>NC_138382.1:50573079-50602853 GCF_054177405.1 Leptonychotes weddellii
ATTCTTCTGGCTATTCGGGGTCTTTTCTGGTTCCATACAAATTTTAGGATTATTTGTTCCATTTCTTTGAAAAAAGTTGATGGTATTTTGATAGGGATTGCATTAAATATGTAGATTGCTCTAGGTAGCATTGACATCTTCACAATATTTGTTCTTCCAATCCATGAGCGTGGAACGTTTTTCCATTTCTTTGTGTCTTCCTCAATTTATTTCATCAGTATTTTATAGTTTTCTGAGTACAGATTCTTTGCCTCTTTGGTTAGATGTATTCCTAGGTATCTTATGGTTTTGGGTGCAATTGTAAATGGGATCGACTCCTTAATTTCTCTTCTTCTGTCTTGTTGTTGGTGTATAGGAATGCTACTGATTTCTGTGCATTGATTTTATATCCTGCCACTTTACTGAATTCCTGTATGAGTTCTAGCAGTTCTGGGGTGGAGCCTTTTTGGTTTTCCACATAAAGTATCATATCATCTGCAGAGAGTGAGAGTTTGACTTTTTCTTTGCTGATTCGGATGCTTTTTATTTCTTTTTGTTGTCTAATTGCTGTGGCTAGGACTTCTAGTACTTTGTTGAATAGCAGTGGTGATAGTGGACATCCCTGCCATGTTCCTGACCTTAGGGGGAAAGCTCTCAGTTTTTCCCCATTGAGAATGATATTCGCTGTGGGTTTTTCATAGATGGCTTTTATGATATTGAGGTATGTACCCTCTATCCCTACACTCTGAAGAGTTCCAGAGGTAGAATTTAGTGATTCATCAGTTGCATATAACACCCAGTCATCACATCACGTGCCCTCCTTAATGCCCGTCACCCTGTTACCCCATCCCTCCCACCCCCCTCCCCTCCAGCAACCCTCAGTTTGTTTCCTAGAATTCAGGGTCTCTTATGGTTTTCCTCCTTCTCGATTTTCATCTTATTTTATTTTTCTTTCCCTCCCCCTATGTTCATTTGTTTTGTTTCTTATATTTCACATAGGAGTAAAATTATATGGTATTTGTCTTTCTCTGACTGACTTAATTCACTTAGCATATTACACTCTAGTTTCATCCACATCATTGCAAATGGCAAGATTTCATTCTTTTTGATGGCTGAGTAATATTCCGTTTTGTATCTATACCACAACTTCTTTATCCATTCATCTGTCGATGGACATCTGGGCTCTTTCTGTTTTTTGGCTATCATGGACATGGCTGCTATAAACATTGGGGTGCATGTGCCCCTTTGAATCATTATGTTTGTATCCTTTGGATAAATACCAAGTAGTGCAATCCTGTGTCATAGGGTAGTTCTATTTTTAGAGTAGCAGCATTTTGTAGAGCATCTGACAGCTTGAGTTTCTTCCTGTGTAGCATCAGGTTCTGCCTTTTTGGCAAAATACCTTTTTGGTGTATGTCAAATACTTTAGATAAATATCTAGTATTATTTTTGTTTTTCTATCAAATTGTGCAATGTCTGCCTTGGAGGTAGCAAAAGTGTTCATTCTCTTAGTGAAGCGTAGAAAGTTAGAGAAGGGAGAATGATTAATGAAAAGCAGATCCTGTGTTTAAATGATGTAATTGTTCTTGACATTGTAACTTGCCTAAGCTTTATTTAGTGCCTACACCTTCTGAACTTACTCCGTACATCCAGCCAACGCTATTCAGTGGCCGTCACTTCCTCTTTCCTCCAAACCCATCCCGAGTGGTCTGCATTCACTTTCTGTGCCGCCTTCCGGCCAGCTCTCAGCCACTGCTGCTTGACTTCCACCTGCTTTCCAACAGCCTGTTCTTGCAGCAGCAGCTTAGCTGCATAATTCAACCAGTGTCTTTCTGGGCTTCTCTTACCAGGCCTCTGGGCTGCACTAACAGTGTTGAGACTTGTAATTCCCTCCTCACTAGGCTATCATGGTATCAAATCCTCCTAATTTTCCAAAGGATGTTCTACTGATTGCTTCTCCTATTTTTCACCCAAACCTGCACCCCACCTGCACTCTGCAGCGTCAGTGTCAATGCCCCCAACTCCTGTTCTCTTCAATGCCTCACGGTTCTTCTCAGCCTCTGCATCCTTCTAGGCAATGCCATCTCGTTGCTTCAGTTACTGTCTTGGTCCTCATGACTCCCCAGTTTGTTTTCCAGCCCTTGATGAGCTTTAGATTTGGGCAAAATCCAGCCTGATTGTCCATCTTGCAAACTCCTCAAGCTCTGCGTGTCCAAAACCAAAATTATCTTTCCCCATCCTTTTTTCCTCCTATGTCTGTGTTTTGGTGGTACCTTCATTCATGCAACCATTCAGCCTGCTCCTGAAGAGTTATCTTGGATTCCTGCATTTTCCTCAGCCGCCAGTGCAACTAATCACCAAACCCTGCCATTTTCACAGCTTTGTCGTTTCTTGCCTAGATCACTGGAATACCATGGTTCCTCTGTCTTTACTCTTATCTTCCTCCATTCAAGCTCCATGCCACTAGAGTGAGTGACCCAAAATGTAAATAATAGCAAATAATAATACATCCAACTTTTAATGAGGCTTATTATTTCCCAGGCACAAAAATTTTTTTAAAATATGACTGATTTCACTTAATCTTCATAAAGCCCTATGATCCCCTTCTTACTAATGAGGGAAGTCATTCAGCTAGAAAGTACAAGCTGAGATTAAAACCAAATCTGTCTGATTCCAAAGCCCTTACCCAGTGTTATCACCAATAATATGTGGCTTTTTATAAAGATGACCATCTCATTCTTCTCCTTAAGACATGGCATTGGCTTCTACTCATCCACGGGGTAAAATCTGGTTCTTTAAGACGTAATGTCTGGCTCTCCAGGACCTTGCCTTTACCTTTCTCTCAGCCTCATTCCCTGCCTTGCCCTGCCTCTCACTTTACATTCCAGCATAACCAAAATGCTTGTAGCCCCCACATGTAAGAAATATGTATGTCTTGCCCATCCTTTTCCCTGTGTTTGAAATGTTCAGATTGCCCCTAACTAGACTCTTACCAACCTAGTTTACTCCCATTCATCATGTAAAGTCCAGCTGAAATTGTGATATTTATGAAATTTTAATTTGTGAAAAAGGAAATACAAATGTCCAGTAAGTATGATTGTTTCTCAAAAGAGCAAAAATTTACACAATTTAAGTTATCCAGCCAAAAGGTTTGTTTGATAAGTCACAATGTACCTGTATGATAGACTTATGTAATATTAAAATGATATAGAAGAAAATGACATGAAGTATTTTTGAGACATTTAGTGAAAAGTTGCCAATTATGAAATAGTATGTGCAAATACGTTCTAATTTTTATAAGTCTAATTCTTTATAATGTATGGATAAAAGACTAGGAGGATAATTGTAATCTGTCATAGATTATAAGTGATTTTCATATCATTCTTTTAAGTATCTAAATTTTCTATGATAAAGGCATTTTACTAAAGAAGAAGAAAGTACATTTTAAAGGAAAGTACCAATTCTAGGCATTCCCTCCTCCTGAAAACTTGCCCTAAAATCTACCTCCTGGCTGGGTCAGATACCCATTCTCTATGTTCTCATAGTACCTTGTACATAGCTTTATTATTGCCCTACTCCATTATATTCTAATTATATATTTGTGTCATCATCTCTCATGAGACTAGCAACTCTTTGAGATGTGGAAGTATATGTCTCTGACCAGTTATGCCTGGATATAAGAAGCATTCATTATACACCAGCCATACCAATACATGTGTTCAGGATATATGTTTGAATAAAAAATACATTTTAAGATATTGTTTTAATATTGTTTGTGTTTATCATCATCTTAAGAGATTAAAAAGTTATGCTATTAATAAAGCATTTTTGTTGGAGCAGTAGAAAAAAGCTTTACTTTTGGTATGTCTGACTTCCATGCCAAGAGTGGTCCAGTTCGTGACACTCACATACTGAAAGCACCGCCATTCTTAAGGTGGCAGCGAGAGCAAGTTGTAGGTACGAAGTCCCTGCCCACATAACCATCCTGATGGGGCTGTATTTGGCAAATGCGAACTATATATCCAATGATGGCAGATATCACATAGGCTTATTAAGGGAAGTTTGGACATTTAAAGGTATACCCAGAATCTTATATTGTAATGTTGCCATTGGATCACAGGTATTTATTGCTTTGACTCAGTATGTAATTTTCCCATTTTTGAATTATTAATTTGGACTTATTTTACCTCTCTATGACTTTCTGAGTTTCAAGTTCCTAGGACAAATGATAAAAATTGTCAGTGGGCTTTTTGACAAAGCTATAAAATGCCAAAATATGTTATTTAAAAATGTATAGTATATACCTATTATAAGAAAACTTCTGTGTCTGAATTCTCTCTATTCCTTATTTCCTCATTGCTAAGACACAACAGTTTTTTTTCTCATATTTTAATATTTTGGAGAACAGACTGCATCTTTAATCAGTATATAATGGTGTATCAAATTGTTTTATAATCAATAGTGTCCTAGAATTGTGAACATTGTAAATATTACCATATTTGTGCATTTTATTGATTATTATTAGTTTATAGTTTAGTGATTACTACGGATTAAATTTTTTAACAATTCAATGTTAAAATCAAATATATTCTAAAAGAATACCTATTGAGTAAATAGGTACATTTTAAAATAAGAAAATTTACAATCAGAGAAAGTTATTATTTGATCTCACTCATATGTGGAGTTCAAGAAACAAGGCAGAGGATCATAGGGGAAGAGAGGAAAGAATAAAAACAAGATGAAACCAGAGAGGGAGACAAACTGTAAGAGACTCTTAATCAGAGGAAACAAACTGAGGGTTGCTGGAGGGGAGAGGGGTGGGAAGATGGGGTGGCTGAGTGATGGACATTAAGGAGGACACGTGATATAATGAGCACTGGGTGTTATATAAGACTGATGAATCCCTGACCTCTACCTCTGAAACCAATAATACATTATATGTTAATTAGTTGAATTTAAATTTAAAAATAAAAAATAAGAAAACTTAATGAACACTGATAGTCTTTGTTGCTCCTTATATGCATTTTAGAGTTATACAAAATGTAATTGCACAGAAGTGTTTTGGCCTTTTGGATATGCTTATAAATTAACCAACATTTATCTCATTGCAGATCACGAACGTTCACAGCAGCCGAGCTCTTGATGTTCAGTTCCTGGACTCTGGCACTGTGACATCTGTGAAAGTGTCCGAACTCAGGGAAATCCCCCCACGGTTTCTACAAGAAATAATTGTGATCCCACCTCAGGTACTATATGTTACAAGCTGGGAGATTTGCTGGAAGGGATTTGGCTGTATTTGTAGTTGTGTTGTGAGATGCCCTCTCAGTTTTGATCTTGATAATGAGGGAAGTCCAAGTTGGTAACAAAATTGGAAATGGTCCAGATGTGGTTGTTCACTGGTTTTCAGATGTAAAATTTGGCCGACTTAGACAAGAAGACCAGTCAGACTTACAGAATATCATTTGATAAATGTTTGTTTTCAAGTATGCCGCTTCATTAGGCTAAGTTGTCCAGTTAGAGATTCCATTTTACTAATGGGATGCCAGTGCTGACTTCTATACAGCTTCAAGATCTTATAAGAAAATTCTTACTTCCAGAGTTCTTAGCTTAATTAAGTGGCCATTCTCTTAAGAAATCTATATTCAGGGGCGCCTGGGTGGCTCAGTCGTTAAGCGTCAGCCTTCGGCTCAGGTCATGATCCCAGGGTCCTGGAATCGAGCCCTGCATCGGGCTCCCTGCTTGGCGGGAAGCCTGCTTCTCCCTCTCCCGCTCCCCCTGCTTGTGTTCCCTCTCTCGCTGTGTCTCTCTCTGTCAAATAAATAAATAAAATCTTTAAAAAAAAAAAAAAGAAATCTATATTCAACCATTTTCTTATATGACTTTTTCCCCATAGATTTGAGTAAAAAGATTAATTTCTGCCTAATCTTCCTCTATTAATAAAAATTCAGATAATAAGAATTTTGCATTATTTTGAATTAAAATTGTTAAAAACTATTTCCTACCTTTAGGAGAAATAGAGGATTTTGTACAGAAATTAGTAGTTTTTTGAATAAAGTTATCCAACATTCTATCATTTCAAAAGGCCGCTTGACTTGTATTTGCCAGAAGATACCTTATACCATCAAAATTCTGTGGATTAAAAAGTGGTTGACCATAATTAGCATGGCTTTTGTACCTTCTCTCCTGTCACCACTGCCTTTTCTAAAATGACTCTTTTACAGAAAATCTGTTGAACTTGTGTTGAAGCCAGTTTTCAAAATCACTTTTATTGCTGCTCAGCCACAATACTAAAACTTGTTAAATGCCTCTTTCACTTGGTAACAGCTCTGGCCTCTGTTCCCCTTGTTGGAACATCCACCCGGGGCCAGCCTTACCTGGAAAAGGCACCCCGGCTGGAGGGGAAAAGGCATCCGTCCCTCTGCCTCCGACTGTCGGGAGCGTTAAAAGCCACTCCAAATTTTTTTCTATTAATCCTGCCTAGATTTGTTATTTCATAGATATGAAGTTGGGGGAACCTTAAGAGCCCGCGGGGCCAAGCCTCTGGCTGACAGAATCTCCCCAGGAGGTCTAAGTCAGAATAGCAAACTGATGGCCTGTCGGCCCAGGCTGACCTATAAATATTGGGTTTGGGCTCTTGGCTGTTATAGGGTTTTATTTATTTATTTTTTAAAGATTTTATTTATTTGACAGAGAGAGACACAGCGAGAGAGGGAACACAAGCAGGGGGAGAGGGAGAGGGAGAAGCAGGCTTCCCGCGGAGCAGAGAGCCCGATGCGGGGCTCGATCCCAGGACCCTGGGATCATGACCTGAGCCGAAGGCAGACGCTTAACCACTGAGCCACCCAGGCGCCCGTTATAGGGTTTTAAACTGTGAATTGGTTACCAAGATTTAAAACTCAGAAAATTTCACACAGAAATCCTGACTTCCAGCTTCTCCTGACAAACTAGAAAATCCGACTATATTGAGCACTGTCCTTAATGGGACGGTACCCTGTGGGAGCTTGAGAAGTGGCATTCTGCTTTGCACGGCCCCTGCTCTCCAGTGTGCTGGTTCCATCTGGCCCATCTTGCTCCCTCGTTGCTGCTTGGCCCCTGCAGGCATGAAGAGAGTGCTCTCTCTGCTCTAAGTGACCTCCTCCCCACCAAGAAACATCCCTCATCCAGGGGGCACAGTGAGAGACCTGGAGCTCCCGAAGAAGAATAGGACTCAGAGAGGAAAGAAGGAATCCAGGAATCCTGGAAGTAGGTTTCTTCCCTTCACAAAATTGCCTCAAACAATTCAAGGCTTCCATGAGACAGAAGGGAGTCCCTAAGGTCACCTTTTAACTCCCTGCTGAAGCCATTCTACAGAAGTTTGTGCAGTGGTGGTGGGAGGTAAAAGGCATTGAGGAAAATGAGGCATCTAGGTATCTATGAATTTCAGTTTTTCTTACCCTCCTTAACTCTCATTGCAGCCTCCTTCCAAACATGACCACAAATGTCTGGCACCCACAGGTACTCAGGAACTGCTGAATGAAGCATGTCAGCCTCTGAAAAGATTTTTGCAACCAAAGTCATTACATCCAAATGACACTTCATTTTGAAAAAATGCACTTAGAGGGAAGACCTAAATATAAGTCCTAAACCTGTCTTCACAACTTTGTGATCTGATGCAAGTTAGTCTCTCTGATTCCATTTCACCATCTGTAAAATGGGGTCACAACATTGACCCGTCACGCAGAAGTATCGCAGGATAAGTATGCAAAGTGCCTGGTGTGAGCCCTGGCTAGTAACAGGAGTAAAGACAGCAGAGGAAAAATAAGCAGAGCCAGGAACATAGCAGACACTCCAACCCAAGAGCTCAATCATCATTAGTAGTTATCCCTGGTGCTTGCTTTCTATCTTAGCAACATCTGACTTATAGGAAAATAACATTGATGTTACTTATCAGTACCTATTTTAAGATGGTGTGTTTGCTTTTCCATCATGTTTTCTTTCCAGGCTATCAAGTGCTGTTTAGCAGATCTTCCACAGTCTATTGGCATGTGGACACCAGATGCTGTGCTTTGGCTGAGAGATTCTGTTTTGAATTGCTCGGACTGTAGCATTAAGGTTAGTTCTCTTGATACATTTGGAAAGGGAGCTGTCAGCCAGAAGGGCTTATTTGTTTCTCTGTGAAAGAATCTTATCTTACCATAAACTGATGCTTTCAGATCTGACACATTTTCATAGTTAAGAGATTGGTTACATGTGTGGTAAAATATCTCATGGTTTGATTTTTATTTAAGAATTTATCATGTATCGGGCGCCTGGGTGGCTCAGTTGGTTGAGCGACTGCCTTCGGCTCGGGTCATGATCCTGGAGTCCCTGGATCGAGTCCCGCGTCGGGCTCTCTGCTCGGCGGGGAGCCTGCTTCTCCCTCTGACCCTCCCCCCCCATGTGTTCTCTCTCTCTCTCTCATTCTCTCTGTCTCAAATAAATAAATAAAATCTTTAAAAAAAAAAAAAAGAATTTATCATGTATCTCCAATATTATTTTTAAACCCTTTATATAATTTTTCCACTATTAATAAGGTATCAGAGATAGTTCTCTGCTATTTTGCTCCATGATAAAGAATTAAGTTCCCAACAGAGGGACCATCTATCTCTTGATAAATGTTTCTAAAGATCATTTAAATAGTCTTCTATTTCTTTTTTTTCTAAAGTAGAATGACTTATAAGCAAATCATTTGCTTATAATTCTGTTTTCCGCCTTTAAAAGTTTACTTAAACTGTTTTATTTCACAAGCCCCTCTTTCTTTTTCTGTACTTTTGCACTTTTATATCAGAAACATTGCTCTTATTTCCAAGAATAGAAATGTAAGATATTTCTCTGTTTTAACTAATGAAAACAATGTTATTTTATATAAGCATTTAACAATGAAATGTCTTTGAGAAATATCTTCATGAAAATCTCTAAATTATTCTAGCTCACATGGATTTTCTTATGTTTATACAATTATACACTTAATTACCATTTTATATTCTTCAGTTGCCACATGATAAAGAATATTGTTTTCTCAGCTATGGTTTAAGATCTTAAAGCCAGAGTATTTGGTACTCAATAAAAATGTTTTTTAATGATTGATTTTTGAAATGGTACTTCTGTATCATAAATGTCAAAATAAATTAGCAGTCATTCATTCATACCACCTTGAAGTGCTAATTAATTTAAATAGATTCATCTTGCTAGGAGAAATATTTTTAAGTAAATTACTATAGATGGCTTGCTTTGTCTCCCTATCTCAGACCTCTGTTCCTGCCTTTCAATCCCAGCCCTATTTGGTAAGAGATCGATGTGGCTGGAAGCATCTTATTTTTGTCATTCCCAGGGTAAGCCAGAGGAGCTGGTAAGAATTACCAGGCACCCAGCCCTTTGGGACACACAGCTGTACAATCCCAGTTGTCAGTCTATAGGATTCCTGTACAACACTCACCCCTCTGGCAGAAAGAAGTAGCCGGGTAGACAAAGGTCTCCTGTGCAAAGGGGCAAAGCTGTAATTTTGACCTATTCAGTGTAGCTTTTTCCCTCTTTTTCTCCCTCCCATGAGAGGTTCCCTTCCTCCATGTAAACTGGGGAGGGGGGCAAAGAAAGGGTGAGGGCAGATATTAAGACCAAACAAGGCATTTGGACCAGAGGTCCCCAAGGGTATGGTGAATGTCAAAGCTTTATCCCTTGCTTCCCAGTCTGAGGGTGCACCAGCCTAGGTGGAAAGCACATGGAACATCTTGCCATTCTTGTGATTAGTTTTTATTGTTGAAGCTGGGAGATGAGCACATGAGGATTCATCATACTGGTTTTTTTTTTTACTTTGAGTGTTTTTAAATGTCATTAATAAAAAAAGCTTTTAATCATGATATGTAGACTCCATCTCAGTGATAATGACCTCTAGTGGGTTTACAAGGGATCCTCAGTTTTTAGAGGTTAATGAGGTTTTCATTTCCATAAGCCAGCTGCTGGCATCTAGACTGTTTGGACTTATGAGCCTATTTACTACTACAGCCGTGATAGATAATTTATCTTACCTTAAATAAAATAAATTTTAGCAAGTTGGGGTTTCGTGCAAAATACTGTGTTTTAATATTTAACGCTAATATTATAACTGCCTCTTGGAATTTAGTGTGAACTTGGACTTGTAGAAATGTCTTGTGTGTTTTCCATAGGTTACAAAAGTGGATGAAACCAGAGGCATCGCACATGTTTATTTATTTACCCCCAAGAACTTCCCCGATCCTCACCGCAGCATCAATCGGCAGATTACAAATGCAGACTTGTGGAAGCATCAGAAGGATGTGTTTTTGAGTGCTGTATCCAGTGGAGCTAGCTGTCCCCACAGCAGAAGTGGTGGCACCCCCGTTCCGGGCAGCACTGGGGAGAATTTCAGAAAGAGCCTCGCAGATGCCATCAAGAAGTCCCTGGTGGAGCACAGCAGCTCCTCCTCCACAGAGGAACTGCCACCTCCTGTCCACCTGTCGAAGCCAGGGGAGCACATGGATGTGTACGTGCCGGTGGCCTGTCACCCAGGCTACTTTGTCATCCAGCCCTGGCAGGAGATACACAAGCTGGAAGTTCTGATGGAGGAGATGATTCTGTACTACAGTGTGTCTGAGGAGCGCCACGTGGCCGTGGAAAAAGACCAAGTGTATGCCGCCAAAGTGGAAAACAAGTAGGTTCCTGGACAAAGCATTTTATTCTACTAAGAAAAACGTATAGAGCGATACCAAGAGTCCTTAATCCCTGCAGGGGGACTTTGAACTGCACAAATGGAAATTTTGAATGTGAAACGAGACTAATGAATTATGCCCTTTTTTAATATTTGAAATGATGTCATTTATCTAAAAATCTAGTGACCATATATGAAATTCCTGTTAAAACCTAATTATATCCAAAATGAAGGTTTAAATGTTTTTTCTACTTTTCTGTTAGACAAAATATTGTTTATTCAGAAAATAACTTTTTTAATAGAATGACTTTTACATTTTAAAAACTAAATGCTTATTGTAGAAAATTTAGAAAATACAGAAAGGTATAAGAAAATCAGCCACACATAATAACCTTTGTTAAACTACTTACTTATTTCTTCTAGTTCTTTTCTATATATATTCATACAATTGGCATAGTATTTATTATTATATATAATTCTACACCTACTTTTTTCACTTCACATAATTCTGGGAACATTTTTCCATGCCATAAAATTTCTTCATAAACATGTTTAATAGTCCGTCATCTAGAGAAATCATAATTTACTTACCGTTCTCTTTTTTTCTCCCAGATGTTTCACTATTGTAAATAACAATGAACATAAATCTCTGTTCACATCTCAGATTATTTATTTCTGAGGTAGATTCCTAGAAGAGAAATCACTTGTTTAAAGATTACATGATTCTTGATATATGTTGTCCATTGCTCCTAGAGAGCTTACCACCTTTTATAAGGTGCAACAGTGCGTAGTTCATTGCTCCGGCCTTCGGACAGTGAGAAACACAGTTCCTCATTTGTGGAGCACTGTAGTCCGTTTTCTCACAGTTCCCATTCGGATCCACATCCTCCTTTCCTGAAGCCCTCCAGTAAGTGCGGGTTCCAACCCAGGGAAGCCCAAGCGCTACACTGTCTGCCCTACAAGGTCACAAAAGCCCTGGCCCAAGGAACAACCTACCCATGTCCTGTCTCCTTTGCCGCTTTCTCAGGAGAACTGACCAAGCTTATTTGATGATGCCACACACAAAGAACTGTTCCCCCACAACACACACACACACACACACCAGAACTCAGTTTAAAAGGTCAAACTGCTTCTTTTATTTTTTTTTATAGAATGCTTTTATTCATTCCTAAGACATCAAGCATAGGCATTTGTAAAAATTTTGTTATTTTCATGAGAGGAAAAAAAACCCCAATTTTTAACTCTTAGGAGTGAAAAGTATCATAGCCCTCATTTTAAAAACTATTCAGCTTCTATGTCACAAGCTTTTCATCTTCAAAAAAAACATTTTTACAATGTCACGTTATTTACAGCCGTAAGCATGCATGGGCTTAATTCCACCCGGGAACATCATTTGTGTCAATTTGCCTACATCAGAACTCGTCACAGAATAATTTAACCACAGTTAAAACGAAACTAATGTTAACTGTTATCTGAGGGGCAGATTAATGGTGATTAGCAGTGGGGAGGTCCTACTTGGGGGCAACGGTTGTGTGGGGCAGAAGAACCCCTAAACTAGAGACCCATAGTGTGGTGCTTCAGACTCGACCTCCTCCCCACAGGGGTCCAACAGTCCTGCTCCAAGGCTCTGGGACTTTAACCAGCTAATCTGTCTCTAGATCATCAAGGATGTCTTATATATGAGAACAGATTATCCGATATTTTCTTAAACTTCATGAACTGAATCAGTGTAAAGTATAAAGAGTTTCTATCTTGCCTATACCCCAGGACTATTTACTGAGCCCTGTTCCCAACTGTGGTAAATTAAGGCTTAGGAATTTGAGATACACTGTTGATTGCAGTGGTTTCCAAATCCATCTTGGCTAAGAAGAGCCAAAATTCTCCTTCCTCACCCCAGACATCCTGAATCAGAATCTCTGGGCGGTGGAACCCCAGAATCAGTGTTTTTAACAAACTCTCCAAATGATTCACAAGCGGCCTTGTACTGAAACTGGTAATCTAGTGCAAACAGAAGCCTTTAGTTAAGCTATTAGTGTTGAAAATTAAAAGCTACAGAGAAGCATGACACATAAGTCCTCTGGTAGCTCTCCCCTTGCTGCTCTGTCCCTCTTATTTACACACTAAAAGTACAGTCCACCAGCATTTGCCTTGTACAATTTAAAGACGATGCTAGAGGTAGAAACCAAATATGTTTATCTCCTTTTGCACTTACACAGTCTGACGTGCTTATATTTACACAGCTTATCTTCATTTTAGTAATAATTATAATAATGATGATGATGGCTACCATTTGCCAAGCACCTGTGATGTGCCTAGTCATGTGCTAGGCACTTTATATATACAGTTTCTGCAAGTGACTTAAAATTAAATATTGCACATGAGATAACTGAGGCTCAGAGAGGTTAAATAGGAGCCCAAGATGACCCAGCTGGACCATGGCCGCAGGGGGGACTCCAGCCCAAGTCTGTTGGTCCCCAAAGTTCATATACTTATTATAATACCTTTCTGTGACTCATGGATTATTACTTGCTGCACTGTGGGCTTATCTCAAGGTTTCTGGAGTTTCCTCCCAAAGCCCCCAATCACTAGTGTCCAAAATTGGCCTCTTTGTAGCTTTCTTACTAGAGTTCACCCTATAGCAGCTCTGGATGTTTCCTGGACCCATTCTCCACCAGGGTTCTAGAGAATCAGTCCAGTCTGGTCAGCCCCAGCCCAACAGTGTGTTGCAGGGAAGGGCGTGCTGTTGCCCTGGGCTTGGGGCTTATGACTAATGAACCTGTTTCAGAGGGTGGCTGGGTCTGCCATCCAAGGCGGAGCCCACTTCACACCATGCAGGAGTGGAGGCTGCCTCCATAGACGCTTACCTTTTAGATGTTACAAACAATCTTCCTTACCTTAGTTTAGTAATACTCTTCAATCATGTCCTCAAGACTACAGGACTTTAAGATGGCCCTTCATATTTTAACTTTGAAGTCTAAGCTTTTCTAATTGTAATGACGATGAATGTAGGCCCAGAGGAGAAAAATACATTCATGTGAATTTCTTTCTGGTGCCTCGAACTCCAGATCTGAAACCATGTTCTTCTTCCCCCATATTCTCCTATCCTGTCCAGGTTCTTTATTCCAGGCAATGGGTTGGACTTTGTGTTTTGTTTTATTTTGTTTTCCAGTGTCCTCACTTGGCATGACTAAAATTGTCACCTTTGCATTCAGAATGTTTTGTAATCTCTTCCCACACTCTCTTATTTCCTCTTCCTTCGCACGTTCCTCCTCCTTGTTCTCCTGTGGTGTTTGCTCCACTCCCAGTTGCCATGCCCTGTAGAATCTTCTGTGCTTTTTCTTCTCATGTGTGTCTTCAGCCTGGCCGGTTCTGCTTACCTCCCTCTGCCCATCTTCCACACACGTCCATCCCTTGTCTCAGACCTGTGGCCACCTCTATCTCCCTGTCGGAGCGGAGGGATCTCCCTGCCTTGTCCCGATCAGCCTCCATCTGTTTAGAGTCT
The DNA here is from genome assembly GCF_054177405.1 of Leptonychotes weddellii. NCBI lineage: Eukaryota > Metazoa > Chordata > Mammalia > Carnivora > Phocidae > Leptonychotes > Leptonychotes weddellii. Next base: position 50,587,242 of record NC_138382.1, read on the forward strand.
GTTTAGTGGTGGTTGCTGGTTTCTGTGTTTGGTCTCCTGCACTAGTTCCACGACGCCTATAAACGGGATGAGTGAACAGACTCCATCAAATGAGCCAGTGGCAAAGTAGAGAACATTAACCTTTGGGTCAAGAAGAAGCAATTTCTTTTAAAACCTCGATGACAGTACAGTTCCATAGTTTGATAAACGTCATTTACATTAGTTTTTCTTTTTATCATACATTGTTACCCATAAAGCTGATGTTGACTTTGTGTATTTTTCCTTCCTTTTTAATCCAATGTACATCTAGGTGGCACCGGGTGCTTTTAAAAGGAATCCTGACCAACGGGCTGGTGTCCGTGTATGAGCTGGACTATGGCAAGCACGAACTCGTCAACATAAGGAAGGTGCAGCCCCTGGCGGACGTGTTCAGGAAGCTGCCCTTTCAAGCCGTCACAGCTCAACTTGCAGGTAATTTCTGCAGGATTCGAACTTGTGCCTCCACACAGTGTATAGTGTCATTTTGTCCTGGGCCCTCGGGGAGCACACAGTTACTGGCCCTATTGATGTAACTTTTCTTTTCTTTTTTTTTTCCCCTTTGGCAAACAACTTCCTGGCCCTACTGGAAATAATTTTTCATCATCTCTCACCGTCATGCCCTCCTACCGTATCTGCCATTCTATTTTTCCGTATTCCTTTCTGTCCGTGGTCTCACATAAGGGTGTATTCGTAAAGCTGTCATCTTAGCACAGGGACAGTCTTGCATGCTGCTTTCTTCTTTTTTTAGCTTTTTTTTTTTTTGTCCTAACTACTTTTTGAGTGTGTGTTTGATGGTCTTGATAATGATTTTTAATAGCTGCCAAAGATTCTGCCAAAGATTCAAAGATTCTCCAGGGAAATCAGTATTTCCCTTTTGTTAGGCCTTTAGGTCACTATACGCTTATTGTAATATTATGAAAACACCTGCAGCTAAGTATACTACCCAAAACAAACACAAAAACAATGAAACAACGTCAGTAACCAGTAGGAGGAGCACACTGCTCAATTAATAGGTGGTAACGTTGTATAAATTATAATACAAATACATAATAGGTTTCCACAATTAGAAAACATTCCTAGGTCATAGAATATGACCATCTTTGGGGCGCCTGGGTGGCTCAGTCGTTAAGCGTCTGCCTTCGGCTCAGGTCATGATCCCGGGGTCCTGGGATCGAGCCCCGCATCGGGCTCCCTGCTCTGCGGGGAGCCTGCTTCTCCCTCTGCCTCTCTTTCTCTCTGTCTCTCATGAATAAATAAATAAAGTCTTTAAAAAAAAAAAAGAATATGACCATCTTTATGGCCAAGTGAGTCTCCAGTTGCATTGCAATTAACAGCATGCAAGTATGTGATTTCACCACATTCATACGGCGTATTGACTATTATTAAAATCTGAGGGTGTTTTAATGAGCTGACTGGGTGGCTCAGTCAGTTGAGCGTCCAACTGGTGATTTCGACTCAGGTCATGATCTCATGGGTTGTGAGATCAAGCCCTGTTTCGGGCTCCGTACTCAGCGGGGAGTCTGCTTGAGATTCTCTCCTTCTGCCCCTCCCTCACTTGTGCATGCATGCCCTGTCTCTCTCAAATAAATAAATCTTTAAAAAAAAAAAAAAAATCTGAGGATGTAAGTTAGTAGTGTACAGGGGTACTTATTTAAAATATTGTCCATGGGGCGCCTGGGTGGCTCAGTCGTTAAGCGTCTGCCTTCGGCTCAGGCCATGATCCCGGGGTCCTGGGATCGAGCCCTGCATCGGGCTCCCTGCTCGGCGGGAAGCCTGCTTCTCCCTCTCCCACTCCCCCTGCTCGTGTTCCCTCTCTCGCTGTGTCTCTCTCTGTCAAATAAATAAAATCTTTTAAAAAAATAAATAAGATAAAATAAAATTAAAGATTGTCCAGTCCGTTTTTTGTGGCAGCAGTACAGATGCTGGTGGCTGGTCTGTGTGCATTCCACCGGTGGGGAGCATGCACAGTTCGGTGAAGCTTCACCCGGAAGTCCGTCAGCATTAGCAGAGAGTGTGGAGCCGAAGGGCTGGGGGACGCAGACCTCCAGCCATCTGGGCTCTCTGTGTCCTGTTGCGCTGGGAAATGGTGGGTTGTGACCACATGGTGCCACCCTGATTCCTTACCCTGGCTCATCCCATACATTTAGCACAGTAGCAGAAGTGATTTGATCTGGGAAATGAAAGAAATTATGTATATAGATTTTTTCTTTTAATTTTTGGCCAGCTTTTATTGGAGATATCGATATCTATATATAGTGTTATTCTGAAGTGTTTTCCAGTTTCTTTGTGTGTCCTTCCTGCTAGATTTCAGAGGAAATGCCCATGGTAGTTAGATATGAACCAAAAGTGGCATCTTGCAGATGAGCATGGCTACCACTGACCTGCTTTGAATTCAGACCTCTAAAGGGTTTCTCCAGATTTAATGATCACATTTTTTTATTTTGAGTTTTGAATGTTCAGGTTTTGCTAACAACACGTGTTGTTAAGCATGATAGTCAACTGCCCAGAGAGGGCATCTCTATGAGGAACAAGTGCAGGGCACCATCATCCCCATCGCCAGCACCATGGCTAACAGTCACCAGGACTTACTGTGTGCACAAGGCCTCTACCAGCCCTTCCGTTTCACTGACTTCTCCCCCACATGAGGAGGGTTACCTACCGTTCTATCGCTCTTACCTGGGTCAGGAAACAACAGCTTGGAGGCTGCTCTAGGCTTCTCCTGTTCTCAAAGAATGTAGCCCACTCACTACATGAATAGCAGGTCTGTTAAATTATGTGTGAAACTCCCAGGCCTTCCTCACTACGGGACATCATTTATAGTTTCTGCAATCTAGTATATGTGGACTTAATTCATGTTAGTTTACTAATATTTTTTGAAAAACACATATTCTTACCTCAATTTCGTTTTAAAACCTAATTTAGAATTCTAACTTAGAATTCTCTAACTTGAGTCCTCAAGCTTAAAAGTCATAAGGATTTAGAAATACATGGGGTTTACAATTAATCTGGTCCAGCCAGTTTATTTTATGATAAATAAACTGAGGCCTGAGAAGCCAGTTGATTTGCCCAAGATCATACCACATGATAGAAGAAGAGCCGAGAAAGGTAACTGGGTCTCCAGACTTTCAATCCAGTGCTTTTGCCATGATATTGTATATAATTTTGAAAAATTAGTATACTCTAAGTATATGAATTCTCTTCCTCCTCCTCCTCCTCATTATATCTGGTTCATCAGGAAAAAAAGTCTATAAATAAGAGACATGCCATTGAGATCGTTGGTATTTTATTTTAGTTGAGTATAGTTGACACACAATGTTACAGATATTATTGATATTTTATTCCCCTTGGTTATCCCCATTATCAGTTTAAATCTACATATACTTTATATAGGGAAATGGGCAGTAGTTATTATAACTTCATTTTATAACACAGCAATAAATCTCAATGAAACTTCTGTCTGTAGGTAAAGGTTTACAGAAGTAACCCCATTCAGAATAGGGAAACTATTATAAGCTGGACTGTTTTAAGATTGTTGAGCAACTGTTTTGTTTTGTTTTTTTTTTAATTAGACAAGTCTAACCTGGTATGTTTCAGCTACTTTGGAATTGACTGAAAAGTTTTCCATTATTACAGATCAAAGAAGGGCTCATCCAACCCCTCACTGATCCTTGTACTCCCTGTCTTTCTCCTAGGGGTGAAGTGCAACCAGTGGTCTGAGGAGGCTTCGATGGTATTTCGAAATCATGTGGAGAAGAAACCTCTGGTGGCATTGGTTCAGACAGTTATAGAAAATGCTAACCCTTGGGACCGGAAAGTCGTGGTCTATTTAGTGGACACATCGTTGCCAGACACAGATATCTGGATTCATGATTTTATGTCAGAGTATCTGGTAGAGCTTTCAAAAGTTAATTAATCACTGCTTCTGAGATATTGACAACTAATTCAGATTTTTTAGCAATAACAAAATGTAGTAGGCTTTAAAAAAAGAAACCTCATCTCTGCTACAGAGCTCTGACTGCTGTGGGGATTGAAAACAATATGCTTCTGTTTGATGAAAGATATTTAACAAGTTTTGTTTTAACCGAGTTGACTTTTCAAAGAAAATTGCACTTGAATTATTACTACAATATTAGAATAAAAATGTTTATCAATATAAAAACTGCCTTATCATTTCTGAGCTTTATGATCTTAAGACGAAGGGTTTCCCTTTCTATTCATGTCTTCTTTGTGGTGCTGGGTTCCTTTACAGTTAGATTGTGAGAACTTCATGACTTAACCCTGGTGTAGTGGGGCATCCCAAAGCAAGTGGTCACCAGGCTGCGTGAGGACTATCTTGAGTTGTTAGCACATTAGCATTGCTGGTGGTGCTATAGAGAAGCCGCCCAGGTGACCCTCAAAGCATGCCCCTCACCCCAAATCTTGAGTGGCACCTCACTGCCCAGAGAGCCCATGCCTTCCAAAGTCTCCCTACCCAACCCCATTGCCCACCACTCCCTAACCAGCCACACTGGACCTTTATCTGGCTCCTGAAACCCATGCATGTGCACCTGGGACTATATTCTACAGCAAGCCTTGCTCCCCTCCAAACCATGCTTATTCTGTTTCTTCAGCCTGCTGCTCATTCTCCCCCCTCCACCATTTTTGTTTGCCAGGATCCATCCCAGGCTGACCATGAAGCCTTCCCTGGCACCGCTCCTACTCTATTACATTTTGAATATGCCTCTCCTGGTGCCCAGCTTTCACTGAGCTTAATAGCGTATAACTAGTTGTCTGTGCACCAGTCACCCCAACTAGATCGTGAGCTCCTTGAAGGAGGGAGGGGTCTTTGTCATCTCTCTAATGGTGTCCTGATAAATGTTTGACAGTTGGTTCTGGTGGGGGTGGGCAGGGAGTAAGCCTTGATTCCCAGTATCTGATGATTCCCAGTATCTGATGATTCCCAGTATCTGATGATTCCCATGTTGCAAATACTCCCACCATTGTTGAGTTCCCGCTAACAATGTGACATCACTGAATATAGAGTTGGGAGAAGACATACCCAAGCAGGTCTTGTGAGCCTGTGCACGGACCCCAGAACACACCCCTGTCTGTCTTCCACAAAAGACAGAATGATATCTTGAACACCTCAGGCACCCATTATGTGCTTGCTAATTGATGAGCAGGGTGGACTGACAGGTTGGAGGCCTTCCTAAGCAGTGGTCCAAAAATGAGAGGGGCAGGCCCTGGACTAAGAGGCAAGCAATGGGAATGAAGAAAAAAATTAAAGGCCTTTGCAGTTTTTAATTAGAATTTTTAGTACTGACATTTTAGATCCAGAAGACAGGAAAAAGGAAGTGTCGAAAAGTGAAGCCAAATCTTAGTCTGAAAGGCTAGGATGATGATGACCCTTACTCCATTTGGGAAACTGAGAATTTTGATTTTAAACATCCTGAGTTTAAGTCAATAGGTCTCTGTGAGGATATGCATAAACTATTAGAAATGTAGAGTCTTCTCAGGGGAGAAGACCAGGCTGGAGATAAAAATTCTTCAGGTCATTTGCTTATTTTTGTTTGAGAAAATCTAGGAGAAGTGAGAGCAGAAAGAAAAAGACCAGATGTTTGATATTTTTCATGTAAAACATGTTGAAATTATCTAACTTCTTAAAATTTATATTTAACATAATTAAAGTGATTCAAAATTCAGGAATGCTTATGCCAGTGATTTAATCATTTATGATAAAATCAAAATATCTTTTTTTTTTTTTAAGATTTTATTTATTTATTTGAGAGAGAATGAGAGAGAGCACATGAGAGGGGGGAGGGTCAGAGGGAGAAGCAGACTCCCTGCCGAGCAGGGAGCCCGATGCGGGACTCGATCCAGGGACTCCAGGATCATGACCTGAGCCAAAGGCAGTTGCTTAACCAACTGAGCCACCCAGGCGCCCTAAAATCAAAATATCTTGACATATAAACACTTAAGTAAAATAGTGTGAATGTATTTTACAATGATTTCTCTCCCTAATAAAAAACAACAAAAATCCTCAAATTGCCTACAGATAAAGAAGAGGTGGTTTCTATTTCACTGACGTTAGAAATGCTTCCATTACTTTCTTTTTTCTTAAGATTTTGTTTATTTATTTGACAGAGAGAGAGAAACAGCATGAGAAGGGATAGGGTCAGAGGGAGAAGCAGGCTCCCCGCTGAGCCGGGAGCCTGATGTGGGACTCGATCCCAGGACTCCGGGATCATGACCTGAGCCGAAGGCAGTCGCTTAACCAACTGAACCACCCAGGCGCCCTTCCATTACTTTTCGAAATAAAGCAATTGTGTTGTTGGTGTAAGTGAAAAATTAATCATGCTAGGACAATTTGACAGACAATGAAACTTGGCCTCATACCATGTTCAAAGTTGATTCCAAGTGGATTCAAAGCCTAAACATGAGAGTCTAAGGAGGGAAGATAACACAGGAAAATACCTTGATAATCTAGGAGTAGGAAAGATGTCCTAAACAGGACAAAGTGCTAACAAAAAGGCAAATATTGATAGGTTAGACTATGCTAAAATGAAGAACACCTGTTTATCCAAAGGCATTATTATGATGGTGTAAAGGCAATTACACAGTGGAGGAAGTTTAGTATATAGAATATATTCAATGAACAAAAGACTATCCAGAAACAAAATGGCAACAAATTTGAACAAACATTTCACAAAAAGGAAATCCAGCTGGCCCATAAACATGAAAAGGTGCTCAACCCATCAGGACATGGAAAATGGAAATTCAAATTTCAGTGAGATACCACCCCTCCTCCCAGAACCGAGACGACGTTCCAACTTTCGTTAATTTCAATTACTGAAGAATGCGTGCCCTTGTGCTGGAGGATACTGGTAAAGAAGTTCACAGCAGCACCATGGCTGTATCTAAAACCTAGAAACAAATGTCCATTAATAGTAAAATAGATTTTTTAAAAACTGTGGTATATTCATGCAGTGGAAACCTCTACAGCCATGAAAGTAAACAAACTACAGCCACATGAAGCCACGCGGATTAATCTCACAACGCAGAGTTGAGCAAACGGAGACAAACCACGAGGGAAGCAGGAGTCAAGGAAGCGATCACCTTAGGAGGGAGCTGTGACCCAGGACCACACCGGTTGGTTTCTGGGCTGCTGGCCATGTAGTTTCTTGACTGAATGGTGGTTGCAACAGGTGTTCAGGTGAAAAAAATTCTTGAACCTGCGCACTTAAGATGTACGTACTTCTCTTAAATGTTTGATTCCACAACTAAGGGGTTTAAAAACAATCTGAAATAAATCATCGCTTTATTTAAAAATGCATGGCACGTATCCTCTTGAAAAGACCATTTTCTTACAGCTGTGAGGGTTTTGTAATGTAGGAATACATTTTTGTGGAAAACAAGACTTACAAAAACAAAAACGAATGTTTCTCATTAGTAATCCATACACCAGGTTTTTTTTTTTAATTTAAATTTATTAATTTGAGAGACAGCATGAGCACAAGAGCGGGGAGGGTCAGAGGGAGAGGGAGAAGCAGGCTCCCCACTGAGCAGGGCTCCATCCCAGGACCCCAGGATCATGACCTGAACCGAAGGCAGAGGCTTAACTGCCTGAGCCACCCAGGGGCCCCTATATACCAGGATTAAAAGGAGTTACGTTATTAGGGTCTACCCCACAAGAAACTTACCCATAATAATTAGAACCATACCTTTTGTTCACATGAATTCCTTTTTATGAGCCATTTAAAAAATTTAAACAAAGTTTTTGTTTGGGTTTAAGTGGTTTGTTCTGGGAAACATATTAGCCTTTTAAGAAAGTGGGACCTTTTGGTTGTATTTTAAGTCGGTATTTTGGACCCTCCATTCCTGCTAAGTATAGAGAGAATGCATTTGACTCAGTTGGAACTACGTGCTCACAAAATGATCGTTATTAAATCTTCGGCTCATACCAGCCCTAGGTGGGCTGCTGGTAAAATGGGACAGGTGATTGCTGTAGCCAAAAGAGTAAAGGTGCAGCAGCTGCTTGGCTGGCCTTGCTCCATCCAAAGACCTACCAATTCTTACATCCCAGACGCCGCAGGAATGAAAATCCACCCACCTTTCTCCAGATAACTCTACCGCCGCTTAAACGCCTCCTGGTACAATTGGGGAAACCAAGACTCAGACTCGGGGCTATCCACACCCCTTCGTCCGCGGAACCAAACCTCGAGGCGGCCCGGCCCCTGCCCCGCGCTGCCCCCAGCGGACGTCGCACCGCGGTCGGGGACGGTGCGCGGCGCCCCGGCGCCCCCGAGTGGAGGGATAGGTACGGAGGGAGAGGGCGGTGGGCGGGGCGGGGCGCGGTGACAGCGCGGAGCCGGGCCCGCCCCTGGCTCCCACCCCCGGAGCCCACAGCGCCCGCCAGCCCGCCCGCCCGCGGCCGCCCGGGAGCTCGTCCAGCCCCGCGCTCCGCTCGCCCGCCCGCCGGCCGCCGCCAGCGCCTGTCCGCCTGCCGCCCGCGCTCGCCCCGTCGCCGCCCGCGCCCGCCCCCGCGGCTCTACGGCCCGGTAAGCCCCCCACCCGGCCCGGGGTACCCCTCGCGCTCGCGGGGCTCCCTGCCCCCGCGCCGGGGCCCCAGCCATATCTGGGCAAAATATTCAGCTGTCGCCGCCGCCGCCAAGAGGGACTGAGCGTGGCTCCCTCTATAAATAGCCGCCGCCTCGGATTGCCTCCGGGGCTGGGGAGCCCTGGTCTCGGGGTCCGGAGCCCCGCGCTCGGTTCCGCGCCGCTAGGCTCCCGGGGCCCCAGGCGGGGCGCCCTCGTCTCTGGCCCTCGGCGCCGCGTCCGTAAGCGGCGGAAGGAGCCATGCTCTCGCAGAGCGGCGCCGGGGCCGGGGTCCTGCAGGAGCGGCCGCCCCCGCCCCTCACCACCCGCCGCCCGCTCGACTCCCGCGCCGCGGGGCTCGGAGCCCGCGGGCCCTCTGCTGCGGACAGGTGCCCAGCCGAGCCCGGCACGAGGCGTGGCCCTCCTCCGGCTGCCGGGAGTTTGGGGGTGGGAGTGGGGCGTTCGTGCTCGGTAGACTAGGAACCGAGGTTCGGGCTGCGCCTATTGGTGGCAGGAAAAGTTTCCCAAACTGCGGGAGATGACGCGGTTTAAAGCGCCACGATACGCGCATTTCGTGCCGAGGTAGAGCGGGCAAGAAGTCCCCCTCGCTGTCGCCAACTCACGGGGTGGCCTTGGCGAGCCCCCTCCCTTCTCTGGGCCTCAGTTTCCCCGTTCGTAAGGGCAGGGTTTGGTTCGGGCGATGGCGCTAGGAGTCTGGGCGGTGAGAGCAGCAGGGCGCGCTCTTGACCGCTGGCGCTCCCCCACACCTGTTCGCCGGCTCCGGCCTGGGACGCTGGGGGCACAGCCGAGCATAGCCCGGGGCGTTGTGGAAACCGGACACTTTGGCAGTCGCTCTGACACAGGCCTGTACTGGGACCTCCTAGGGCCCTCGGAGTAGCCTGCGCCGGGTACGTCCCACGGTAATTATGGGCACCTCTGCTGGGAAGCAGCCATCTCCCTCGCAGCTTTCGACCCAATGAACCGCGCAGGACCAGAGGCTCCAGTCCAGCTGCGCCCTGGCCTCAGTTTCCCCATCTATACAGTGCCTCTGATGCGGCCTTGGAGCCACCCCCAGCCGCCCAGCCGGGTCCTGCTAGACCGACCCTGCACGTGGTCTCCACCTTCACCCTCTCAGATTCTTCATGATGACCTAGCCCAAGTTTTTCCCTATTGGAATCACAGACCCAGAACCTAATTCGGGTTCTGGGCCCTCAGACGGAGCACCCCCCCCCCCAAATCCTCATCTTTCTCCCAGTGATGACAGCTATTACCTTTGTCAAGGGCCACAGAACCCCCTGCTCAAGGTCACGTGCTGCTGGACAGGCCAGGAAGCCTGCAGGCTCCACTTGCCTTTCTCCTCTCTTTCCTGACCCTTCCTGCCGCTCAGGCAGGTCTTGGGGATCTGTGAGCACCCCACCAGTGCCCCCTCTCCTTTGATCTGCTGCTGTCCAGAACTTTCCCTTGCTCAGACAATAGCGCCCTCATTCTGAAATTTCATTTTTGTTTGAACTTTACTTTCTATTATATATTTTCTCTAGACCCACCTCAAAGCCTCACTGATAAAGAAGTAAGGGGAAATGAAGACAAACAGAGTCCCATCAGTTTGAGCCATACAACAAACAGGCAGAGTGAAAGCAGGGAATGCTGTCACTTGGTGTCTTTACTCCCTCTGATGTGCCAATCTTGCAAACTCACGTTTTTGCCCGTCTTGGCCCCTGAGTTGCTCCCAGCCTAAGTGGAGCGCCAGTGCCCTCTAAAAATAGCCTCCTCCCCACCTTATCAGGGCCTCACACCTTCTCCCTCGTCCAGGGTAGGGCTGCTTCCTGCAGCTCAGCAAAAATGTAAAAACAGGGAGTAGGTATTTAGTGGCAGCTCTGAGTAACAGGAGGTGGACTGACCTGGAGGTCGGGACACCTGGCTCCAACCCCAATTCTGCCACCCATTTAGAGTGGCCTTGAGCTATGAGGGGGTGGGCAGGACGGTCCCCAGTAGACCTGGGGTCAAGAGGGCTCAGAGGTTCCCTTGGAAGACTTGCTAGCATGAGAAAAGTGAAGTGCCGGGGATGAAACTCAGGGGGACCCACCCCGTGAAGAGGAGGGAAAGAGGAGGAGAAAGTAGCTTCCCAGGGGCCCAGGGAGGAGAGAGGTCAGCAGTGGCAGCTGCTGAGGAGAGACGGAGGGGCTGAGGACCGGGAAGGGGCCACCAGGATTGGCAGGTGGTCATGGGTGACTTTGGCCAGGGCCTTGCTAAGGGCTCAAGCATGGGATCCGCCACTACTTTACTGGGGCCAGTGACCCAGCCTGTCTATCTGAGCCTCAGTTTCCTCCTCTGTGCGATGGGGATAATAACAGCACCCATTTCACATGGGTTGCTTTGGGGATTAAGTGAGATGATGCTGGGAAAGCCCTCAGCCCAAGTGCTTGGTCCCTGCGATGATATTTCGAGCATTAGCGAGAGGAAGAGGCAGATTCATGGGAGCTGAAGGCGTGGGAACAGAGCCTACCACTCCTGAAAGCTCCTCTGAGAAAGGAGCAGGCAGGGAAGGTAGCAGGAGCTGAGGACAGGCATGGGGGGATGGGCAGGTGCTTCTGGGATGAGGCTTGTAGGAAGAGGTGGAGAAGGACCCAGAAGACGGGAAGAGGAGGAAAAGAGAGAGGGGTGTGTATATGGGAGGACCGGAGGCCTGCCTTAACCACCTGCTGAGCGTCACAGACTCTGGAATCACATTCCTCCAGAATCAGGCTAAGCAAAGAAATGAAGTAAAGTAAAATGAATCCAGTCCTGGCTCAGACCCCTGCGTCCCCTTGGCAGTCTTCAGTATCTGTGAAGGAGGGTGGTGATGGGCCAGGAAGCATAGTTTGACTCTGCCCAGGAGCCTTGTGACCTTGGCTTGCTTATTTCTGAAATGACATCATCTATCGATGACTCCTGCTGAGTCCAGGAGTCATAATGGCCTTTTCCAGTCAGTGTTTTGATTTTTCAGTCTTACTAATGGACCAGCCAGGCTGCCAACATTTCTAAAGAGGGCAGTTCACTTTTCACTTAAAGCCAGAGCACCAAATAGATCAATTATTTGGCCGCTCAGAGCCATTATCAGTTTAAAGCCACAGTCCTGTTTCTGTGGGAGAACATGAACCAGAGAGCATAATTCTGGGGCCATTTCCTCTCTTTTGTTTTATAAGATTCCTCCGTCAGTTAATTGTGAAAGGACCCGACTCTCTTTGCTCCTAATGATAACGAGAGAATGAGCTCATTGGAGTCAACCTAGGACATGTCTGGGAGGTTTTCTTCAATGTCAGGAAGTGCTGGGTCCTCGTCTGATCTGAAAACTAAACAAACGCAAGCATTTCTTCTGTTTCTCTTTTCTTGCATCCTTTTGTTTTTCTCTCAGACAAAAACACAAATGTGAAATGTTGAAGTTACTGTGCATGGGGATGAGAGGGAGTGGAGGCAGGCCAAGCCCAGGCGCCCACGCGTCCCCGCCTCAGGACATCTTCTCAGGGTCCCCAGCCGAGCGACTGCTCACCCTGGGGCTTCTAGGGCGGGGACCCCATGGCCCTTCCTGGAGATGATTCTGTTGTGGGATGAGTTGTGGCCACTGGGGTGTTCGCCCTCCATGTCCCTGGGAACTGAGGGAAGCAGCAACGCCTCTTGGCCTCACTCAGCCTCCTTTGTGGACTCATCTCCTCTCATCTCTTAAATGTCAGTGCCACTCTCAACCCTGTCCTCTTTCCACCCCACACCCTCCTACAATCCCATTCACGCCCAGAGCTCCAGCCACCAGCCATAAACTCGCAACTCCCAGATTCGTGTGTCCGGCCCGGGCTGCTCTCCTCAGCTCCAGGCATCTGTGACGCCTGCCAATCAGACAAAGCCAATAGGACATCCCAAAAGCACTTCACACCCAACAGGCCTGACTCAGGCTCATCACCCACTCTTCCTCCAGTGTCCCCCATCTTGGTTAGCATTAGTAACACCATCCACCCAGGCACCAAGCCAGAGACTTCCCTTTCCTTCACCACCCCATTTATTTGGTCAAGAGTCCTATCAATTCTACCTTCCTGAATATTCCTTCTATTCATTTCTATCTGCACAGTCACGACTCCGACCAAGTTCTTGTCATCTCTTCCCTGAGCTATTGTCAGAGCCTTGTAAAAGCCGCTCTGCATCAAGCCTTTTCTTCTTCTATGATGCTGTTAAAAGATTTTTATGAGGGGCGCCTGGGTGGCTCAGTTGGTTAAGCGACTGCCTTCGGCTCAGGTCATGATCCTGGAGTCCCGGGATCGAGTCCCGCATCGGGCTCCCTGCTCGGCGGGGAGTCTGCTTCTCCCTCTGACCCTCCCCCCTCTCATGTGCTCTCTCTCTCTCTCTCTCATTCTCTCTGTCTCAAATAAATAAATAAAATCTTTAAAAAAAAAAAAAGATTTTTATGAAATGTAGCTCTGGCCCTGTATCCCTCTCCCTTCAGGGACTCCCCATTTCCTACCAGATTCCTTAGCATTGAACCCAAGACCATCAAAGATCCAGCCCCAAGCTACTTCTCCAAAACCATCTCTTGGCACTCCCGCAAATTCTCCTTACCTTCTGGCCATGGTGCAAGCCCACGTGCCTTCATGGCTCCCTGTCTTTGGCCCTGCTGTTCCTTCTGCCTGGAATGCTGTTCTCTCCCTTCCTAACATGGCGGACTTGTAATCATCCTTTAAAGCAAAGCTCCTCGTTGCCTTACCTGTGCTCCCCCAGCCCCCAAACGGACCTCAGAGCCCCAGCTGTAGTGTGTTCTAAATGTAATTGTCTGCTACATCCTTGTCTCTGACGGGACTGACAGCTCCTTGAAGACAATTTATGGCTGATTTATTTCTGCTTCCCCAGTGTTCCAGCTCAGAGCTTGGCACAGTGCAAGTACTTTATGTGGTGATAAATGACTGACCACTGAATGAATGAATGAGCGAGTAAAATGGTATGCAAATGAGAGCCCAGTGACAGCCATGACAATCACAAAACATCAACCAGTATCTACAGCACTCAAGCATCAGCTCCGTGAGGGCAGAAAACGCCTATTCCGCTCCTCCTGACTCGGCAACCCCGATCAGCCCCATCCCGATACATGGAATGAATCCATGATCTCATCTGAAATGCAGGAATCGTGTAAGGTGGGCAGGGCAGGTATTATTAACTATTAACCCCCTTTTGTTCATAGAGGACAGTGAACCCAAATAGGAATTGTTCCAAGTCATCTAATTAGGGTGCATACTCCAGAAAAACCAAAGTGCTCTCCAGGATTTGGGAAGCTTGAGAAGGGAGAGCCCTTACGTTCTGTACTGGGGCTTCTCTAGCATTTGAATCATTTGGGATCTTACTAAAATGCAGACTCTGGCTCAGTAGCCCTGGGAGGGGTTCTGAGATTCTGAATTTCTAATAAGCTCCTTGTGTCTAATAAGCTCTAATTATTTTATTAAGCAAAAGGCTTAATTCCCGATAAAATCTAATAAATACCTCATAAGGTGATGCTCATCCTACATACACAGACTCCCACACTTTGAGCACCAAGGGGAGGGCTAGTTATCTCCAAGTTTCCCCTTGGTCATTGCATTAAGACATCATTTTTATTTTTCATTTTTTTTTAAGATTTTATTTATTCCAGAGAGAGAGAGAACACAAGAGGGGGGTAAGGTCAGAGGGAAAAACAGACTCCCCGCTGAGCAGGGAGCCCAATGTGGGACTCGATCCCAGGACTCCGGGATCATGACCTGAGCCGAAGGCAGTCGCTTGACCAACTGAGCCACCCAGGCGCCCCAAGACATCATTTTTATTAAAAATCTACAAATGAATTCATTTAAGCCCTTACTCAAAATCCAGGGCTCTTTCTGGGTGTTTTTGTTTTTTGATTTTGTTTGTTGTTGATGGAGCATGTGCAGGACACACAGATGGAGCCTGATGGGGCAGGTGGGGGGGCATGAGAGGGAGGTGGGAGTAGAGGGGACAGAAGGGCAGGAGGCAGGGACCCTAGTGATGGGGCACGTGATTGTGGGGAGGGCCTGTGGCAGGCACATATGTGGCCGCAGCATGCTGGGGAGGGCAAGACCCCAGAAACGGCCTGTTGCCCGAAGGGTCGGGCTGAGCAGCAGTGGGTAATTTCCATCTTCTGCTACCTTCCCTCCTCCTTTGCATTCTGGAGACATTTAGGCCCAGACAGGGGCTTTCAAGCCCAACTGCCCAGTTCCTGGTCAGCCTAGAACCTCTCCGCAGACTCCTGTGTCTCATCACCTTTTCTGGGCACGCTGCTTACAAGCGAGGCATCTGTGAGCCCAGGATGAGGGCTCCCGGTGCTGCGGTGGGGACCCAGATGCCTCCCTCAGAACCACTCAGAAGACAAGGGTGGGGGGAGCCCTAAAGAGGGACTTCCTCCTGGCAAACCCAGGAAGATTTAAAAAGTCAGATTGGAGGACAACATTGTATGCATTTGTTTATGGTTTTATACTGCATTCCATTTACACCATTAAAAGGGTTTTGAGATCACTTAAAATAAACCTGCACAAGCCACATAGCTGGGAAGAACAGAAGTTTTAAAAAGACAGGGCAGCAAGCTTGAAAATCAGGATTATGAAACCCTGAGAACCTGACGGGAGCTCAGGGCCTTGCTCTTAGCTTTTTTTTCTGAAAAATGAATATACCTGTGCATGACAGTTCATCACCACATGTCACCTCAGCGGGCGAGTGGGTCCCCCTGAAGGTCACTCAAAAGCCCAAGTTAAGAATGCCCATCGCAGAATTAGGGGAGGAAATTAGGCCAGCGTCTTGGCTGAGATGGCAACTGTTTTTGGACACCCAAGACATCTCTGGGATGAATCATGACAGGCAAGGGGAAAGGGACATGAGATGAATTGGGGGGCGGTTGGTGTCTGATGAAAAGAACCCCAGTCTTTAAGGAGAGAGAGGTGTTTTCTGAGCCCTCCTTCTCAGAGCATACATCACAATGGAACACTAGGTAGAAGGCAGTTGTTTTTTTTTAAGATTTTATTT
>NC_138382.1:50602953-50650633 GCF_054177405.1 Leptonychotes weddellii
CTGGGTGGCTCAGTTGGTTAAGCGACTGCCTTCGGCTCAGGTCATGATCCTGGAGTCCCGGGATCGAGTCCCGCATCAGGCTCCCTGCTCGGCGGGGAGTCTGCTTCTCCCTCTGACCCTCCCCCCTCTCATGTGCTCTCTGTCTCTCTCATTCTCTCTGTCTCAGATAAATAAATAAAATCTTTAAAAAAAAAAAAAAGATTTTATTTATTTATTTGAGAGAGAGACAGAGACAGAGCAAGCATGAGCAGGGGGAGGAGCAGAGGGAGAGGGAGAGGCAGACTCCCTGCTGAGCAGGGAGCCCGATGCAGGGCCTGATCCCAGGACCCCGAGATCATGACCTGAGCCAAAGGCAGATGCTTAACCAAATGAGCCACCCAGGCGCCCCTGGGAGGCAGTTTAGCATGGGGCTTAAGAATATGGACTTTGAATAAAATCTTTAAAAAAAAAAGGGGGGGGCGCCTGGGTGGCTCAGTCGTTAAGTGTCTGCCTTCAGCTCAGGTCATGATCCCAGGGTCCTGGGATCGAGGCCCGCATCAGGCTCCCTGCTCAGCGGGAAACCTGCTTCTCCCTCTCCCACTCCCCCTGCTTGTGTTACCTCTCTCACTGTGTCTCTCGCTCTGTCTCTGTCAAATAAATAAATAAAATCTTCAAAAAAAAAAAAAAGAATATGGACTTTGAGGCCACCTCCCTGGGTTCAAATCAAAGGTCTGCCTATTACTAGCTATGTAAATTCAGGTAATTTTAAACTCTACATGCCTCAGTTTCTCCTTCTATAAAATGGGGTTGTTGTGGGGATCTGTTTCCCCATCTATAAAGCGGGGGTGCTGTGGAGACCAAATGAGCTGTTATATGTGAATGTTTAAGACCACGCCTGGGATATGGTTAGCATCACACAGCATGAGCTCTGATGGGAAGGCAGCATGGAGCAGTGATGATGCGCACAGTCAGATGGAATCTTGTCTGGATTCAAATTTCAGCTCTAGTACTTAGTAGATCTGTGACCTTGGTCACTGTATTAAGTTACGTCGCATCCCCCCAAAGTCAGGTCCACCTGGAGCCTCGGAATGTGACCTTATTTGGAAATAGGGTCCTTGCAGATGTCATTAGTTAAGATGAGGTCTTACTGGATTGGGGTGGGCCCTAAATCCGACGACTGGTGTCTTTATAAGAAGAGGAGTGGACACAACGCAGGGAAGAAGGGCCTGAGATGACAGAGTCGGCGATGCAGGGACAAGCCGAGAAATGCCAAAGAGCACTGACATCACCAGGAGCTAGGAGAGAGGCGTGGGACGACAGGTTCTCCCTCCGAGCCTCCAAAAGGAGCCAATGCTGCTGACAGTTTGGTTCCCATATTTTGACATTCTGAGTTGCAACAGAGCAAATTTAAGCCTCCAGTTTGTGGTAATTGGTTATGGCAGCCCTAGGGAGCTAATGCAGTCAGATTACTGCAGTTCAGTTTCTTCATCTGTAAAATGGAATAAAAAAGTACCTACATCATAGAGTTATTAAGATTGCATGAAATAATCTGTATAAAGAGCTTATTGGGGATGCTGTGTGGCTCAGTCCGTTAAGCATCTGCCTTTGGCTCAGGTCATGGTCCCAGGGTCCTGGGATCGAGCCCCACATCAGGCTCCTTTCTCAGTGGGGAGCCTGCTTCTCCCTCTCCCTCTGCCACTCCCCCTGCTCGTGCTCTCTTGTGCGCTCTCTCTCCCTCTGTCAAATAAATGGATAAAATCTTTAAAAAAAAACTTGCTTAAAAAAATAAAGAGCTTATCACTGTGCCCATTATGCAATACGTACAGAATGGTGCTTGCTATCGTAAGGTACAGTGACATACAGTACAATAGCCCTGAGGGTGGGTCAGTAGCGTTCTACTGTATGTCTGCATTAGAATTTATATAACCAATGCCTTATGGGCGAACTGTTATGTGGTTCCCAGTTTTTTGCTAATATAGATAATAATCAGATGATTTGTACATATATCTTTGTACGATTCACTGAATAAATGAGTAGAATAAATTCCTAGAAGTAGAATTGCTGAGTCAAAGGGCGTGTGCAATTGGGTAGATATGGCTTAACTTGCCTTGAAAGAAGGTAAACCAATGTGAGCCCCTCTTCTGTGTGACAGCGCTGGTCTCCCCCACATCTTGTGAATGCTGGGAATTCTCAGGCTTTTGCATCTTCGTCAATGTGATGGATGAGAACCAGTGGCTCATTTCTTAATTTACCTTTCCATAGTTATGAGTGAGCGTCATTATCTGCTCATAGGTTTTTTAGCCATTTGTATTTTTAGGTGAATTGCCCATTCCTTTCCTCTTTTTACATTTTCACTGGGCTGGTTTTGTTGTTGTTTTGGTTTGCTTAGGTTTTTTGGTAGGACTCTGTCTATTAAATAAATTAGCCCTGTGTTCAGTGAGCAGCAAATGTTTTCCCCCCATTTGCCATTTGCTTATGGCATTGTTCATGCTCATTTTCATATTGGTTTTTCAGAAGATACAAAAACGACTTTCATAAGCTGAACCTTGTGTTAACACCTGCTGTGAGGCAAGGTGACGAGTTAGTTTGTAAAATGGAAAGTGAGAAAAGGACTGGCCACAGGCTTTTCTACAAGCCACTTTTATTAACTTTTTAAAAAAAGATTTTATTTATTTATTTGAGAGAAAGGGAGAAAGAAAGAGAGAGGGGGCACGAGCAGGGTCGGGGGCAGGCAGGTCTACCAATGCTTTTGATTTATGGCTGGCAAAGCCAGGAATAATGCTGGGCATTCATTCATTTACTTAGCAAACCTTCCCTCAGCTCCTGAGAGGCACAGGCTTTGTGTCAGACCACAAGAGAGAGAGATGCTTGCTCCCAAGTAGCTTTCAGTCTTGCAGACAGAGGGGTACAGTAAGACGATGTTTCTGACGGCCTCTCCCATTTGTACTAAGATGTCTGGTCTGCTAGAACCCTTTGCAACTGGGAGAAAGATGACATGGAAGAGGCTGGGCCTGGTGAGAACTCATGGTGGCTTGCGATGGGGAAGTTGCTGAGATAGGTGGGGAGAAGGAGCCCCAGAGCAGACTGGCCTGGTGTGCAGGCCGGCTAGGGTCAGGAGATGGTTTCAGAGCCCTTTCCTGGAAACCTGTTGCTCACAGTGATTCGTGCAGTGACTCAGACACCGTGATGACCTCAAGAGATGCAAAATGAAAATACACAGTGGTGTGTGCACACACGAGCACGCGGCCTTTCTAATTTAAACCACTGGACAATTTTGACTGACATGTAGACCTTTGAGACTCCGTGTGTCCTGGGATAGGGCTCGTAGCAACTGCAGAGAGAGACAGGGTCAAACGCTGTGCTTAGTTTCCCTGCTTTTTCAGCAGGTGTTTTCCCGTATGACTAAGAGAATGAGATCAGCTGGGGGAAAATAAAAGCAAACAGGCCAAAAAACAAGTCTCATAAAGATAGCTGGTCTCTGAGTCCCCATCCTCCCCACTCAGTGGCCCCAAACATCTTTCCTAATTGAATCAGGCCTTAAATCTCATCTTTCACCTCCCAAACAACCACCATTAGTGGAGAGAGACCTCAACTGTCTCTGGAAGGCCTCATCTGGGACTCTGTCATCCCTGCTCACATGCCTTTTGTAACCCCTCCCCACTAGCTCCTGAATCAGCCCAGTGCATCTCTGGGCATTTTTTACTGTTAGAAAGTTCCTGGCACAGATCATAAGTCCACGTCCTGGGAATCTATGTCGTCTGCCCACTGGGGAACCACAGAGCATGTCTGTCCCTCCTTCCCAGGGTCAGCACATTACAGGTGTGAAGAGTGTGACCATGTCTCCCCTGGTCCTTCAACTGTTCTTCATGTGACACATGGCTCCCCTTCTCTGGACTCAGCACCACTCATGAGCAAATGTCCAATGCAGAGAAGAGGTCACCCACATGGCCAGTAGGTATATGAAATGTACTCAGCATCATTAATGAGCAGGGAAATGCACAACGAGATACCACGACCCACCCGCCATCATGGCCAAGGCTAAAATGAAAAGTACTGACCATACCAAGAGTTGACGAGGATGCAGAGCAACTGGAACTCTCATACATCACTGGTGGAAATGTAAAATTGTGCAATTACTTTGGGAAACCGTTTGACAGTGTCTCCTGAAACTAAATGTACGCTTACTCCGAGCCAGCAATTCAACTCCAGGTATGTACCCAAGAGAAATAAGTGATTGTTTCTATCAAAAGATGATCATTGCCCCATTTATAATTACCAAATACTAGAAATAACGTAAATGGTCATTACCAGTAGAGTAACTAAATTATGGTATAATACGTTTAATGGAATACTACACATCAGTGAAAAAGAATGAACTGTTGCTAACACACAACACGGATGAATCTCCCAGATGTGATATGTGTGAAAGAAGCCGGACATGAGAACATACCCACTGTGTGTTTTCATTTATGTGATGTTCAAAAACAGTTAAAACTCACCTGTGGTTTTCAAAGTCCCTTTGAGGGAGGTGGACCGGGAGGAGGTATACGAGCACTCTGGTGGGCTGGAAATGGCCCGTGTCTTCCCCTGAGGGGTTTTTACATAGAGACAGACATGGAAAATTCAGGGAGCTGTACTCTCAAGACTTGCACACTTGACTATATATAAAACCAATGCCGGGCGCCTGGGTGGCTCAGTTGGTTAAGCGACTGCCTTCGGCTCAGGTCATGATCCTGGAGTCCCTGGATCGAGTCCCGCGTCGGGCTCCCTGCTCAGCAGGGAGTCTGCTTCTCCCTCTGACCCTCCCCCCTCTCATGTGCTCTCTCTCATACTCTCTCTTTCAAATAAATAAATAAAATCTTTAAAAAAAAAAAAAACAATGCCTTATTAAAAAAGAAAAAGTCACCCCCACAAATGAAAGAGTGGGGGCCCAGAGCTGAGCTCCAGCATGAAGTTGAGCAAGACCACCATTGTCTTGCTTCAGCCACTGTACTTTGATTAATGCAGCTGAGATCCCACCATGACCTTTGGGGCCAACACCTCACACCTTTGACTTACATTGGGTCGACAGTCACCTGAGAATCCCTAAATCTTGGCTGCTCAGCTATGTCCACCCATTTTGTGCTTATGGGGTTGGCTTGTCAGGTCTCAAGCGTTGTGGGACAGAGACAAGGGGAAGGAAACCAGCAATCTGAACTGTGTCATCCTTTATCTCATTCCCTCTATACGGCACCCCTTGAGAGGTGAATGTTGGGCCCTCACTTTAAAAACAGCCCCATGAATCTCAGAGGCACTGTGTGACATGACCAAGGCTGCCCAGCCAGATAGAGCTGGTCAGGGGCTTGAGCCCAGGTCTGTGTGACCCCTCGTCCAAGCTTTGCCTTTCATCAGGCTGACCAGAGATGAGGCCACATCTGTAACATGGGGCTTGTGGCCTAGCTGTACCCCCTGGTGGTAGATGGAGACACCATGCGTGTGACATGGCCCCAGGGATCTCTGTGTGAGTGTTACCTCCCAACTTCATTATAAGCATCCTGAGGGCCAGGAAATACCTTAACTTCTGTCTGTGCCACAAAGGCCCCCAAGCCCTGCACATAGTAGGTTCTCAGTAAGTACCCAATGAATTGGGTTGTAGAAACTGAGATTCAGAGAGGTATAGCAACTTGCCCAAGATCACACAGCAAGTCCTCGACCAACAGGACTTGTAACCAGATCCCCTGACTTCCATCCCAGTGCTCCATCTGCCATTGCCCAGTGCGGCCAACTTCCCGTAGACCGCAGGGATCGGAGATGCTAATGGGTTGAAAGATACTTAGGGAGGAAGGAAAAGGACCATCTGAGGTGAGACAAGGCTGAGTCTGGCCCTGGGGCCTTCAGGATGTGTGTCCCAGGGAGAGGGCTGGGGACGGGTTATAGGTGACGCAGTTGCACAGACCGTACTCTCAGAAGGACGCTGGGCTTGGGTGAATGCTCTGCAGATACTCTCTTGAAATTCTCAATTTTATCTTTGGATTTGTATTTTTAAGTGAAGTCCCATGGCCAGTAGAGCACGCACCAGGGCTTAGAGCTTTGGCCCCCTCGAGGCCCCACCTCCTGTTGCCTCTCCTCTCCCTGGGGACAGGTTCTTAGACCCCAGCTGCCTCCCCTCCTGGGGTCCCCAGGTCCCGCCGGCCTCCCTGGGGATCTCTGGTGCATGCACTGGCAACGCTGAAGGACAGGCCTCTCGTCCACCCTGGTCCGGGCACCTAGCGTCCCAGCACAGAGGTCGCGATGCCCTCGGATGGCTCATTTCTGTGTATTGGGGTGGTGGCCCCCTGTGGGACGGGGAGATGCCGGGCTCCACCGTCTGGCCCCTCATCGGATCAGGGTGTGTGTGTATCCCGCTTCGGGCAGGGGAAGGAAAGTGGCAGCTAGTGGATTTGGCGCGCACGCTTTGTGTCGCGGCCCACGGGCACCTGTGTGATCCAGAAATTAAACAATAAGTAAGAAAACACTATGACACATCAAGAGCGAGACAGTGCGAGAAAGGTAAAACTTTATATCTTGGTATCTTTGGTGGCACTTTTTCCCTGATTTTGAACAGAGGACCCTACGGTCTTACTTTACACTGGACCCAGACCCGACCAATTCGGAAGCCAGTCCCACCAGGGAGGATGTTTCCCCGGGCCGGGTGGGGGTTCGGCGGCAAGCAAGGGCTCCCTGGGGAAGCAAGATGGCAGGCGACAGGGGCCCAAGTGGCTGGGAAGCTCGGTGACAGGTACGCGGCACCCTGAGGCACACTCACCCCTCGCAGCACAGGGGGCGTGGAACCAACCTCAGGCCTGGAGGTGGCTGAGGCTTAGCCCCTGCAAAGGTCTCTGCACATTGCGTGGCGACTGGTACGATTCTTGCATCACATTCTATGACCCTGTTCTAAAACCCGAACCTCGAGGAAATTAAGCCCCCCAGAACTTCCATTACCTGCTGTCTGCCCCTTCCACACCCTACCTGGCAGCCCCCACCCCCCACCAACGGAGGGCCAGTTGACTTTCTCCCCTTGTGGGTCACTGGCCCGGGATGGAATTTTGTCGTCCGCCCTGCTCCCTGGGCCTGTGTCCCTGACCGAGCTGCGGTGACAGGCCCTCACTCTGCGCCAGGCCTGGCTGCGCACTGAGATGCAGAGCTGGTCAGGGGGTGTTGCCCAGCGGGCCCAGCCGGTGAGGGAGGGGCGGGGTGCTGAGGGGCCTGGGCTCACGGTCTTCCTCGCTCCCTAGGAGGCTGTGCAGGGGGAGGCCAGCCACTCCAGTAAGGTCGGGATGCTTCGCTCTCTGGAGGGGCTGTGCCTCCAGCTCTTAGCAGGACTGCCGAGCGCACGGAGGCGGGCAGAGGGCACTGCAGGCTGAGAGGACAGCCGGGAGGACTGAAATATCAGGGGTGGTCGGGGCGAGTGGTCTGGCACAGCTGGAAAGGGAAGGCCTGGGCTGGATCAGAAGCTGGGGAGGCCCAGAGGCCACCAGCTCTCCAATGGCCTCAAACCCCAGGCTGAGGAGTTTGCTCTCTGACTGTCATAATGGGGCCTTCGAAGGTGGCTTTCAGCTCGGGAGCAGCATCAGAACTGATGTTCATGAAGATAGTTTAGAGGTTGAGTTGGGTGTGGATGGGAAGGTAGGGAAACTGAGGCAGGGAGAGGTTGGGGGGCTGTTGTGATAACATAGATTTTAAAAAGGCAAGCCTCCTGGAAAGGGAGAGGAGGGACACATAGAAAGGATGGGAGAGAGGTACGCTTCTGGTCCCAAAAGGACAAATACAGTAGGATTCCACTTAGATGAAGTGCCTAGGGTAGTCACATTCACAGGGACAGAAATAGAGTGGCGGCTGCCAGGGGCTGGGGAGGCAGGGCGGGCAGGATGGGGAGTTGGTGCTTAACGGGGAGAGCCTCAGTCTGGGAAGACGAACAGGTTCAGGAGTCGGGCGGTGGTGAAGGCTTCGCAACAGTGTGACTGTGCTTCATGCCACCGAGCTGTTTTCCTTAAAAAGGTTAAAGTGGTAAATTTGATGTTATGTCTATTTTATCACAATTTCAAAAACAGGATAATATTTAAAAGATAAGAGAGAAAGCGAGAGAGGACTGGCGGGTGTGAGGACTGACCAGAGCGAGGGGAGTGGGAAGGGAGAGTGCAGGCGGCCCCAGGTGTGACTGAGGCTGCGCAGATGCGGTCACCCAGGTGAGGAGACAGTGGGGGTGGAGGCCGGGGCCCACGCTCAGCATTGGGGCACAGCAGTGGGGCCTGTGGGACTCCAGGAGTGCCTGGCAGGAGCCGGGGCTGGAGAGACTGGCTGAGAGTCATCAGCTTATCACTGGTAACCGACCCCACACAGGAGAAGATGAGAAGGCCCAGGGGAAGCGTGGGATGTGAGGAGAGGGCAGAACCAAGGGGACGGGTGGGCCAAGGAGAATGAATGCATCATCGGGGGGACTGAGGAGGAGGGACAGAAAGGAAGGAGGGAAACCCAGAGAGTCTGAGCTCTCACGGGCTGCAAGGAGCAAGGCTCATTCAGGGTGCCTGAGTGCGATGAGGGTTGTGTGAGGGAGAGAGGATGGGGTTCTCATGGGAATCCAGCATGAGCCACAGCAATCCAGGCCTGAGGGAGCAGGGCACTTCTGGGGACACGGTGTTCTCTGTCTGTCTCTCTCAGTCCCGTGAATTCACCCTCCTCTGAGGACTCTTACTCCCCTAAAAGTCTCTTCCCTCATGGCCTCAGCTTCCACGTGCTCATGATGGTCTCCTCATCCCCAGCTTCCCCTGCCACCTGCCTCACTTTCTCCTTGTGTCCCTGTTCAGTGCTGTTGTGGGTTGAATTTTATCCCCCCCAAATTTGTACCTGTGAATGTGACCTTATTTGGAAATAGGGTCTTTGCAGATGATCAAGTTAAGATAAGGTCCTAAGGGCAGGCCCTAATCCAGTATGACTGGTGTCTTTATATTAAGGGGACATGCAGACACAGACAGGTACAGAACAGGGAGACCACCAGCTCAAGGCTAAGAATGCCTGAGGCTCCCGGAGCTACGGGAGAGACGTGGACCCCATTCTCCCACAGAGCCTTCAGAAGGAGCCAACCCTGCCAACACCTAGATTTTGAATGTCTAGCCTTCAGGACTGAGAGACAGCAATTTCTGTTGTTTAAGCCAGTCAGTTTGTGGTACTTGGTTAAGACAATCCCAGGAATTAATACAAATGCCAAGAAATAAAAGCTCATTCACCCAATTCCAAGCCACCTCATGGCTCATTGACTAGCCGATCAATCAGTTGCCCTTGAGCCAGGCACCCACTTTGAGAGGAGGTGTCACATGGTATAAAGCACGGCTGCCCCCAGGGGTGCCTAATGAAGGAGGGCAGTGGGGAGACAGCTCTCTCAAGAGGAACAGGGGGCATCTCAGGCACTCTTGTGTCCCTGAAGCCAAGGGAAGAGAGAGGCGCAGGCTTCGGTGATGAGGGATCATGGCCTGAAATCTCTTTGACCAAAGTGTCTTCCAAAAGAGAACGACAAAGACATGAGAAGATTAGGTATGAAGAGTCAACTTTGTAAATCAGCCTTTCTTCGGCCATCATCAAGCTGTTCACTGTGGCTGAAATAAGAAGATGGTATAACTGGAAAAATATTCATTTGAATTTGTGACTCAGCCCCTCCTGACCTCAGGGAAGTGCAGTCCATAAATCCAGACGCTGCTGCAGCGCCTCCTTCTGGAGTGTTCCCGTGGGGGCGGATGCCGGAAAAGCCATTAGCAGAAGTGACTGGACCCATTCCCCATGAGAGATTTAAAAGTGCCCTTGGTACTCCGAGAACTTCCCCGTCTCAGAGCTTTCATTTCTGAAGCTTCCTGATGGATGGCCTCAGCCCTTGACCCACTAATTTTTACTCTCCAACCTGCGTAGTTTTATTTCCTGGCACAGCTTGTAAATTCTGTTTTTTCACGTTGAGCCGTGGTCTAAGGCTTCTGCTGTTGAGAAGCAGGGTGGCCAGATGAGCCTGCTGGGGTACCATAGACACGAGATGTGGAAGACTCAAGTTTTTCAATGTGTCTTACATTTCTTGAGCCGCCCTTTTGTTTTTCTTACCAGCTCTTCCTCAGGACTCAATTTATAAAGCGGGTAAGAGAGGCACTTTAGGCTGGCCATGCTGGGAGCCTCATCATCACCCCCTTCCTGCCGCTCCCTCCCCGTTTGGGTTCCCAGCCCTCCCAGACCTGGTCCCCCTCTTTCCTTTTGAAAGATGGCAAAACAAAAGATCCAAGAAGAGAAGGGACTTGCCCAAAGGCCCAAGGACACTAGACCGAAACCCAAATGTGCTCATTCTCTACTAGCACACTTACCAGGCACAGGACTAGGCACTGGGGACGTGAAGACCAGTAAGACCTGGGTCCTTCTCTGAGGGGAGTTACAGTCTGCCGAGAGGACCTGGGGGAGCAGGAGGGGGATGGGAAGGCGACCCCAGTAGCAGCAGCAGGGGGCGGCAACCTCAGAGTCATGGCTAGTGTTTGCTGAGCCTGTGTGGACCGCACACCAGCCCCCGGCTTTGCCCCTGATCTGCTCATGGCCACTTAACCTTTACAACACCCTATGGGGGTAACAGTACTATTACCCTCTCACTGTTCAGAGTGATTGGCAACTTTTTATTTCCGCAGCTGAATCCCCCTTTCTTCCAGGGAAATCTGGCACGGAGCCCCAAATAAACACATCAGGCAAAACCAAGGTGAGCCCCCTCACTCAGCCTTCCCTGCGTAACCCCCAGCAGGGACCCTGGAGGAGCCTGAGGTCTCCCTGCACACGGTTTAAAGACCCCCATCTGATCCAATTTTTGGATGGCTCCAAGAGGCACAGGTTACAAGTGGAATTTCCCAGTCCACTTAGGCTCATTGTACAGATGAGCAGACGGAAGCCCAGAGGAAGGGAGGGATTTAGCGAGGGCCGCCCGGGGAGCCATCACCGCAGCTGGCGCTCCAACCAGAGTCTCTGAATCGCAGCCCTGTGTCCGCCCATGGCAGCTCTTTTATTAGGAAATGGAAGCCTTTTATTAACAGCTATAAAACACCATCCGTTCCGAGCCACATTTTAAGGTCGAGCTTGCCGTGGGCTCGGTGCACATGGTTTCCACCTCCCTCCCACCCTCCCCCTCCCCACCTCCAGCTCTCCACGTCACTGACCCCGGGGGGTGGGGGGGGGGCGCGGGGAGAATCTTGCTTTAGAGAAGCCCGTTCTGGGAGCCAAGTAGGTGAGTGTGGCTTGAAGCTGACAGCTTCCTAGTTGGCCTTAGGAGCCCTCCGCTCCTCTCGGCGCATTGAATGGAAGGTCTCATCGCTCCGTAACATTCACGGAATATTTGACATTAGAAAGGGCCTTTAAATCCTCTGAAATAGGATTTTTGAATTCAACAGCACCTTGGAGTGTATAAGAGGAACATTAACTTCCCTTCCCTGTGTGTACTAAGAGGGAGACTCTTTCAGGAAAGTTAATGATTGTACCCCTCAGGGCAGCGTCTCTGGAGGTGGCCTGCTGCCCAGCCCTCCCTCCTTCAACGGGCCCCAAAGTTGCCACCTACTTCTCTCTACTTGTGCCTTTGCAGCTGCTTTTCCTACTCTCCTCTCTTCCCTTGTCCTGGCTCATCCCTTCTGCGGGCTCTGCCTGTCACTTTTTTCGAAGGATTTTAGTGCAAATCATCTAGGAAATGAGTCTGCTGGCAAAGACAGCAAGCACGGGAAGCTCCCAGCATCCCAAACCGGTCCCAGCTGGTTCTGTCCCCAAGTCCCTTCTGGGGTGAGTCTGAGTGGCTCCCTCATGTGACCCAGAGGTGAGGCTAAGGGTGTTACCCAAACCTTGCTTCATGGGATTCCAATTCCAGGAATACTTTCTCAGAGGCATGGTTGCATGGTTAAAGACCAGGAAAATTCTGCATGTAACCTATTTCTCCTGGGGGCACCCAATGTGTGGAAGCATACCGAAAGTTTTGAGAAGTTCTGCAGTCTCAGGTCCTGTGGAACTTTGGATAACCCAAAACCTGTTTGAGTGCCCAAAATATGTTTTGCAGCTCGTTCAGAGGTGTCTCTGTGAGTTAGTTCTGGTAAACCTCTGAACCTTTCACTAGGGTCCCTCTTGGCTATAGATGCTCTCCTGGTTCCACTCAAGAAAAGCCAAATTAGGTTATTCTCTGAGAGCATCACAGAGGGGTTTTGGTTTTGGTTTTTTTTCATCTATGCCAGAGCATTGTCAGCGGCTTGTGCTTTCTTTGGAAGTAAATAGAAATGAATCAAGGGGGACCCATTTATGGTCTGAACATTGCGTTCTTGGGGTCCGGGCAAAGGAAGACGTCAGGCCAGGCCAAGCCATTCTTATACAAAAGGATGGCACTGGGGTTTTCTGTGTTTGGGAAGCAAGGGCTTTCTTATCAGGCCAGCTGCCATATTTCTCCTACACACATGCCAGCACGTGCACAAACGTACATTAATAACACGTACCTCTGCTTTCTGAAATGGAGGCTTTTCCTGTTAGCTGAGTGAACTCTGTTTTTTGTGTAAGTGCACTAATTGTTTTTAGTTAATAACTATTCCAGCTGGTTGATTGATTAGCTGGTTGTCTTTTCCTAACTTTCCTTTCTCTCTATGCTGGACGATCCCATCAGTCCTGTCACAGAGGAGCCATGGTGTGTGTGTGTGTGTGTGTGTGTGTGTGTGTGTGTGTGTGTGTGCGTGTAGGGGTCTAAAAACACAAACTGCTGATGAAGGAGATACTGATTATATCCTTTTGCTGGGGCTACCATAACAAAATACCACGAACTGTGTGGCCTAAACAACAGAAATGTCTCAAAGTTCTGGAGGCTCAAAGTCCAAGATCAAGGTGCCATCAGGGTTGGTTCCTTCCAAGGGCCATGGAGGTCTGTTGCAGGCTTCTCTCTCAGCTTCTGGTGCTTTGCTGGCAGTCTTTGGCGTCCCTTGGTCTGTTGGAAGCATCACCCTGATCTCTGTCTCCATCCCCACAAGTGTTCCTGTGTGTGTCTGTCCAAATTTCCACTTTTTATAAGGACGCCAGTCACGTTGGATTGGGAGCTCACCCTGCTCTAGTAGGACCTCATGTAAACTGAACGAGTTATTCCTGCGATGACTCTTCTACCAGGTAACGGCACATCTTACTTGCAGAGTGGTGCTGGCTTACAGAAATCCTGGGGGCTAGAACTTCAACAGATGAATTTGAAGGGCACAATTCAACCCATAACACTAATGCTGTGCACAATAGTGTATTCCATTCCGCAGCATTGAAGGAAGTCCTGAGCTGTTGCCTCACTATTTAGCCTGTCAGCCTCAGAAAGGAGGGCGAGGAGGGCGAGGGTGAGAACAGGCTCAGACCCAGAGATGCTGGCAGCTTCTGCAGCGAGCTGACATTTGCCAAGAGGAGAAGAGCCCACGGTCTCCTCAAGGTTGTCTGATGGGATAAACAAAGACAGGTAGAACTGCCATTAGGTTCATTTCAGTAAAAAGCATCCTGTTGCGTGTGTGGCCCCGGGTTGGGCCCTGCCTGGGGGGAGGCGGATGCAGCAAACTGACACCCTGCCCGGGGGGTGCGGGGGTCGCCACAGGAGATGGATGTGAGCTGAGTGGAGGGGTGTGGGCCCAGCGTGAGGGCCATGATGAGTTTTGCTTAGTGAGGGGACATGGAGGCTTCACAGCGGAGGTGATGTGTGAGCTGGGCTTGTCATATTATCAACAGTTTTAGTCAAGAGGGAGGGCAGAGGGCTTAAGGCAGATCAGGGTACATATGGTGGTTCTAGAACTTCCTAGTCGCGTGATTTGCATGAGTCACTCAACCTATCTAAGCTCCATGTCCTCCTCCATAAAGTGGGGTTAACAACAAATATCTACTCAGAGGTTAAATTAGAAAATCCTTGCGATGTGCTTAACACAGGGCTTGGATGTGGTGGTTAACATTAGCTGCTTTTTGTGAGGCTTGACCGAGATGTTGTAGGCAAAGGACCTGCATGCAGCAGGTGTTCAACTGATGCTCCTCCTCTTACAAAATCAGCTTTGGCAGAACTTCCAGCATTCATGTTTTCCATCAGGGCGTGGAGTGAAGGGTGGAGGGTTGTACAGAAAAGCATTTGAACGACTTAAGAATAAAATAGTCTTCGAGCATTCATAAGCGTTTAGAGTCCCCTGTTTACTTGGAATTAGTGGCCATGCCAATATAATCAATGACAATTTATTCAGTCACATGCCATCAGGACTTTCACCTTGCACAGTTTTATTGGAAAATTAATCCAGCTTAGTAGAGTATCTGCTATAGTAGTTATTAGCCCGACGATTCATAGAACATGCCCGGCCACCATATGAATGCCAAGCATTGATTTGCTCTGAGAGAGAAAATCCAGGAAGGGTCTTTCTAAGATTTTTCTCTCTCTGGTAGGTCATAGATCACAGAAACTCAGAAGATAAGCACCAATTCTCTTACCATGTCGTACAGACGAGAACTAGAGAAATACCGTGACCTGGATGAAGATGAAATCCTCGGAGCCCTCACGGAGGAAGAGCTCAGGACCCTGGAAAATGAGCTGGATGAGCTGGACCCTGACGTGAGTAGGCACTAAAGGGGACCATGTCATCACAGGTGCAGGGACAGCAACCATTACCACGTGGGGGAGGGACAGGGGCAGACTTCCCGTAGCTACCACTTCCCGTTTCCCTCTGTGGCAATGACACTGGAATAACACTACCCTTGCAGGTGTGTGTGTGTGTGCGCGTGCGCACATGTGTGTGCCTGCATGTGTGTGTTTGTGTGTTGTGTTTGTCAGGGTTTTCTAGAACAGCAGAATCAACAGGATGTGTATATAGGGAAGAGATTTATTGTAAGGAATTGGACACGATTATGGAGGCTGACAAGTCCCAAGATCTGCAGTCAGCAAGCTGGAAACCAGGAGGGCGGGCAGTGTGGTTCCAGCTTAGGTCCAAAGGCCTGGAGAACCAGCGGAGTTGATGGCGTCCTTTCAGTCTGAAGGCCGGTAGGCGCAAGACCTGGGAAGAGCCAATGTTTGAGTTTGAGTCTATAGGCAGGAGGAAAACCAATCACCCAGCTCAAGGCAGTTCTGAGGGTCAGGAAGGTCAAGATTTTTGTTCTATTCAGAACTTCAACTGACTGGATGGGGCCCACCCACATTAGGGAAGGCAATCTTTTTCTTTTTCAGTTTCAAATGTTAATCTCATCTAGGAACATCCTTACAAGCACGCTCAGAAAAATGTTTAACCAAATGTCTGGGTACCCCGTTGCCCTGTCAAGTTGACACATAAAATTAACCATCACAAGTCTACTCCTTGTCCACTTCGCACCCATACACATCTGAAATCTTACTTCTCTCGTTATAAAGACAGTAGCGAGGTCATAAGAGGAAGATAGAGTCCAGAAGTGGAGGTGAAGTCCTTGAGTAATCCTGTCCTTGATATCCCATAACTTAAGTACTATGGTATAAAATTAGTAATACCTAAATACTATGATATAAAATCAATACCTCTTATGTTACATGATAAGAGAGTAAGAGGGGGGGAAAAAACAAAGATACTTGCTTCACACACACACACACACACGTTCAAAACAAAGTAAGGAGGAAGCACTCATGACAATTATGGTCTTTGTTTCTCTAACCGGTCACATGCTTCCAGCTGGTATTTATAACTACCTTCTTCCACTCCCGTTCTGTATTCCCTTTGCCTTTAGCAAGCACCTTGTTGGTCACGACTCTTTCCTGGTTGGATGACTCAAACCTTCATTCCTGAAGGGTCTGGGCCCGTAGTAGCCCTGCATGGATTGGGTTGTTGTCATTTTCCATTGACTCCAATCACAGGACATGGTGCTGGTAAGAAGCCCCTCGGCAGTCTCGGGATTGCAGGCAGACGCTTCCACACCTCCGATGCGGGGCAGTAGTCCAATTCCACATCAGTCACCCCGGCCAGTACAGAAACTCCTTCTCTGCCCATTGATTCAGTGGCATAAGGAGCCCCAAGTGGCCAGGCGGGAGTCTCAATGTCCAGTCCAGTGGAGTCAGTGTTGTGTCTTCTGGCGGAAACATTCCTCCCTTTGGGACTAAGACCTCTAGACCAGAAGAGCATAAGGTCACAAGGACAGGAAGCAAAAATGCTACCAGTGGGTCCTAGGGGTAGCAGTGAGGAGAACCTCTCCCCTCCATGAATCCTGACTGGGGGAGAAACAGCACCAGATATTGGGCATGGATTCAGAGGAAATACAGCCTTCTGGAGAATCTTGTCCCAGCCCCGTGAGGTATTGCTCCCTAGCAGGCACTGTAACTGTCTGCAAAAGCGAGCTCCGCCGTTCTCTCCAGCTAGCTGCTGCAGGGCCGTGGGGACCCTATGTCATGGAAGGAATTAACTGAGGAATAAAGGACAGCAAGAGTCCCTTTCACTGGTTGGGGGGATGTGTTTTTATCATTGCATTTCATAGTTGGCACATACATGTAAGAAGTGTGTTTAATGCTCAGAATTGGCCTCTGCAGTCAGGATGACAGGATCAAGCGGCAGGAGGCTCCCTGGTCAAGCCTGTGGTTTGGCCAGCCACCATGGAGCCGTGAGCAGGGCCGAGAAAGGGATTCCCAGGTGGCCTGCTAGACAGGGGCCTGCATCTTCTATCTATACCCAGATCCCCAGGTCAAATGCTCAGTCCAGAGAAAGTACATAATGAATATTACTGAATGAGGTGAATTTTCCATTTTATATATATTTTTAGTTAAAAATGGAACATTTCACACCTTTCTTTGAAAACCTGTCATTGCTCAACTGTGGTTTAACAGTGATCCATAAAGAAAAGAACACCACTATACCATTGCACTAACCCTCAAGTAATCATCGTTAGTGTAGAGGGAGAAATGCAGGACTAGAGGTTAGATGTCCCAGCACCAACCCCGGCCCTGTCTCTTACTCTCCATGTGACCTTGGGCCAGTCCCTGTCCTTCCCTAGGCCTCAGTGTCCCCATCCATGAAATGATGGAGTTGGTTGGTCCCTTCAGGGCTCAGCTGCCATGAGCTTATAACCTGGCCTTATCTCCAGATTCAAATAAATGTCTTCTTTCTAGAAAAGCCAGATTCCTAGGCTAGGGGTCCTGGATCTTAGGCCCCATAGAATGACAAATCCCTCTTGCTCTTCATGACTTCCCCCTGCCCAGTCAGAGGAGATGGATCCTCTGATGAGGCTACTCCAGGGCTTTGGAAGGCAGTGCTGGTGCGAGAGCCTTGGGTCTCCTCCTCCCTCCCCTGCACCCCTGCTGCCCAGAAGCCTGGGCTTCAGGAAAAACAGGCGCTATAGGCAAGGAATAACCAGGCTCCCAGCTTTATTGCTATGAGGTGATTCTGTTCTAATTCGATCCTAGACCACTGTCACATAGAATTACACGAACAAGCAGCTTTAAAAAGTGAGAACCAAAGGGGGATTAGCTACTTTTGTCAGCTCAGTAAATATGGTGTAGTTGCCTGCGGGTGCCAGGCCCTGTGCGGGCCACCCCAGGGGACCCTGGCAGGGACCCTGCCCTCCTGTCAGTCGGCTCAGGCCGGGGCGTGCAGGCCTGATGAACAGCGTCCTGGACGGGCACAGAGAGGGAGCTCAGGGAGACGACTGATTCTTACCGGTAGAGGCTTCACAGGCCAGGTGGTCTGGGAACTGGGCCCTGGGATTTTTCTGAGTCAAGAATAAAAACAAAGAATTCTAGGCCAAATGGAGGCCATGAGCAAAGGCTCTCGTACGAAAGGCGACTGGGGACAGCGGTAATTAGAATCTCAGTGCAGTTTCTGCGGGGCGTTAGCTGACCCTGGAAGGAGGTCTCCGCTGGATAATGGTGGAGGGGGGAGGCATGGGATGCACGGCCACCCGGAGAGTTTAGACTTTTCTCTGTAGGCCCGAGGAATCTTTGAGGGACAGTGACTCGGTGGGCATGCTGGTTTCAGGAGCTCTGAGGAAAGATGGACCAGAGGAGGTGCCAGCGACATGGGTGGGAGGCAGAAGGCCCGGCTGGTGGTGGGACAGTTCCTTTCTGAAGCTAAGGAGGGGCCCTGCCCCTCTCCACAGACTTTCTACCCTATTGCAGACTCTTTCTGTCCCCAGGGCAATGAAGTGAAGGCCTGTGCCTCTGGCCATCTGGCTGTTGGAGTTGTTCCCCTGCAGGGGTGGGGGATGGGGTTAAATGAAGCTGTGTCTGCAAGTCAGGCAGGTGGTGCCAAAGGTCCCAGCCAAGCATCAGACCTGAAGGGGCCAGGGGGCAGGTAGAAAAGGCCTCTCAGGACTGGAGTACAGCCCCTACCTAAGGCCTCTTGGAGCCCCAGCTGGGATCTCTGTTTCAGCTCTAACCTGGCAAAGGGCTCCCCGAGTGCCCCCACGCCAAATATCAAGTTCTCTGGCCTCGGTAGCAAATTCCCTCTTCTCACACAGCCAGCACCCCTAGTCCTCCTCCCAGAAGATCTACAGGAAGGTGGGTGCCCACGGGAGGGACAGAGAACCTGGGGCCCAGAAACTAACTTGCTCCGGTCACAGGACCAGGGTGTGGAGACTCAGATTCCAGACAGGCTCCGAGTGTTCTCTCAGCTTCCACTCCAGCAAGAAGAAAATAAATGTGCTTTTGGATTTGGAGGAGGGTTGAGCAATCAAGAGACCCGTGATTCTCATACCATTGTGATTTCAAAATGGACGTTTTCAAAGACCCCTTTCTCTCTAAGTTCAAGAACAAGGAAAGAGAAGTCAGAGAGAGGATAAGAGATAACAGAGACCAATGGGTTTTGTTTTTTTTTTTGTCCCAGCCACACAATTGGCCCCTTCACGGAGATGTCTCTGTTACCTGATTTGCAAGTCAGTATGTGAGTTTTGAAAAGATCTAGGGGGCCTCCCTACTTTCTGAGAGCACGAACATTCCAGCTCAGTTTCACCTGCCCTTGGCCCGTGTTCTGAGGTCAGCACAGGGAGAAGCCAAAGGTATGCAGACCAGGAGAGGTCTCGGTGCCAGCCATCTGGGAGGAGCACAGGGACCAGAAGAGTCCATGCCCCCAACTTTGAGAGCAGGAACTGACCAAGAGAGGGGAAGGAGGTTGTTCTAGGTCACACGTCCAAACAGAACCAGACCAGGCCCCAGGTCCGCTGCCCTGTCTGGGACACTCTATATGGCTTCTGCTTTCATTTCTGTTTAACAGGTGCTTATATGGCACTTCCTATGCCCAGGCACTGTTCTGAGCACTTTGAAAATCTTCATTCATTCAACCATCATCATAATCCTGTGATGCAGGCACTGTTATCAGCCCCATTTTGCAGACAAGAAAACTGAGAGGTGAAGTAAATTGTCCAACGTTCCACCCCTAGGCAGTGGATGAGCCATGACACGGTTCTGAGAGCCACTCTGGAGCTTCATGGGGGTCTCAGGAAGATAGTTTGAGCCACAGATGTGCTCTGGTTTTGTAACTGGGGCAAGTGCTGGATGAAAATCATCCTCCTTTCTTCCTGGAAGCAACCTGAAATGCAGAAGTCTGTGTTCGGTCCTGGCTGTGCTCCCAACTCAGGCGTGTGTCTTCCCTATTTGGAGCTCAGTTTCCCTATCTGTAAAAGGGGTGCAGTCAGCCTAGATGCCTCTTGACACCCCCTCCAGCTCTAACCAGCTATGATTTGATGAGCAGTTCCTGGCAGCCTTGTTACCTGAATTCAGCTGACACTTCAGGGGGTTAGGGTTTCAGTGATGCAGCTGTTAAGCCTCAGTGTCACGTGACAGAGTACAGTACTCGGAGTTGGAAAGCAGCTTTGTTTGCAGCAGAGGGTTCCAAGCTTGTGCACATAAAAAAATGAAAAAATAAAAAAATTTTTAAAAAAAGAAGAAGAAAGAAAGAAAGCAACAACAACAACAAAAAAAGTCCCTGAAACTTTCTATCTCTCACTCTGTGGCCTGGAAAAATTTGAGCTTATCATGAGATTGTTGCACTTGGACTCCCACGGGAGAGGAATGCTCCATGTGCTAAAAGTATCCACTGTTGACTGATTCCCCAAGAGGATCTGCCCTTTCTCGTCTCTCTGGAGTTAAGTGGATGCTGCTCTGAAGCCCAGCCAACTCCTTGGTTCAGATTGCCTTTGCACCAGGCAGTGGGGAAAATGGACAACGTACAGAAACATTGAAGACTGACGGGTCACACTGTGACTTGTGCAGGGAGCCGTGTATGCATTCTCATGGGATCAGTAGGTAGTTAACATTTACTGGTTGCGCCATGGGCCAAAGCTTTGTGTGGATGATCTCATTTAATCCTCTGAGAGGTTCGGTCATGGGCCCCATTTTAAAGATGGGGAAACAGAGGCTCAGAGAGATGAGGTAGCCTGACCAGGATGTAACACAGATGGTGCTGGGCTTCCAGCCTCCAGCCCTGCCCCTAGAGCCCATGTTGTTAACCACCACCTCCTGTGAGCACCTGTGGGCTGGAGCCTGCCAGGGCCTGGGGTGGGGAATAACCAGCAAGTTGTTCTTTTCCAACATGATTTCCTTTGAAGTTGTTATGTTAGTTTCACCATCAATACTAATCTTCTAAAAAAGAAAGAAAAATACCATCAAGATCAAGAATTTACTTGTAAATATTGCTTGATAATGAAGCTTTGGGGAAAAGGAAGAATTTTTCTTAAGTGTCTCAGTAAAAGGATTAAAATATTAGCAGGAGAGAAGATGGTAGAGATAATCCCAACCTTATAAAGAAATCGGGTGCTGTGAGTTGGTTTTGAAGTCAGCCATTGGGAGGCTTTGGCCCTTTATAGCCACAGAAACAAGAGTGGAAAGCAACAGTCCCCTGCAGGGCGCAAAATAATAATCATAGCTCTTTTCTCTGTGGAGGGCTTTTTATAGGCCAGTCACTGTGCTAAGTGTTGTATGGGCATCATCTCTACGAGGATCACTACGAGGATCCTGTGAGATCAGTCCTTAAAGTTTGGGGTCCATACCATCGTAAAAAAAAGAAATGGATGACCAGAATCACACAGCTGGTAAGTGGGAGGCTAAGCTCAGGCAGACCTGTTTCTCTTAGTCCATAATGCATCAAGAGTTCTGAGAACAGGGCACCTGGGTGGCTCAGTTGGTTAAGCGTCTGCCTTCAGCTCAGGTCATGATCCCAGGGTGGTGGGATCGCATCGGGCTCCCTGCTCAGTGGGGAGTCTGCTTCTCCTTCTCCCTCTGCCGCTCCCCCCTGCTTGTGCTCTCTCTCTCAAATAGATAAATAAAATCTTTGAAAGAAAAAAAAGAGCTCTGAGAACAGGGGCCATGAACTGCAAGAAGAAACAATGGAGACAAAAACCTAGAACTCTAGACTCGCAGCACTGAAAGGACCCTTAGAAACCATCTAACCTTCCCTCCCCCGCCCCCTGCATGTATGTACATGATGCAGGTAAAGGGTCCCTCCTGGACACACGTCGTTCACTTGGTGATTTATGCATTTCACTGAATCCTCACACCAACCCTATGATGTAAGAAGTAGTATTGACATTGTAGTGATGAAAAATCAAAACAACGGGAAAACCCCCCTGAAGCCCAGAGAGGGCAATGTTCTTAGTCAAGGTCACACAGCAGGTCAGCCGCAGACCCAGGAAGAGAACGGGGGACTTCCTGTCACACAACTTTGCTTCCCATCAGACTCCACAAAATCATAAAATCCTCCCTACTCTCCAGATGGTACCCTGTAAGCGAGGAGACGCTCTTGGCCATGCAGGAAGCAGCCAAATTTGGTCCACAGGGCTATGGTTCTCCCTTGTAACACAAACCAGCAGAATTGTGAGCCCAGGACAGAAGTAAACAGTTGAAATGGAAAGAAATAAATCTCTGCTCTAAAAATAGGCACACATCCTTAGAAACACTGCCGGCCATGTACAGAGCCAAGGATGGGCCTGGCAGGGTGAGGGTGAGCGAGGCCAGGTGTCAGTGTGTCCCCACCCTAACCTCTGTCTTCTGGCCCCATGACTACCTCCCTGCACCCCTCTCCAGCCTCCCCGGAAATCCCTCCTTTCTCTTCCACCCCCCACCTTGCCTCTTTGCTAGGGGACATCTTGGTCCCACAGCCCTTTTCCCCTCGGTTCAAAAGCCTCCCATTTTTCAAGGTCCAACTTCCCTGCGCGCCCCCCCCCCACAACCCACAGCACTGCACCTGCCCCACACTGAGGATACTGAGCAATTTCTGTTTTGATTTTGACATTTTTAATAGGAAACATTCAAAACACATAGGAGAGTACAGACGATACTTACGTTCCCAGGATTTAGATTTAACAAAAGTAAAAATTTTACCTTATTTTATTCAGATCACCCTTAAAAAGAAAAAAAAATCACTGTAGATAAAGTTTTAAGATTCTATTTATTTTAGAGAGAGAGAGCGTGGAGGGCGAGGGGCAGAGGGAGAGAGAGAATCTCAAGCAGACTCCATGCGGAGCGTGGAGCCGGATGCAGGGCTCGATCCCAAAACCCTGAGGTCGTGACCTGGGCCGAAACCAGGCATCAGACACCCAACAGACTGTGCCACCCAGACACCCCTGTAGATAAAGTTTAAACCCTGCCTTCCCACCCCCTCGTCTCTTCCTCACCTCTCCTCTTCTACTGAAGACTTTCTACTTGAGAGGCAGCAAACCAATCACCTACATCAGGTATGGGTGGTACACGTGAAGGAAGGAAGATGTGCCAGTTCCTCAAGGCACGTGGCCCTCCTGGTTCATCTTTCACTTTTCCACTCTTAAAAGACATGTGGCCATAAGAAAGTTTTCCCTTGCAACTTAACCTCCCAGGAAGAAAAGTAACAACACCGTCAATGATGAATAGTAACTGATTCTAGACCTCTGTGTCAGCGACAGTAGGGAGTGGTGGGGACTGAGGCAAACAGGAGAGTCTGTATTTGACTAAAGGGTACTTGCTGTTCAGCCCCACCTGTTGTTGCTGATGTGGAAGGGAAGGCCACTGAGTTTTTTGCCAGATCATTGAATTTTTCCAGAGATACTGGAAATGTGAAATTGTTTTAGGGGGAGGGGAGAGGGAGAGAGAGAATCTCAAGCAGGTCCCACACCCAGGGCAGAGCCCGATGCAGGGCTCAATTTCACGACCCTGAGAGCATGATCTGAGCAGAAATCAAGAGTCAGATGCTT
The DNA here is from genome assembly GCF_054177405.1 of Leptonychotes weddellii. Taxonomy (NCBI): domain Eukaryota; kingdom Metazoa; phylum Chordata; class Mammalia; order Carnivora; family Phocidae; genus Leptonychotes; species Leptonychotes weddellii. The sequence continues at coordinate 50,626,081 of NC_138382.1, forward strand.
AACCGACTGAGCCAGCCAGGCGCCCCTGGAAATCTGAAGTTTTATGTGAAAGTTCCCTATTTTAAAATGTTCATGCCACATTTAAATGCACAGACCAAACCAACCCAAGTTTTGACATTTGCCTGGACTATAGGCCTCCTAGTTTGCAACTTAGCTCTGTTCTGAATGACGGGATTTTGTGTTTGTTTACATACACACACGTACACAAATAGATGGAAGTATGGTTAGATATATGAAAAGCACCTAGCCCAATGCCTGGCACATAGTAGCAGCTTAATAAATGTTGAACCTGAATCTATGATTTGCCCACTAGAATCTAGGCCTCTTGAATTTGGAGCCACATTGTGCCACCAGATACGGGGCATCCAGGGACAGTTGTGGAGGTTGCGCTTTGCAGGAGACGTTGTTCACATAAACCAGAGAGCAAATAATGTCCTTGGAGTTGTGCAGTGCACAGTTTGCACAACCAGATGCAGATATTCTGAGTGTCCCCATAATCCAGTGTCTATTCAGTTGAACAGAAATGAGTAATTATGCCCTATGATGATAAAACTAACTGGCAGCAAGCTGCATCTGTATGGAGTTCACACCTTTATTCTGAGGTTTGAAGCTAAAAAGGTTTTGAACTTCATTTTAGAGAAGGAGATACCAAAGTCAGAGAGCACCGAGCCCACCGTCTGTGGCTCCACAGCCCTGGGATGAGAACTTAGGTTGTCAGTTAGGATGCAGTTCGGCAGCAAGTATAAGACCCTGAAAATAACGTGACTTGAGCAGTGGTTTATTCATCCCTCAAGTTCAAGTCCAGAAGTGCGCCATTCATAGCTGGTATGGAGCTCAGCTCCCCACACTTCCCCGAGTCCCAGATTCCATCCAGCTCATCTCTGGCCAGCCTGGGGTATAGTCCTTGTCCTCATGGTCCAGGGTCCTCATGGCTGTCATAGCTGCCACGCTGCATCGGACTAGAGGAAAAGGGGAGAAAAAGGAAAGGAGGAAAGCCATTATGTAAGTGCCTTTTAAGGAAGATTACTAGAAATCGCCACTGGACACTTCTTATCGACCACAGCTTAGTGACGTGGCTCACCCTACCTGCAAGGGAGCCTGGGGAAAGTAGTCTTTAATCTGAGAGGCCTTGTGCTCAGCTGTAAGAGTAGAGTGCTCTCGGTACCAGCAAAGGGGAGACATGGTATCGGGGACCGTTTGGAGGCTGTCACTGTGAGTCTGCCAGTTTGACGGCCTGAGGTCCTGCTCTGCCAAAGTCTCCGAGGCAGAGTAAGAAGAATTGGGAGGAAATGAACCAAATCCAGGCCCTTAAAGAAAACATCACAGAAGGCCAGCTTGGGCTTTCCTAAAACTCCCATCTGTGAACACTGGCCCCATCCTGGACCCCCCCACCCTGGCACCTCTCACGTGTCCCCTCCCCCAAACCTGCTTGGGGCAGCAGGTGTGATGCTGACCTGAGGGGTGTCCAAGTAATACCATCCTCCTTGCCCAGCTGGGGCCACACTGTTGCTGGATCGGGACTATTCAGAATACGTTTTCTTAGTGGCCGGCGCATGGTGCTGGGGAGGCAGAGAAGACGGAGATACATCCCAGTCGGTCTCCTTAGGGAGAGAGACAGCATCGACGTGCTCCAAGACAGAAGAGGGTGACATTATATAAGTGCTGGCAGGGTGCCCAGGGGAGTTTGGACAGAGAATTTCCAGATCAATGTGGGGAGCACTGCAAAGGCCAAACAGGGTGCCCAAGGGAAAGACTTTAAAAGACAAATGCAGGGGAGGAGGCGGGAGGGAATGCCAGGCAGAGGGCACAGCCTGCGCCCAGGCGGCAGCTCGAGAGCAGGGTGCGGCTGTGGAATGTGGAGCAAGCAGCCTAGAGAGGCTGGGACCTGGACTCCTTGAAGAGAGGAGGAAGATCGGGAGGCTGGAGCAGCCCCGGGGTCAAACCATGAAAAGTTCTCTGTACCTACTGAAATCCTGACCCCTCTTTACAAGCTTCCGTCAAGGGCGCCTGGGTGGCTCAGTGAGTTAAGCGGCTGCCTTTGGCTCAGGTCATGATCCCGGGGTCCTGGGATCGAGCCCCGCATCGGGCTTCCTGCTCAGCGGGGAGTCTGCTTCTCCCTCTGCCTCTGTGCTCTTGTGCTCTCTTTCTCTCAAATAAATAAATAAAATCTTTAAAAAGAAAAGGAAGAAAGCTCTGTTGAAGCCCCACTGAATGATTTCTAGTGGAATCTAGAAGCTGCTGGTCAAGAATGCAGAGGCAGAGTGCTCAGTATCATCCAGGCCCTGCGGGGCTAGAGGGCCTCATTTTATACAAGGGGAAACAGACCTGGCAGGTAACTGCAAAATAAAAGTCCTCAAGTCCAGTTAGAAAAATGTGGTTTTTTGGCCAAATACCTTGTGAAATGTAATCATGTGACTGGCCTATAAAACGTTTGGCCTTGCTGATGTGGTGGAAAGGGGTGGGGCATCTAGGATAGGCTTAGGTCATTTAAAACGGGAGGGGGAGAGAAGTCAGTGGGCATTTGGGGCCGTTCAGCCTCCTGGGTTTCACTCTTACCCCGGGACAGGAACTCCATGCCTCGGGGCCTCAGTTTCTCCATCTGTAAACTGAGACTGGTTTGATAAGGAGGTGAGCTCTTGCTTTCTAACACACTTGGAGAGGAAGCCTGTCAGGCGGGATGGAACATTTTCTGTGGCTTGGAAGTCAAGAGTCCCGGGCTCTCAGTCCAGCGTCTGACCTCAAGCTAGGCCCTTCCCCTCCCTGACCCTCGGCCGGCTGCTCCCAATATGCAGTAAAGCCATTGTCCTCCACGGCCCGTCCTCTTCTGGGGAGTTGTGTGGGGTTTAGTCACAGCACAGCAATCCAGGACTCCTGGAGCTTGGACCATGGCGGGGGGCACCTTTAATATTCATTTGTCCTTAGACATAGTTGCTTTATTTGAGAAAAGTGATAAAGTTGCTTGTTTATTTTGTCGCTGTGAAGAAGCAGATTAGGGTACATTTCATGTATGATTAGCCACCAGCCTGGAAATGGTCATACTGATCCTTGGGCTTGCTAATTATATACAGTGTCGTCTGTATATAAACTCAGGCTTTCTGGCTCTTTCTGTGCCTCAGTTTCCTCAACTGGAAATGAAAGAATCGGTCCAGAGGCTCTCTTAGAGATTTGCAGCCCCTTTAATACATAGTGTGTGTGTGTTTGTGTGTGAATGAGTCAGTGTATGTGCCTGTGTGTTGTGTATGTGTGCATGTCTGAACAAGCCCACAGTGGTCCCAGCTGAGATGGCTTCTGACGTAGCCCGAACTATCTATAGCAATGATAATTGTGCAGATGCTTGATATTTGGCCTTTCTGGCCTCTGTCGGCAGGGTATTAGAGCTCCTCACAGCCCCGATAAGGATCCGTCAAAGTTTCCATCGTCCTTTGGACAACTGGACTCCAGAGTGCGGGTGTGAAAGTCAAATTAAGATGATAACCTGCCAAGCTGCGCATCCGAGTTTTAATTTTAAAAGCATTTAAAAGGAAGTCACCATTTAAAAACCCACAAGTAGGGAACCACAGGAAAAGCTTGCCTAATTTTTCCCCTACGATTATTTCTAAAAACATATTAAAAATTCCATGTGTTTTTATAATTTTTAAAACCACTACATTGAAAACTCATGGATATACCTCTTTCTTCCTCTAGTCCAGAGCCTGATATGGGTGAGACACTCGAGGAGATATTTGTCAAATAAATGAATGAATATCTTGATTTTCTCTGCACTGAATTCTAGTCTGATAGAAACCTGAGATCAGATGTGGCAAAACGGCAGCCCACAGACCCAGTCTGGCCTGCAGATGTGTTTTCTGTGACCTGAACATTGTTTTTAAAATACTCGGACTTTGTGTCAATGTTTAAAAATCAAGAGCGTTCACATAAAGATGAGCAGATCTAATAGCACCACCCATATTCTCATATGGTGATAGTTCTGAGCTGGGTGGTGTAGAGGCACCAGAAGCCCCAGTGTACCACAGTCCCCACCACTCCCAAGCATCTCACACATATCATTTTAGCCTAAGATCAGAGAGCCGCCCTCATCACAGGAGTACATTTCCAAGTGTAAGGAAGGACGTGAAGACGTGCTCTGAGTCCTAGGTACCAAGGTTGTCTCCCAAAGCAAACCTTACCCCTCACCAACCTGTCTTTGGAGTGAAGATGCACGTGTGCCATGCGCCTGTCAAGACCTCTCCCCCTGATGGAGAGCTGACGTGTGCCCTGGGGGAGCCAGACCGAATCGTCCCTTGGAACTAGCTACAGAGAAGGACTTGCCCAGCAAACTTCCCATGCGCACACTTTAAGATCAGGAGAACGAGATAAATTCCTTCAAGGTTCGAGGTTCCAGTGACCACAGGCATCGTGGAAATATACAACCTTTACTGGCAACGTAGAAGCTAGCGATAGACTGTTGTTCGCTAGTTAGTGAAGCAGACCCCCGTTTCGGATCTTGATGAACTCGAGAAGCAAAAACAATGCAGTGTTTTCCATACAGGCAGTAATGGACGCTCTGCTCTCATTTTCTTCTACCTCTCCCATTGACCGCCCCTCTCCCCGGTTGCTCCAAATTAGAGATCTCTTTGTGGGGTCCTGGCCCTGCCTGTTAGCACACTGCCTGGACACATGAGGTGTTTGTTGACTGAACAAGGAATACAGGAATGAAAGAGACATCTCCGCACGTACGTGTTCACCAAATGCTCTCCTGGTCAGAGCCACCAACAGAATGGTTGTGGGAGCTCTTTTCCTCACCAACTGGATAGCCTGTGTCTGAGACTCAGTTTTAGGTTCTGAGAGTCCTGAGAGATCCAAGGCAGTATTTTCTCACCCATTTAACTTCTCCATGACTAAATTTACACAGTGAGGCTCATCACATCATCAAACAGGACACTGTTTTAAATTTGGCCAGCGTCACTACCAGTCACGGGCATGCGAAGGGCCTTCTGTCCCTGGAGGTCCCTGACCGTTTAGCTACTGCGTTAGCCATTTTTATAATTTTTCCCTAGCTAACATGCACCTTTTTTTAAAGTTTTTATTTATTTATTTGTGAGAGAGAAAGAGAGAGAGAGAGCGTGCTCGCACAAGCATGGGGGAGGGGCAGAGGGAGAGGCAGGCTGATGCGGGGCTCCATCCCAGGACCCCGGGATCATGACCTGAGCCGAAGGCAGCTGCTTAACCGACTGAACCACCCAGGCGTCCCCAACATATGTCATTTTTAAATAACAGCTTTATTTGAGATATAATTCACTTACTCTAAAATTCACCCACTTTAAGTGTACAATGCAGTGGTTTTTTTAGGGTTTTCACAGAGTTGTACAACCCTCGCCACAGCCAACTTTAGAACATTTTCATCACCTAATGGAGAAACCCCTATATCTCTCCAGCCTCCCCAGCTTGAGGCAACCACTCATCTACTTTCTGTCTCTACTGATTTGACACTTCATATAAATGGATTCCTTTGACTGGCTTCTTCCACTTAGCACGATGTGTTCAAGGTTTCACCTTGTTGTAGAATGTATCACTGCTATGTTCCTTTTCATCATCCAGCCCCAAACGTTAATTGTGCCAAGGTTCAGAATCCCTACTTTAGCTAAATCAGTGGCCTCTCTCAGATATATTCCAAAAGACATGTGAGCTTGTTGTATGGCCATACCATATTCTGTTTATGCATTCATCATTTGATGGCCATTTGAGTTGTTTCAACTTTTTGTCTATTCTGAATAATGCTAATGTGCTTACTATTCTCACAAACACTTGTGATTATCTGTCCTTTTTATTATAATCACCCTGGTGGGTGTGAAGTAGTGTCTCATTCCGGGGTTTGATTTGCATTTCCTTGGTGGCTAATGATGTTGAGCATCTTTTCATTTGTGTATTGGCCATTTTTAGGTCTTCCTTGGAGAAACATCTATTCAGATCATTTGCCCATTTTTAAACTGGGTTACTTATATTTTGAATTGTAAGAGATCTTTACATATTCTGAACACTAGACCCTTATCAGATAGATGATCTGCAAAAATTTTCTCTCAAATTGTGGGTTTCACATTCTTGCTAGTCTCCTTTGAAGCATAAACAGTTTTAATTTTGATGAAGTCGCTTTATCCATTTTTTTCTTTTGTTGCTTATTGTTTTAGTAGCATATCCAAGAAACCATTGCCTAATCTAGGGTCACAGAGATTTATACCTGTTTTCTTCTAAAAGTTTTATAGTCTTAGCTCTTACATTTAGATCTTGGATCCACTTGGGAGTTAATTTTTATATATCATGTGAGGTCACGTGCCATTTTTAAAAACAAGTTAAAATGATAAATAGGAGTTTAAGAAATATGCAAATGTCTTTGGTTTTAATTGAATATCACATTATGTTTTATTAAATATACCAGTTTATGGGAAAAAAACTTTAATTCCTAAAGAGGCTGATATTCTCAATATTTACTTTAAAAATCCAATAAGCTAAGTTAGAAAGGGCCTTTGATGTTTTTGTTTCATAAAAAATCAACTGCTTTCAGTAAAGATTTATATAAATGAAACCATACTCTAACATGATGTTTAAGTAATATTTTTAAAGTACATTAAAAACATCTTTGTTCCCCTATTGTAATGATATGGGCTTCAATTTAACAGTTCTCAGTTAGGGGCGATTTTGCTCCCCAGGGGACATCTGGCAATGTTTGGAGACATTTTTGGTTGTCACAGCGTGGAGGTGAGATGCTCTTGGCATCCATCAGGCAGAGGACACAGATGCTGGTAAACAGTTGACAATGCCTGGAACAGCCCCCACGACAAGGAATCATCCAGCCCCAAATGTTAATTGTGCCAAGGTTCAGAATCCCTACTTTAGCTAAATCAGTGGCCTCTCTCAGATATATTCCAAAAGAGATGTGAGTTTGCAAACCCTTTTCCCCTCAGCTAAGCCTTGTGGGTTTCTCCCATCACGGAGCCTTTAGGGACCAGCCCGTGCCCCAGCACCTTCCTGCCGTCAAAACCCTTTACAGTGACAACAGTCTATCGGGTCTTCCTTTGTGGGGATCATTGGGAAAACACTTGCTTTCGGTGCTTACTTCATTTTATATTTGAACGTCTTCATTTTTTGACTTTTGAGATCTATCTAGATAATACATCTCCATTTCAACATACATATTTGGGTAACCCATCTCCTGTTAAAATGTATGTTATCTGATCATAAGTAGTAATTTGTGAGTGCCTGGCAGTGGCCTAAGCACTCTTCCTGCATTATGTAATTTAACTTTCGCAACAAGCCCGAGAGAGCAACCATGATTATTCACATTTTATAGCCATAGAAACCGAGGCCTGGTGAGATGAGGTGACCTGCCCAAGATTATACCGCTGGAGTCAGCACTACATCAGGCGACAGCGTAAGCTTGTCGGGGGCGGTCAACTGTGAGGTGCCCGCATGTCACAGGGAATCTGGTTTGCTTTCAATGGGTAATCACAGATGGAGGTTTGCGGGACAGTTAGGTGGTTCTCTTTCTCACTTGAGTCACCGTGAGTGCCCCGCCACGGGAGAGAAGGGGTGGACACGCAGCTAGCCACGACAAACCCCATCTCGCCCGGGCCATGCCCACGGAAGCGTGCCTCACCTGTGGGCCTCATCCATCCTGCGTGTCGTGATGGACAGTACCTGAGGACTGCTGCTTCAGGGAACCTGGGGGGTCTGTGGCATCACTTATGTTCCTGATGCTCACCCCCAAATCAGTCATGACTTAATTTTCTACCTACTGGCCGACCTCTTGTAATGTGCTCCAACTCCCAAACGTCTTTGCTGACTCATGGTCCGAGTCCTTTTGCACCCAGGGCTCCAAGGGGAGCAGTGCCGCAGTGGTAAACGGTGGTAAAACATCTTTGAAAAATCATACTGGAGTTAAGCAGTGGTATTGTCCTCCTGAGCTTTCGCTGTCCGTGGCCAGGCCCTCAGCTATCTTTGTATACCTGATATCATCCCCTCTCGGAGGGGGCTTTCCAAAGGATCCAGACTGTGTGGGGGTGGTCGAAGCTATGCATTTTGATGATACAGAGACTGGAGGTGGGATGGCTCCCTTGGTTAGCCGGTTTGGGGGTGCAGCAAAAAGTGGGGTGAGATTCTGCTCCCCTCTGCCTTCCGGGTATCCTCCACTATATCCCTGAGTGAAAGGGGGTGGGGAGAGAGCAATGATCGGAAGTGAAGACTGCCCTCCTCCCCCGCATCTGAAGAAGGACCCTGGTTTTTGTTCTAGATCTGTCCCTGAAACTCCTTGGGCAAATCTTTCCTTGCTCTGGGCCTCAGTTTCCTCTTGAAGGGAAGGTGTGTGCACTAGACAGTCTCTAAGCATCCTTGCAACCATAAACTTCTTTGAATCTCTAAGGCACGGGGGGGCTGAGGTAAGGGAAGCCCATGTGATTCAAATCTACCCTGATTCTTGTCTGCTGCTTTAGTAGCAATCCCGCACCTAGAAGCCTAACCATGTTTGAAGAAGGAACACGATGATTGGCTGATGCTGTCTTTCTTGAGACACCCATCTCCAAGGGCGACGTTCAAAATATTTAACACCAGAGTGGCACGCACATGGCCTGTCAGCAGGGTGGAAAGCAGCCGGGAGGGCTGGCCAGGGCTGCAGCCTGAAAGCACGCCTCACCCACCCCCACAGCTCTGCTGAGCCTTTCCCCGCTTGGGTATTGGGTCTGATACTTCTTGCCTGATTCTGCATTCAGGGCCCTAACTCATGGCCCTTGGGCTTCTTCTCACCCCAGCCACTGTATGCACAATAGCTATAATTATCCTCCTGCATCCAAACACCAACTTAATCATATTCATACTCACAGACGCTCTTGGAGTGTCCCTGTCTGCCAAGCCCTGTGTCGGCTACCTCCTCACCCCTTTGCCTTCAGAAACATCGAAGGCTTAGAGACTCTAGACAATGAAGACCTGAGTCCTAGCCTAGCTATGCCCGTCATCTGCTGTGTGACCTTGGGCAAGTCCCTGCCCCTCCTGGGTGTCAGATGCCTCACGTGTAAATGAGCGACCTGGATTGATTTGATGGGCTCTGAGGTCCCATTGGTCAAAGATGAATTTTGGGAGAAATGCAAGTCTTCAGCAGCTGACCACTCTCTTTCTCTTTCTCTCGTTCTCTCTCTCTCTCTCTCTGTGTCACCTGGCCCCACAACCTCCACTGTAGAATGCACTGCTGCCTGCGGGCCTGAGGCAGAAGGATCAGACCACCAAGGCGCCCACGGGCCCCTTTAAAAGGGAGGAGCTCTTGGATCACTTGGAAAAGCAAGCAAAGGAGTTTAAAGACCGAGAAGATCTGGTCCCCTACACAGGGGAAAAGCGAGGTACTGAATAATGTTGCTCTTATATTCGAATACGTCACTGCCCATGCATCGTCGAGTGCCCCCTGTATGCCAGGCCCTGCGCTGAGCCGTGGTAGCTGGGCCTCCTTGCCCTCATGCCTGCCCCGCCCACATTCACAAACCCAACACCAAAGGCATCAACGCATGACGTAGATTTAGTGAAGTTTTGGGTAAACTAAGGAAAGTGTGATACGTACCCAAATCAGCAAAACTTTCCCCTAAATCCCCTTTAGCCGGGGTGTCCTGATTATCTTTCATACAAACGTAGTCACCTTTGAAAATGAAAGCGGAAACTATTAATCATGACGTCAGGACATAGGCCTGCACAAGGCCTGTCCTGTGCAAACTGGGAACAAGTTCACCTACCTCCGCCCTCACTGTCCGTGTTCTTTCCCCAGTGTTCCTTTCTCTGGCAGCTGCATCCCCTCCTTCATCTGTCCTTCTAAGACTCTCTGCCCCAGCCTAAGGCAAGCCTTCTAGAAGACTGGGGAACAGAGAGGCACCCCCTGACTGTCCAACCCTTCCAGGACTCCCCCTTGCCCTCCAAACCGTTCTGCTGTCCTCTTGGATTGTGTTCACCCTCGCTCACCCCACTGCTGGCCTACAGGCCTCCTTCCGTTCCTCACACATCCCAAGCTCTTTTCTGCCTCAGGACCTTTGCACGTATTCCCTCTGCCTGGAATGCTGCTCCTGCTCTCTGGCTCCATGCTGTCTTCATGGCTGGCTCTTCCTCCCCTATAAGAGGCTTAATGGTTAGAAACACAGCCTGGAGCTAGATGTATGCTGGCTGCTGTCCGGGCACTACCACTTACTAGCTGTGTGAGCTTGAGTACATTTTTCAATCTGCTGTGCCTCCGTTTCCTCCTCTGTGAAATGGGGATGAAGAAGATCATATTACCAGCCTCATGAGGTTCTTATGAGGACTGAGTTAAGATACCTATAAACCACTTAGCCAGGCGCCTGGCCCATAGCGAATGCTGTGTAAGTACTAGCTATTATTATCCGTTTGGTCTCAACTATACTGTCTCCTCTTCCAGGGGAGACTTTCCTGTCCACTCTGTTTAGGACACGCAGTCCCTTCAGCTCCCCCTGGGGTCTTCGCCATCTGAGGAGCCTGCGTGTGTGTCCTTCAGAGCAATTTCCACTTTATCATTTTCTCCTTATGTATCACTTGTCTCTCCCACTGGCTGTAAGCCCTGTGAGGGCAGGGACTAGGGCTGGTTTTGCTCACACAGCATCGCCAGCACCCAGCACAGGGCCTGGTATACAGTAGGGCTCATAGAGAGTTGCTGAATGAATGAGTTAAAATTAAGTAAGTCTACAGTGAATCTTGTGGGTTGCTTCCTTACAGTATAAGCCCTACAAGGGCAAGGGCCACATCTATCTGGCTCATCATTACATCTACACCTAATAAACACCAGCACGTGGTAGGCACCCGATAAGCATTTGTTGAATGAAAGCATTAATTCTAATCAATTAATATTGTGTAAATGTTTATTTGCAGTCTCTTCCACTCTCCCCACCCCCAAGATTATAAACGTGATGAGCCCAGGGTCCACATCTGTGGCATTTATCTCTGTATCCCTGTCGTGTGGTAATCAGATGAAAAAGCAAGCAGAGGTAGCGTCATGGGGAGGAGTTTGAGCCATCACATACCCTGGACTCGGAGCTCAGACCAGATTTTACAGAAAACTGGGAAGGTCAGGGAAGGCCAAGGGGCATTTATTTGGGTTACAGAACGTCGGGAGGATTGTGTGGTCTGCAGCACCCCTGGGGGAGGGGCAGAGGAAGGAGGCCTTGACCATAAGGGCCGGGTGTGCCCGGCTGAGAGTGTGGGCACGAGAGGTTTTTAAGCAAGGCACTTGTGCCTCGAGGAGCGATTTCTGTGCAGCAGATAGACACAATAGAATCTCTGGATTTCATGCGGCCTTATTGGGCCTCCCATTGTCCCACCTGCACGTTTGAAAAATGGGGACACCGAGAGTCAGGAGAATACCTGGGTGGACTGCGGGTGAGTCATTGCTGGCGTCCATGGCCCCATATACCCACCGCCCTGCGAGGGAAGGAGCTGGAGATTGGGGGGGGGGGGAAGGGAATCTGGGCGGTACCCAGACCCATTCTGCTGCCCCTCTGTGGCATGCTGGCCTGGCGTGGCACCAGGAACCGCTCTCCAGACTCCCAGAGCCTGACAGCCTTCATGAAAAACCACGCTGATCCAAGAAAGGTAGCTAGAATTTATTCTGTTTCCATATAGCGGCACGCCTAGGAGACTTATCATCATCATCACCACCAGCAGCATCCTCATCATAAAGTATTTACGTGATGATTGTCGGAGTCTTTACAGTTTGAATAAGTGGGGGGGGGGTCTCAGCAGAGAGTTGGGGAAGGGGACCTTCCGACTCGAACAGGCACACTCAGGGCCATGGTGTCTAGCCCTCACTGAGCATTTATTTACTCAGTGCCGGGCCTAGAACTAGCCAAGGTTGAGGGGAAACGGCACCCCAGTCTCCACAAGACCAAACAGAAGGCGGGGGAGCCATAAACTGGTACAAAGTCCTGAGGAATCTGGACTTTCATTCACTCTCATCCAAGTGGGGGAGTCAGAATAAAGCTTCATGCCGGATATTTTTAATGCAGAATTATATTGAATTCTCCATGCAGAATTAGATTTGACTGCATGTGCTGAGGAGAAAAGTAAAATAAGAGAGACTTAATCAAGATAAAAGTTTAACTTCTTTCGCCTAGCTGCAGGGTTAGGCATTCTGGGCTGGTAGGGCATCTTCCCTGACATTAGCAATGAAGATCCTTTCCAGTTTTTCATTCTGCCATCCCTGTAATATGTCCTTGTCCTCATGGTCCATCTGGCTGCTGAAGTTCCAGTCATCACATCCACATTCCAATGAATAAGATGAAGGAAGGGAGGAAGTCCAAAGCCCCTCTTGTGTCTTCGAACCACTGCCCTTGCTGGAGACACTTGCTGCCGGGGTGTAAGAAACCACAGGTCTGATACATTTATTGAAGGGCCAGCCTACTCATTGCATCAGTCATTTTTACAGCAGATTTTCTTTTTAACCATTTTGTTTTCTTTGCATGTTTTGCCCTTTTCCAGTTTCACCAGCTCCAGGCTCCCATCCTCGCCCCCCTTCAGGCGATTCTCAATCAATAACCAAAGTGACTGTTTGTTTTTTTTTTAATTTGGTAAAATGGTGAAATTCACATAACATAAATTGAACCATTGTAAAGGGAACAATTCAGTGGCATTTAGTGCATCCACAATGTTGTGTAACCCCCACCTCTCTATAGATCCAAAACATTTTCATCACTCCAAAATAAAACCCTGTGCCCCATAAGCAGTTAGTTCCCATTCTCTGCTGCCCCCAGCCCCTGGCAACCATCAATCTGTTTCTATGGCTTTACTTAGTCTGGATATTTCCTATGAATTAAATCATATAATATGTGACTTTGTGTGTCTGGCTTCTCTCGCTTAGCATATTGTTTTTGAGACTCACTCATTCCCTTTTATAGACTGAACAATATTAAACAATGTTTATCCATTCATCTACTGATGAATATTTTGGTTGTTTCCACTTTGTGGCTATTGTGATTAGTGTTACTATGAACATTCCTGTACAGATATTTGTTTGAGTACCTGTTTTCAAGTCTTCGGGGTTTATAATCCCAGGAGCGGAATTACATGGTAATTCCATGTTTGTGCCATTTTACACAGTCACCAGCAATCAAAAAGATTCCAGTTTCTCCACATCCTTGCCAACATTTTTTATTCTCCATTTTGGTTTTTATCGTAGCCATCCTCATGGATGTGAAGTGGCATCTCATCGTGGTTTTGATCTGCATTTCCCTAATGACCGATGATGATGAGCATCTTTGCAGGTGCATATTGGCCATATGAATATCCTCTTTGCAGAAATATCTTTAAGTTCTTTGTCCATTTTTAAATTGGTTATTCTTTTTGCTGTTGAGCTGTAAAATTTTTTTAAAATATTCTGGATACTGGACCCTATCAGGCGATTTCAGTATGTTGTCTTTTTACTTTCTTGATAATGTCCTTTGAGGGACAAAGGTGTTAAATTTGGATAAAGTCCAGTTGATCTATTTTTTCTTTTGTTGTCATATCTAAGAATATGTTGCCAAATCTAAAGTCATGAAGATTTATGTGTAGGTTTTCTTCTAAGAGTTTTATAGTTATAACTATTATATTTAAGTCATTGATCCATATTCAGTTCATTTTTGTGTATATGGTGTGGGATAGAGGTGCAGCTTCATCCTTTACATATGGATGTCCGGTCCCAGCACTTTTTCTTCTTTTTTTAAAGATTTATTTATTTATTTTAGAGATTGAGTGAGAGAGTGCAGTGGGGAGGGGCAGAGGGAGAGGCAATGAGAATCTTATACAGACTCCACACTGAGTGTGGAGCCTGACGCGGGGCTCAATCTCATGACACTGAGATCATGACCTAAGCTGAAACCAAGAATCGGATGCAGCCCAGGCATCTGAGCACATAGGCAGCCCCCAGCACCACTTCTTGAAGAAATTATTCTTTCCCCTATTGAATGGTCTTGGCACCCTTGTCAAAAATCAATTTTCCATGGATGTATGGGTTTATTTATGGACTCCCAATCCTATCCCATTGTCTAGATGTCTATCCTTGTCAGTGACACACTTTTTAAATTTGTAGTAAGTTTTGGGGCACCTGGGCGGCTCAGTCACTAAGCGTCTGCCTTCATCTCAGGTCATGATCCCAGGGTCCTGGGATCAAACCCCACATTGGGCTCCCTGCTCAGTGGGAAGCCTGCTTCTCCCTCTCCCACTCCCCCTGCTTGTGTTCCCTCTCTCGCTGTGTGTCTCTCTGTCAAATAAATAAAATCTTTAAAAAAAAAATTTTATAGTAAGTTTTGACATCAGGAAGTCTGAGCCCTCCAAGTTTGTTTCCTTCAAGATTGTTTTGCCTTTTTGGGACCTCTTGTGAATCCTTATTACTTTGAGAAATGGTTTTTCTATTTTTGCAAAAAAAAAAAAAAGGCCATTGGAATTTTGATAAGAGTTGCATTGAATCTAGAGATTGCTTTGGGCAGTATGGCCATCTTAATATTGTCTCCCAATCCATGAACTTGGGATATTTTTCTATTTAGTTAGGTTTTCTTTAATTTCTTTTGGCAATGTTTTCTAATATTCCTCGCACAAGTCCTTCAGCTCCTTGGTTAAACTTATCCTTAAGCATTTTGTTCCTCTGAATGCTATTGTAGATGAAATGATTGTTCTAGTTTTCCTTTCAGATTGCTCCTTGCTGCTGGGCAGAAACACCACCCATTTGTGTACATTGATCTTGTACCCTGTAACCTACTCTGAACAGTGTTTATCGGTCCTAACCGCATTTTGTCGAATCTTTAGGGTTTTCTGCATATTAGATCATGTTATATACAAACAGAGTTAATATTACCTCTTCCTTTCCAGTGTGGATGCCATTTTTTTTCTTGTCCATTTGCTCTTACTGGAACTTTCAGTGCAACATTGAACAACCACGGTGAAGGCAGGCATCCTTGTCTTGTAGCCGATCTTCGGGGCGTGTTTCTCCCTCTCTCGGGTCCCAGCTCATAGACCATCATCTCAGTGAGGCCTTCCCCGACCACCCTACCCAAAAAAAAGCAGTGCTCGCCTCGACGGGACCCCAGCCTGGAACTGCCTGGTCTTTTGCTCTGCTTTATTTTCCTCCACAATGCCTAATACCATGTGATATCTTTGCATGATTGTTTACTGTCTGTCTCCTTTCACTAAATTGTAAATTGTTCAGTGCTGCCCCCCTGGCCCCTAGAAAGGTGCCTGGCACTTACGAAGCACCCAGTAAATATCCAGTGTGATGAATGAATGAATGAATGAATGAACGAACGAACGAATGCAATTTTCATACATGGAATTAAATTGTTCATGCTCTTTTATAGACTTGCTTTTTCTCACATTATGTCTTGGGCATATCCTTTTTTGTAAGCAGACATCTCCATCATCCATTGTAATAACTGCGGGAACTCCTTCATATAGATGTCCCATAATTTCTTCAACAACCCCCTATTGGTGATCCATGCAGTGACCTTCCTTGTGTGCCTCTTTGCTCCCTTGTCCAGTCATGAGTCTGACACTTTAAAAATATAATGTCCCATGAGACGGGGATATATTTTTGCTCCCTATTCTTTTAATAATCTGAGTGTATTTTGTTTATTTTGTTTAGAGATGTTTCTAAATTTTTCTCTCATATCCGAACGCTTGGTTAGGGTATCCCAGAGCCTGACATTCAATTACATTTTTCTTTTGTAGCTCTTGCCTACTTCCAGGTTGTTTTCATTAATGACTAGGGTTTTCAACAGTGAGCAGTCTAGTTTGACCAAGCTTCAAAGTTCTTCTTTTCAAATGTGAGAGGTGTCTCTGTTGGAGATCTTTGATTCTTGTCCCTTGGGGAAGTTTGGCACTGGGTCCCCAGAGGGAGAAACCTGAAGCAAGTGAGTCTCAGCGCGGCCCTCCGGGTTCTGGAACAGTCCACCTGGGGCCATCACCAGAGACTGCCCCAGCACAGTGGCATGCCCTGTAACGGGCACTCGTGTTCTGCAGGAAAGGTCTGGGTCCCCAAGCAGAAGCCGATGGATCCTGTGCTGGAAAGTGTGACCCTGGAGCCAGAGCTGGAGGAGGCGTTGGTGAACGCCTCAGATGCGGAACTCTGTGACATCGCAGGTAAGAGGCTTTCCAGAAGCTTCCCCACGTCTTCCAGAAGGGTTTGACCTGCCTTTGCAGGGAGTCTTAGGTGGTTTATTGCAACATGAACACACTCTCTGTTTCTAAAAAGGACTAGAGGAGACCACGAGTATTAAGAAAGAAAGCAGTATCAAAAACCAAAGTGAGGAAATAGAAATAAAACCACCCAAACCTATCACTCCACAGAGCCATCTGTTGCCATGAGAGCCCATCCCAGACAGATGTGGAAGCATCCCAGGGAGGGCCGACATAGGTCCTCTACCAGCCACTGCATCAAATCCTGCCCAAGCCACCTGGGAAGCGAGAACAGAGGGGGACAGGCAGAGGGTGTGGACAGCTCAGGTTTGGGGGGCTCATGAAGGGCTGGAGCAAAGTCATCTCACTGTACAACCTTGCAAGGCTCAGAGATCCAGGCTTTGAGGAGCTCGCCCCCCATTGCATATTTGTACAACACTGTCCATCTCAAAATGTGTTTCCTTACAACCTTCACAGACAGCCCTTAGGCTCCAGAAGATGGCCTGATATTCAGAGCCCTTCGCCACCCTTGTCTCCTTATTACAGTCTAGTCCCTGCCCTGTGTGCCCTGAGTTCCGGCCCCACCGAGGGTTGGGCTCGGGCCGCAGCAAACACCCCACGTGCCCACCGCGGTGGTGCTCCCTGGCCTGGAGGGTTGGGGGTGCTCTTTTCATTCTGCAGACTTGGGAGCTACTAACCACCCAGCTCAGATAATGACAGGAGTGTGGATGGGGTGAGAAGAGACTCAGGGCAAGTGGGAACGGGAGAGAAAAGAATCAGCTGTGACACTGAGGTTGGGGGAGGAGTCAGGAGGGTTCCAGATTTCTGGCTCTGGGCACTAAGTGGATGGTGGTGCCGTTAATGAAGGTGGGTATATTAGTCTGCTCAGGCTGCCATACAAAATACCACAGGTTGGACCGCTTAAACAACAGAAACTTATTTTCTCACAGTTCTGAAGACTAGAAGTCCAAGATGGTGGCAAGTTTGTTTTTTTCTGAGCCCTCTCCCTGACTTGCAGATGACCTCAGCTCACTGTGTCCCTCTGTGCATGTGTCCCCTGGTGTGCCTTTGTGCATCCTAATATCTTCTTATAAAGATGCCCAGCAGATAGGATTAGGGCCCACCTTAACACCTTCTTAAAACTTACCTCTTTAAAGACCTTATCTCCAAATACAGTTGCAAATTTGAAAGCACTGGAGTTAGGACTTCAACATGTAAATTTTGGAGGGACATAATTCAGCCCATAACAGTGCGAAACGAGGAGTTTTAGGGGAAGGACTGAGTTATTTGTGGGATCTTTGGAGTTTGAGTTGCCTGTGGGCCACCCAGAAGGGGACAGCTGGACTTGGAAGTCTTCAGGAATGCAGAAAGATCTGTGGTGTCATTAGCACTGTTAAAGCTCCAGGCAAGTTGGGTGCCTGGGGCCCTGGAGGCAAGTGCCCCGGCCAGCCCTGAGATGAGGAGCCGAAATGGGACGAAGCTACTCACAGTGGGCGCCAGTGAGCCACACGTGGCCCGGGAACCAAAACCAAGTGAAGGCAGAACCTAAGGCGAGAGCTAGGAAGACAGAATGAGGGCTCAGGGCTGGCTGGGAGACCCAGGGCTATGTGAGGCCAGAGGCCAAGTGAGGCCGCAGGGCTAGGGGATCAGCCGCTGCAGCTGTCTTCTGCCTCTTCCCAGCCTCCGGCTTCTCGTGGGCGTCGTGCTGAGTCCTGGTGGCATTTGTGCTGGGGAGTGGGAAGTGGGTGGCTCTCATCTAGTGGAACCATCAGGGGAGGGACAGTGAGAAGACTCGTATGACATGGGGTGGGCCTGGCGGCCAAAGCCAGGCTGCAAGGAACCGAGGAGTGCGTGATGGGGAGAGCCAACGTGTAGATTCTGAGTCCAAAGAACCGTTTTCCTCACGCCGCCGAACATCCGGGAAAGGTCACGGGGCAGTGGTTTGCAGGGTGTCGGGGCTGAGAGAGAAAGGCTTTCGTTTTCGCCGCGGAGTACAGAAGCAGCAAATATTTCACCCAGATGGGAACGGAGCGCCTAACTGGGGGAACTTCGCTGGTTCGCTTTGCACTTCCACATTTGGTTTATTAAAAGCCGCGAAAATCATATTAGGGTCCTCACTATGCTCCTCTATTTCCAGCAAACCATCTCCGTGGCTGGGGGCCCCCTGACGTCCAGTCAAGCTGTGCAGCAGGGAGGTGGCTGGGTGACACCGTGGCCCAGCATGTCCACACTGACTCACCCTGGGGCTGTTTTTATCCCAGCCCTTCTCCTCTGTGGCCCTCCGTGATGTCACTGCCCTCATCAGGCAGCTCGGAGGGACTATCGAATGGCTCCACAGTCAGAACCGCTAGTGCCTGTGTCAAAATAGAACTGCAGCATCGCGCTACGTGTCTGTGTTGGTTTCTTGAAACGATTTCCCTTTATTTTTGTTGGCGTGGCTGATTACTATTTTCTGTTCATGATACCATACCCTTCCGTTGTCCGGAGAGGGGAAGGGGAGCTGTAAGTCGACACCAGCATCCACTGGCTGACCTTGGGCGCCGGCCACTGAGTATCAGGCCTTTGAAAGGCGGCGGGGGCTCTGGGGAAGGAGGGACGGCATACTTGTCGACCACCCCCTTATGGCCCAGGTGCTGTGGGGGTTGCTTCTAGTACCTTGCTGCATTTCTTGACCACAGAAATCCTAAGAAGTGTTACCGTTGTCCCTGTTTGATGGATGGAGGAAGGAGGCACGGTGACATTAAATGCCTAGCCCGTGGGACTTGAACCCAGGCAGCTTCCTCCGAGGGCACGCTCCTCCTCCTAGAGCACCAGCTCCCACGACCCAGATGAAGCCGTCCTCTGAGGGGCCACAGAGGGTGGGCAAGAGGAGGTTCACCGCCAAACCCCATGGAGCCGGCTGGGGGGAGCGTGGGGCCATGTTAGGAAAGTCTCTGTATGTCACAGGAGGCCATTGACCCCTTAAGGTCAGTGGGGCTGAGGGGAGCGTTGGGAGAGGCCAGATGAAAGCAAAGGTTTAGGCAGGGGTGGTGGTGCTCAGAGGATGGGGGGATGTAGGGGGCAGGCCCCAGGGAAGGTCAAGGGCTAAGGTGGGTTATTTGGGGACTGTATGAGGTGCAGCTGTTCCTAGCGCTGGACCTGAGGCCAAGAGGCCAAGTTGTCAGGAGGACGCGAGGCATTCTGGCCGGAGGTGCCAGAAGATAGCTGGGGGGGGTGGGGGGGGCGGGGTGTGTGTGCAGGAAGAGCTGCTTTGCCAGGGGTCTATTCAAAAACGCCACAGGCAGTAGAGGCGGGACCTTGTGTGAGCGTCTGGTGTGGCTAGCTGGAGGTTCAGATCTCTCTCAAGGATGGGGTTGCTGGAGCCATGAGTGTGAAGGACTCAGCAGAGAAAGAAAAGTAAGGCGAGGAGGGTATAGGGTCTGCGGGGCACTTCGAGTCTAAAGGACTTCGCTCCCAGGCAGAGCTTTCCATTAACTTAGTTTTTGTTCCCTCATTCACATACTCAGCAGCCATTTATCCAGCGTCTTCCCACTGTGTGTGCCCGGCTCTGGACGAGCCCTGGTAGAGAAGTGTCCGGAGACAGTGGGCTCTTGCCCTCACAGAGCTGACGTTCAGCAAATACTTAGGCCAATAAGAAGTGACAAATGAGAGTGAGTGTCGTACAGAGAAAGGACAGGGTGCAAGAAGGGGGCTTGGTTAGGTGCTGGGGCAGGGGGGCATGAGGATAGAGGCTGAAGCTGAGCCATGAGGAGGAAGAACAGGGGTGAACTGTGGGGAGTGGGGGAGACGTGTCCCAGGCTGGGACACAGCAGGAGAGAGGCCCTGAGCCCCTCTGAGTGGCTTGCTTGGTACACATCCTGC
The DNA here is from genome assembly GCF_054177405.1 of Leptonychotes weddellii. Taxonomy (NCBI): domain Eukaryota; kingdom Metazoa; phylum Chordata; class Mammalia; order Carnivora; family Phocidae; genus Leptonychotes; species Leptonychotes weddellii. Next base: position 50,646,094 of record NC_138382.1, read on the forward strand.
AGGCTTGACATTCGGCAGCGATAGGGACACCCAGCAGATGAGTCGCACCGACTCCGGTGTGCCCGGGGAAGGCAAAGCTGTGGACTCTCATTTGTTCGTTGGTTTTCTTGTCTGTGTACCACTCGTGCATGCATTCATTTGCACATTGAGCCCACGTGCATTGTCAAGCTACTGTGTGCTAGGATGCATCAGATCTAGGTGCTGCCCTCGGGGGACCCAGGAGGTGAGGAGGAGGACAGACCAGAAGCATGTACATTTCAACATGAGAAGTGTGACCACGGGGTAATGAGCAGAATGCACAGGGCCCTGATGGTGCTGAGTTTTTGGCTCGTGGCCTTGGGTTGTAACGCAGAGGCCACTGGGAGTCCGCTGCAAGCACTTGGCATTATCAGTGCCTCCTCTCCCCAGTCAGGGATGTGATCCTGACTCACCTTTAGGGACCCTTCGGGTGGGGCAAGACCCAAAAGGGAATTGGTGGGAAGAGACTCTCCCTTCAGAAGGGCCCCGTCCCCAGGCCGCCCCCCGGGCTATTGGCACCCCCAGCTCTTGTGACTCTCAGAGACAGTCTTGGCCCACCCACCCCGGCTTCTGGGGTCCTCTCACATCCTTAGGCATTGGTTTTCCTCATATTCTGCCAGAGGCAGCATGTGGCTTCTCCTGGAGCGGTTTGACTGCACCCAAGTCCTGGGCCGAAGCTGGCTTCTCCCACCAGTTTCTGTGATGCAGGAAAACACCTTCCCGCTGTCTGCTCTCTGCCCGGGGCCAGCCAAGCAGCTGGCGGCCGGAGGGCCCGGGACGTGTGCTGCAATTTCTCTGCATCCTAAGTGGAATTGCAAACTGAGTGAACGCTGCCAAGGCAGAAGAGGAAGGGGAACTCGATGTTCTTTTTCAGAGTTCAAAAATAGTCCTTTTTGAGTTTTGAGGAAGATCTGGTCTTAAAAAAAAAAAAAAAATCATGTTCCCCGGTGCTAAATTCAGCCTTGCCAATATCTACAAAGAATGAAGTGGCAGGCAATGCTGATGTACTGTTTTCCTCTATCATTCACTTCTGGTGACATGAGTGTGCAAAACCAAGCAAGGGGGGAGTCATGATTTGGTGCCTAGGGCAGGTCGGAGGATCGGAGCCACCAAGCAGTCTGCTCAGCAATGGAGATTTTGCTTGGTGCCTCCCGCCCCCACCCCAAGTCCTTCCCCTCTCCTCTATCCCTTCCTTCCTCCTTCCCTCCTTCCCTCCCTTCCTTCCTTCCTACCTTCCTTCCTTCCTTCCTTCCTACCTTCCTTCCTTCCTTGAACCCTAACTTCCTCTGAACTACAAACAGTTTTATTTCTTCTGAGGAGTGCTATTGACATGTATGTTGCCTCCTAGAATAGGCGTGTTATCTATCCTTAGAACTCTGACATGGGGCAGGGACATTTTAGAACTTTGGAACTACTAATGACCTAATTTGTGGAGGAGTGGATGGGACCACTCACTTAGAAGCCAGGAGGGTCCTCACTGAGCAAGCTTTGACAAACCATTTCCCTCTTGAGCCTGCTGTGGATGCTTGTAAAAATCAAACGGGATAAAAAGATGAGATGTTATACGTAACTAATGAATCATTGAACAGCACATCAAAAACTAACGATGCACTATATGGTGGCTCACTGAACACAATTAAAAAAAAAAGATAAGATGTTGTGTGACCATTAGGTGCTACATGAGGGTAAGAGATTGGCATTCAAACATGCTCCCCTTTGTAGGTGAAAAGACTGAGGCCCAAAAAAGTGGAAATGTCCTGGACAAGGTTGCCCAGCAAATTGGTACCAAAGCCCAGCCTGGAGCCCAGGTCTCTTTCCTCTGTCCCCGGGCACTTCCTTGTAATGTTCCTGCCCCCCTTTCTGGACCATTACAGGAAGCTGGCATCAAGCACAAAATGCATTTTCCATCTCCCACCTCTCTATACCTCTCAGCAAGACCAGCCAGCCATATGACGTTCCATCTTTCCTATGATTCTTAACAACCTTTCCAAACTGTTTTTCCAAACGGGGGTCCCAGCAGCAGCCCAGAACCACCACAAGCCACACACCCCCACGGACCCATGTGGGAGCAGGAAGAGTCAGCTTCAGAAGGTGGCTCCTGGTGAGCTGAACCCCACTGCTGCTGACTCAGGCCATGGCCCCCACTGCCTACGTAGAAGCAGCCTAAATTAAAACCTAGAGAGCTCTAAAAAATGCAGATGCCTCTCCCTGTCAGTTCTCCTCAGTGATGAGCAGGAGAGTCTAATTTTAGCAGAGAAGATTCTTAGAATGTGAGAAACAGAAGGGCTTTGAGATCGTCTCATCCTGTGGTTCTCAGCCCACTGAGCATCAAAATCATGCAAGGAGATTAAAAATATATCTGCAGAGATTCAGATCAGCTGGTCCAGGGGAGCACCAATATTGTCGTGAAGCTGCGGGTGATTTGTATGTGCAGCTGGGATAGAGACGCAAAGGTCTTGTCTTTCCCCTTCTCTCACAGAGGAGGCTGAAGCCCAGAGAGGGCTGGGGACCTGCCCCAGGTCACACAGAATCAGGGGTATAGTCAGGACTGGAACTTGGGTCTCCTGACTCCTCACCAAGGGCTCTCATGTAGTCTCTCTCACTAGAAATCATGTCTAATGAAATGGCCAGGGGAATTAACATAAAATCCATCAGCACATATTTACCAAATACTGTATTCTGGAGGAGGAGGAAGAGAGGTAATATTCTTCCCCCACCTCTGGAAGCCCAAAGTCTGGTAAGCACGCATGCACCCAGCTACCTCTAACACTATGTAGACTGTGCTGGGATAAGCACAGCAGGTGCAGTGGGAGAAGTAGGGAGGGCAAGGGAGGATCCCAGGAGCCTCCCTGAGAGAAGAAGTGTTAGTCCAAGTCTTAAAGGATAGGAAGGTAGGGTTGTTGGGTCAAATACAGGATGCGCAGTTCGATTTGAATTTCAGATAAACAATGATTAAGTTTTTAATATAAGTAGATCCCAAATACAGAATGGGACACACACACTTATATTAAAATATTATTCGTTGCTTCCCTCTCTCGCTGTGTCTCTGTCAAATGCATAAATAAAATCTTAAAAAAATAAAATAAAATATTATTCGTGCCTATCTGAAATTCCAATTTAACTGAGTGTCCCGTATTTTCATTTGCTAAATCTAGCAACCCTACGGGCAGCACAAGGCAGATGGAGAGAGAGTCACCGGTAGAGGGCACAGTGTTGACAGAAGCGGGAGAACGCACCGAGCCGTGGCCATTTTGTCACTGGAGCAGAAAGGGTGCAGGTGAGGGACAAGCCACTGAAGCAGCTGGCCCAGGGAGGGCTGGTGGGGCCACAAGCTACCATCCTCCCACCCGGGTGGCTGCAAAGCCTCACGGTCCCCGTGTCCTTCCCTCCCTCTGTCTCCACACACAGCCAGAGTGACACTCCCAGAACTGAGTCAGGCCATCTCAGTCCCTGCTAAGGCATCCAGTGGCTTCCTGGCTGCACCTAGGGGAAGACCTACGAACTCCTTACCTCACCCTAGAAGACCCTGCAGATCTCAACGTGCCTGTTTGAATTAAATCTACTCCAAAGCGTTGTTGGGAGGATTCAGGGGGATGGTGTCAGGCAGTTTTCAAGCTTGGCTGCCCCCTGTAACTACCTAGGGAGCTTGAAAAAGGCAGATGCCTGGCCCCACCCCTAGAGATTGTGGTTTAATTGGTCTGGGGTAGGCCTGGGCATCAGGAGTTTGAAAAGATGCCCCAGTGATTCCAGTGTGCAGCCAAACTGAGAATCACTGACATATATTCTCTGGCCCTGAGCAAGCATGCAGTGAGTGGGGGCGGGTGGCGGTCCACCATGTGTCCAGCTCAGCTCTGTCCATCCTCTGTTTCCCATTCCTGCCCTAGCCTTCCACTCCTTGAGCTGAGGGCTTTCCCACCCACCATTCCCTCTGCCTGCCCAGAATGTTCTACCTCCTTTCTCTTGACTTGGCCAATAGTACTCATCCCTCCCATCCCAACTCCCTCTGTTCTCTTCTCCCAGAACACACTGAACTTTTCTTTTACAACACGTATACTCTGTGCTTATGTTTTCAACTGTGTAGGTACCTTCCTAGCATCTCTCCCCCAGTAGACTTCGTTGTTCCCTGCTGCCTCCCACACACAGCCCCACTCCCTCCCAACCCCCACCCCCAATTCCCCTCCTCCCTCCACCACCACCCCACCCAGAGCCAGGCATATGATGTGAGCACTCAGTAAACGTTGAACAAATGAATGGATGAAAGCCTGACTGAGCACAGGAGTGATGTGGTCAGATCTGCTTTTCCAGAAAGATCTTTCTGGCTGCTCTGTGCTGAATGCTGGTGGGGGGAGGGTAGGAAGAGACCGGGCCAGGACAGCAGTGATTACACGGCTGTGATAATACAACCACAAAATGGAAGGGCCTCAGCCAGGACAGAGGCGACGGAATGGGAGGTGGGACAGATGAGAGACAGTGTTTAGGAGGGAGGGGAACTTAGCCATGTGACTGAGGTTCCACCGTGAGG
>NC_138382.1:50650733-50714228 GCF_054177405.1 Leptonychotes weddellii
ATTCATGCTCTCTGGCTCATTGCAGACATTTTAAATTTTTATGTAGCCAAATCTATCCACCTTTTCCTTTTCCTTTGCCGGGATTTGTGTCTTGTTTATGCAGGACTTCTCCATCCTAATGTGATACAAATATCCTCCTGTATTTTCTTCTAAAAGTTTTAGAGGTTTGCCTCTTGTATTCAACTTCTTACTCCACCTGCAGTCCGTGTTTGGGTGTGGTGTGAGATGAGATCAAACTGTCATTTTTTAATGGCTCTCCCACGGGGACAATACTGTTCTTTGCAAAGCCCATCCCTTCACCGCTGGCTGGGGACTCCACCATGATCATGAGTTTCTACACATCCACACGGGTCTGTCTCCTGGTGCCTCTTTTGTTCCGTGAGTGCCCTTGTCTTCTCCTGTGACCATATTGCATTGTTTTCATTGCTCCACTGCATTGTCCCAAGCTGGCATTTCGGCCCCCAAAAGCAGTGAGGGTGGCAGAAGAATAAGGTCCCCCTCTCTGGAAAGCTTACACGCTTCTCTCACGTTCAGGCTTCATTTTATCCTCACAAGAGTCCACTGAGGCAGAGTGACTGACCGACACTTTACAGATGAGGACACAGAAGGTCAGAGGGTTTCAGTCATTCACCCAGTCCTTGTAGGAGGGCAAAGGCCGAGTCCAAGCAGGGCACAGCCAGCGCTTCTCTCCCCCGCCCCGACCCCACCTCCCACCTGCCCGCCCCCCACCCATCGCCCCAGGAATGCGCAGTCTTCTCTTGTGCCTGAACCCAGCCACCGCTTCCTTCCAGAGAATCCCGGTGTGGAGGGAGAGGGTCCCCGTGTTTCTGTGAGCCACCTCTCTTTTGTCGGTCACTCTAGGCGTGATCAAACCGACACAGTACAAGCCTGTGCCCGATGAAGAGCCAAATTCAACAGACGTTGAGGAAACCCTGGAGCGGATAAAGAACAATGACCCCAAACTTGAGGAGGTTAACCTCAACAATATCCGGGTAAAGTCCTTTTTATTTAGCTTCACCTGGGGCGGGTGGGAGGAGCCATGTCTGTGTACCCCGATGCCTGTGGCCCAGGCTTGGCTGTGCGGAGAGAACAGGGTCCAGTTTGGGGTCTGGGTGCTTCTGGATCAGGAAGGGGGCAAAACCTCTAAAAGGCCTGGGCATCGTCAACAAACATGTCCTATAGCCCTGGTTTCTTCAGGCCCAGGTTCACCATGGGCCAACAAAGCTTTGATTCTGGAAACCTGCCTTGTTATTGGAAACACTGAGAGCTTCTCCGAGCTAAAAATCCTAAGTCAGACACACCTGACTGCCGGGGATCCCAAGGCTGGAAAAAGCCTGTGCCCAGCAGGCATGTGGGGTCTCACAGCCCTGGGACGGGCCGAGCCCTGAGCCTTCCGCGCTCTATCAGACGTATGGTCAGCCTCATTCTGCAGCCCTGGCAGGGAGCTGTGGGCCCATATGTGTCGCATGTTTCCTGTGTGACCACCAAGGGCAGAGGAGGGTCAGATGGACAAGCAGTCCTACCCTGGACAGGCTGCAGGGGGAATTCAGAAGCAGGACCAGCTGCCTGCCCACCTGCTCAGCCCAGAGGCCAGGAGGATTAGTTCTGGGAGGCTGTGGGGTAAGGTAAGAAGTGGTCCCCCCACTCCCCAGCTCCTCTTTTCTTTCTTCTCCACTTTCTTTTAAGTGGCTGCCAGCCCCACGGCATAGTCTGATTGGAAACCTGCGCCTGCAGTGTTCTCCTCCACCTGGCCTCCCTCCCCAGGCTTTGCTCCCACGGGGAGCTAACGTAACTCTCTGAAATGAGAGATCCGTGCAAACACAGCCAGGTTTCCTCTCGGGTGCCTCCATTGTCTGCTGTGTGGCCAGTGGGAGGCCCTGGCACAGCTCAGAACTCTGCACCCTGGCAGTGAACACTGGCTCGGAGTGGCGTAGGGGTGTGGAACCGGCCGTGGCTGTGCGCCTTCACCTTGGGGCCACAGGCTCATCCTTCTCTAGGCCTCAGTTTCCCTCATGCACGTGAGAAAGTTGGACCAGATCAGTGGTTTCCACCTAAAAAGATTAAGAAATCTCTGCCAATGCCCACCCCGCCCCCACCCCGAGATTCTGAATTTATTGGTCTGGTTCAGACCCACTCATCAGCATTTTATAAAAGTTCCCCGGGAGCCTCTGATGTGCAGTACACCTGAGAACCTTTGGGACAGATGTCTCCTAGAGATCATCTAGTGCAGCGCCCAGCCCCCCACCTTGGTTTTCCAGAAACAGGTCCAGAGAGAGGGGGTGACTTCGCCCAGAGGCACAGAGAGAGTCAGAAACGTGGCCAGTTGTCCGGGCAGAGGCCAAGGCCCTGCCCACTCCCACACCCCAGTCCTGAGCTCTCGGCACAACACTCCTCTGCATCCTCTGCCTTGATTTTTCCTTCTCTGGTTTCCACCTGCACAGATAGTTGTGGGTCCTACCTGAAATTGTCAGGGAGGATTTTCCCAATCTGTTTACCAGGAAGTTCTCTCTAAATCTCAAGCATGTGGGGCAAAGCCCGAAAACCCTTTACCTATTCAGCTCTTTGGTCAGAGACCTGCTAGCAATCAGGCTGCATCTGTGAGAGGGTTACTGCCCCATTTGTCTGCCCAGCCTGACCCTGGCTGGGGCTGCTCCTCATTGCCTGCCTTTCTCTCTGCAGAATATCCCCATACCCACTCTCAAGGCGTATGCAGAAGCCCTGAAAGATAACTCATATGTGAAGAAGTTCAGCATCGTGGGAACACGGAGCAATGACCCTGTGGCGCATGTATGTACCTTTCAGTTCTGCTGCATTGGGAGTGGGGGGCATAGAAACGGAATGATTGATGCTTGTGGCCTCAGGACTGGCCGAACCCCACTGAGGAAGAACCTTGTATGGCATGGTGAAAGGCAATGGGCCAGGAGCCAGGAGATGATGTGAACACAAGGGCCATTACCCAGGCAACATCTGTACATTATCCTAGTTAATATCCACAGCCACCCCTGATCTCAGGGATGCAGGTCTCCCCACTTTGCAGATGAAGAACCTGGGGTGCAAGGAGTTCAGGCATTTTGCTTTGTCCAAAGTTGCACAGCAAGTGAGAAGTGGAGCTAAGATTTAAATGCAAGTCTTGTTAATTCTAAAGCGGATCTGTCTCCACTCGGCACATCACATTTGGATAAGGACCTGCCCCTCCCTTGGCTTCAGTTTCTCTATATTTAAAATCATTGTCTTACTCAATGGGTCCTGATGATCAATTTTATTTGTTTTTTGCCCAAGTCTTAAAGATATTGCTGATCAAATTAAATTGTACTTATTATAAAGTAACCATCAATTCTTTTTTCTTTTTTTCTTAATATTCAAACATATTTATTGAGAATCTGTGTCCAGCACTGAATTAGGCTCTGAGAATACAACTGTGACCTACAGTCATAGCTCCCACTTTCATGAACACAACGGTCCATTTGGCCATGCAGACAACTAAAGGCTGACAGTATAGTATGATTATTACAACACTAATAGGTTAAAAGTGCAAGAATTAGCTTACCAGGGATGGCAGTTAATCATTTAGCAGCAATCAGGTTGTTAATATCCACAAAATAACTTGCAGGAATTTTGACTGGGGTTGCATTGAACTTGTAGATCAAGTGGGAAAGAACTGATATCTTGACAATATTGAGTCTTCTTATCCATGAACATGGAATATCTATTTATTTAGTTTTTTATTTTTATACATCAGAGTTTTGTAGCTCTCCTCATATAGGATCTTCTACATATTTTGTTAGCTCCATACCTAAGTATTTCACTTTTGAGGGTACTAATGTAAATGGTATTGTGTTTTTAATTTCCTATTCCACTTGTTCCTTTGCTAGAATATAGGAAAGTGATTAGTTTTGTTGTTTTTTTTTTTAAGATTTTATTTATTTGACAGAGAGAGACACAGCAAGAGAGGGAACACAAGCAGGGAGAGTGGGAGAGGGAGAGGGGAAAGCAGGCTTCCCCACTGAGCAGGGAACCCGATGCGGGGCTCGATCCCAGGACCCTGGGGTCATGACCTGAGCCGAAGGCAGACGCTTAACCATCTGAGCCACCCAGGCGCCCTGGAAAGTGATTAGTTTTTATATATCAACCTTGTATCCTGCAACTTTGCTATAATCATTTATTAGTTCCAGGAGGGTTTTTTTTTTGGCCAATTCTTTCAGATGTCCTACAGAGACAATCATATCACCTGCAAACAAAGACAGTTTTATTTCTTCCTTCTCAATATATACACATTTGATTTCCTTTTCCTGCTTTTTTGCATTAGCTAGAACTTCTATTCCGATGTTGAAAAGGAATGGTGAGTGGGTTCATCCTTGCCTTGTACCTAATCTTAGTAATAACATTTCCAGTTTCTTTTTTTTTTTTTTTAAAGATTTTATTTATTTATTTGACAGAGAGAGACACAGCGAAAGAGGGAATACAAGCAGGGGGAATGGGAGAGGGAGAAGCAGGCTTCCCGCGGAGCAGGGAGCCCAATGCGGGGCTCGATCCCAGGACGCTGGGATCATGACCTGAGCCGAAGGCAGACACTTAACGACTGAGCCACCCAGGCGCCCCACATTTCCAGTTTCTTACCATTAAGCATGATGTTAACTGTAGGCTTTTTGTAGATATTCTTTACCAAGTTGAGAGAGTTCCCATCTATTTCTAATTTACTGAGAGTTTTTATTATGAACGGGTGTTGGATTTTGTCAAATGCTTTTTCTGCATCTATTGATACGATCATGTGACTTTTCTTTTTTAGCCTGTTGATGTGATGGGTTACATTAATTGATTTTCAAATGTTGAACCAGCCTTGCATACCTGGGATAAATCCCATTCGTCATGGTGTATAACCTTTTTATACATTGTTGGATTCAATTTGCTATATTTTTGAGGATTTTTGCATCTATGTTCATGAGAGATACTGGTCTGTAGTTTTCCTGTAATGTCTTTGTTTTGGTATTAGGATAATGCTGGCCTCGTAGAATGAGTTAGGAAGTATTCCCTCTGCTTCCATTCTCTGAAAGAGATTGTGGAGAATTGGTATCATTTCTTCCTTAAATATTTGGTAGAATTCACCATGTGGGCCTGGTGATTTCTGTTTTGGAAGGTTATAAATTATTGATTCTATTTCTTTAGTAGGTAAAGGCCTATTCAAATTGTCTATTTCTGCTTATGTGAGCTTTGGCAAATTGTCTTTCAAGGAATTAGTCCATTTCATCCAGGTTATCACATCTGTGGATTTAAGAGTTGTTTATAGTATCCCTTTATTATCCTTTCAATTTCCATGGGATCTGTAGTAATGGGCCTCTTTCATTTCTGATATTAGTAATTTGTGTTCTCTCTCTCTCTCTCTCTTTTCTTAGCCTGGCTTGAGGCTTATCAATTTTATTGATCTTTTCAAAGAATCAACTTTTCACTTCACTGATTTTCTCTATTGAGTTTCCATTTTCAGCTTCATTGATTTCTGCTCTAATTCTTATTTATTTTCTTTTGCTTACTTTGGATTTAATTTGCTCTTCTAAAAGTTTTCTAAAATGGAAACTTAGATTATTGAATTTAGATTTTTCTTCTTTTTTAATATATGCATTCAATACTAGACACTTCCCTCTAGACACTACTTTCACTGCATCCCACAAATTTTAATAAGGTATGTTTTCATTTTTATTTAGTTCAAAAACTTTAATTTCTCTTAAGGTTTCTTTTTTGCCCCATGTGTTATTTAGAAATGTGTTGTTTAATCACCATGCAATATTTGGGGATTTTCAAAGTTATCTTTCTGTTACTGATTTCTAGTTCAATTCCACTGAGCTCCGAGAGCAGATGTTGTATGATTTCTGTTCCTTTAAATTTGTTAAAGTGTGTTTCATGGCCCAGAATGTGATCTATCTTGGTGAATGTTCCATGTGAACTTGAGAAGAATGTGTATTCTACTGTTGTAGGATGAAGTAGCCTCTAAATGTCCCGCTTCTGTCCAGTTGACTGATGGTGTTATTGAGTTCAATTATGTCCTTACTGATTTTCAACCTTCTGGATCTTTCCATTTCTGACAGAGGGCTATTGAAATCTCCAACTCTAGCAGTGATTCATCTTTCTCCTTGTAGTTCTATCAGCTTTTGCTACTTACAGCTTGACACTCTGTAGTTAGGCACATATACATTAAGGATTGTTATGTCTTCTTGGAGAATGACCCCTTTGTCATTCTGTAATGCCCTTCTTTATCCCTGATAACTTTCCTGGTTTTGAAGTCTATTTAGTAGCAATCAATGCTTTTAAAAAATTAATTTTTAATTGAAGTATAATTAATGTTATAATAGTTTCAGATGTTCAATATAATGATTCGACATTTCTATAAGTTTCCCAGTGCTCATCAAGATCAAGTGTACTCTTAATCCCCCTTATCCATTTCAACCATCCTCCCACCCACCTCCCCTCTGGCAACCACCAGTTTGTTCTCTGTATTTAAGAGTCTATTTTTGTGTGTATCTCTTTTTTTTTCTTTGTTCATTTGTTTCTTAAATTCTACATGGGAGTGAAAAGCTCTGTAAGTGCCCCCACTCCCTGCCCCAGCTCCTCTCCCTGCACCCCCATTCCTCTACCATGATCCAGAAAAGAGTTGACACCTGGCATGACAGGGTCTCTAGGACCTGCTCAGCCACCAGCTGTTTCACTTGGATTGGCCTGGTGCACTTGCTTATCAGTTATTAAATATTTTGATCATCAGACCTGGACAGGCCTTCTGTGGGGAGCAAAAGAGATGCTGTGGAAAGAACATAGCCTGGGGCCCTCTCCTCAGGAGTGTCCAACCTCCTCAGGGTCCTAGAGAAAGCCGGCATTGCATCCTGGGGGCACATGGAAACAGGGGGAGGAGGGAAGGACGATTTCAACAAGGAAGGTTTTCTGGGAGCTGAGCTTGTATAGGGTTTCGGCAAGCAGGGATGGTAGGAAGGGCGTTCCTGGCTCAGAGAGTCATTTCAGACAACCAGGGCCCACTGTGGTACATCTTGGGCTATCAGCTGCTGGTGTCCCCTTTCCTCCATGACACATCGTTTCCACCAACTGCTAATTACCTCATTTCCTTCAGAGGCTCTGATTGTTATCTACACCCCCTTGGCTGAATTCCTCTGAAACGTGCTGGGGGCCACCTGAGCTCCTCTCCTCCCATTTGCCCTGGTCACTTGCCCAGTGGGGTGGTTTCCCAGGCATCCTTCTCTGCTCTCTGCTGCTCAGATGAAGAGAACAATGACTCCATGGAATCCCAACAGGGAAATAGAAGTGACAAGTGGAGGGTATATAGGGAGGTAGGGACTCCGCTAGTCACTCAGTGAACCGTGACCGAGAACCTACTGTGTGCTGAGCACGTGGGCACCATGGGATGAATAAGGTGCATTTTCATCCCACCAAGAGTAGAGAGTCTAATGGCAGAGACAACACCAGTATAAAAACAACTCTGAACAGAGGAATACAAGTTCCATGAGGGAGGTTATGGATAAATTCTACAAACTGCAAGAGGTCAGGCCACAGCTAGCTGGGGCCATCAGTATGAAGGCTCCCGGAGAGGAACTGAGCATAGCCTTGAAGGACAGGCAGGGTTTGGACAAAGTAAAGTAGAAAGGAAAGGGCATCCCAGGCAGCAGGGACAGGATGAGCAAAGGCAAAGCAGTGGGAGAGCACCAGCCATGCACAAAGCTAAGATCAGCCCGACTGTAAGGGAGCAGTGAGCCTTGAGGCCGAGCAAGGGAGGAGAACCAGGTGATCGAGGCTGGATGCTGGCTAAGGGGTATGGAATTCTCCAGTTAGGGGTTTGGGAGCCATGGCGCATTGGAGGGGAGGAGAGACACGGGAGTTGTGCTTCGTGAAGGAGGTTGTAGAGATCGTCTTGCCTGGTCCCTGGCTCGAGCAGCAGGAGTGCGCAAGGAACTCTTGCTCCCAGCAAGGCCCTCTTAGTATTTTAGGCTCTACCCAAGAGGGGCTCCAGCCTTGCTCAGGGTGACTCACAGGTACCCTTGCTTTTATTCTGTGCTTCAAGGCCCTTGCGGAGATGCTCAAGGTAAATAAGGTGCTGAAGACACTGAACGTGGAATCCAACTTCATTTCCGGAGCCGGGATCCTGCACCTGGTGGAAGCTCTTCCATACAACACTTCTCTAGTGGAACTGAAAATCGATAACCAGGTTAGATGCACAAGGGTCTTTTCGTGTCCTTCACTACAGGATGCTCACGGTTCTGCACTTGCCCATGTACTGATGGATGGATGGGTAGGTGCTGCTGGACAGAGCAGATCCAGGGCCCAGCCTTAAGGCACCCCAAAGGTCGTTGGTCCACACCCTCCACCATGCTCATCTTCCTTCTTCATCATGTCCATCAAGTGCTCTGCCAGGTTCTGCTTGTATACCCCTAGTGATGGGAGCTCACTCCTTACCAAGATCACCCCTTCAGTTCTTAGTGAGAATATCCCTCCCCATATCCAGGAGAAATCAGCTCCCTGCAAGTCTTGTTTATTGGATTTAATTCTGTTCTCTGCTGCACGTGGGACACATCTGGGGCACAGATCTTATAAACCACTGGAGTCTTCCCCACCAGGCTAAATATCCCTATTTTCTTCAAACACCCTCCCCCAGCCCCACTCAGTGGGCTTTTGAGTCAGTCTCCTTACCACCGAGTCTATTCTCTGGGCAAATACTAGTTTGACTTTCTCCTAATGGGGTTACCATTTCTTTGTAACTTCTGTGGTTCAGACAGTTATTATCAGGGCAACTCTTTCAGTTCTGACTTTCTAAGATGATGCTGGCTACCATATCTTATATGTTGCCTGTGTTAAGGGTCTATGGTGGGCTGGGCTGTGTGCGATGCACCTTACACACATCATCTCTGACCTTCCTAACCACCCTGCAGGATGTGGGTATTATCTGCTCAGTCTGCAGCTGAGAAGCAGCCTGGACAGGCTAGGACAAGCAACTTTCTCAGCACCACCCACTTAGCACTTGGGAGGCGGGATTCGAATTCAGGTCTCTGTGATTCCAAAGCCCACACTCTTTCCGTGATGCCACATTGCTTTTCATGTTAAAATGCTTTCTTCTTTATGGGCTCTGGATAGGGAACTTTTGTTTTCCTACCTCAAAATGTTTGCCGGATGGTCATATAAATACGTGCATAGAAAAAAGATTGGAAGGAAATATAACAAAATTGTAGATAGCAGTTATTCCTGAATGAGACTATCTGTACTTTTCATCCTTACTGTAAAATATCACACACACATATGGAAAAGTGCACAAAACTTTAGTGTGCAGCTTATGAATCATGGCAGGCACGTGGTCCTGTGCGAGTCCAGAACTAAAGCATCACCGGGCTCCAGAGGCTTTGACAGCCCTTCCCAGCCGTAACCCCTTGAAAACTCTCTACTTGTGCACCTCCATGTCTTTGCTCTTGGTTCTCTCTCCTCCTGGAATGTCCTCTCCTGCCCCTACCCCTCCTCTGCCTGGAGAATCCCTCCTCTTCCTTCTGGATTCAGTTGAAGCCTCTCCTCCCAGCGAGCGGTGTTCCAGAGCTAGCTTGCCAGAGCTGATTGCAAGCATCTCTCCTCACTCCACCTCAGGGATGGCGCGCTGCTACCTTGAAGTCACTCCTGGTGGGAACATTTACACTATGGATATTGACAAACACTATAAATCCAACTTTTTTTTTTTTTTTCCTTGAGAGCCTGGATGTCACTACTTTCTCCCATTAGCCTACCTTAGGGCCTCTAACCCTCTCTCCAGAGAGGGTTAAGTGATCCCTCCCTCTATTCTCCTGGCACTTCAGCTTCCCATGAGCTTCTCAGAAGCTCGTGCTGTATTTGAGCCATCTCTTTATTTCAGTGCTCAGCTTGGAACTTGGCCTCTCCGTGGTGCTTGGTAGGCAGGGCTGCCCTGGGTGGTTGTGTATGTTGTTCACTGCACAGGGGGCAGGGGGCAAAATCCAACCCACACTCTACTCTCTAAGCCTTCGCATGGGGCTTGTTCACCCAGAGAAGGTACTTTTCTCTGATTCATATAAAGAGTAGCAGCCCTGTCGGGTGAATTTGCTGCACGGGACTCCTGCATCTCTCGCATGCCAACAGCTGCTGCTGCATCACCCATTCCCACTCTTTCGGCCGCTGCTGATCCTGCTTTCTGGCAGGCAGGAGGGGCAGATCCACTGGAACGAAGGCATGTGGCAGGCTTAAGGGCAGCCTGGGGCTAAGGCCTGGCATTGGCTACTCATGGGACTCCAAGCCTGGCTGGGCAGGGAGTCAGGGTCTACCCAGCGTCAGCTGAAACCTGACTCCTGGGGCAGAATGTTGGCCAAAAGGGACCCAGAGCGCTGGCCTCAGGTCCCTGTGATGACAGCTGACGGAGAGTGAGCTGCCTACCTTCCCTCTCGCTGCTGTCGGCCCCGGCTGAGTCCAGACTCAGAGCCAGTGCTGACCGGCACCCTCCCCCTCACTGAACACCCCGGTGAGAATGTTCACTTCCCTGAGCCTCAGTTTCTTCACTTACAAAATGGGGATCATAAGAATTTCTACTTCTAAGGAAATGACAGATAGTAACTATGAGGTTGTGAACTTTTATAATTACTCCAAAGGTGACCTAGAGAGTTCACACAGTGTTCTAAGAGTTAATTTACTGAGGAGGTGCCATGTATCCATTATCTCATTTAATGCTCTCAAAGACTTTTTGTGAGTGGGTATTATAACCCACTCTGTGTTGTAGATGAGGACACTAAGGCCCAGGCAGGCTCTGTAACCTGCCCATGGTCACACAGTAAGTGACAGAGGTAAGATTCGAACCCAGGCTGATGTGATTCCACAGTCCATGAACTGTGCCCCTCTGGTCTTTTGACTCCTACTGTGGTTTTGTGTGGGTCTTGCTTGGCTTTTTCGGCGGTCCCTTTCCCTTGGTGTGAGGCTAGAGCTCTGGTCACCACCTCCCCCCCCCCACCATCCTGGGAGCCTCTTTTTTGGTCCATCTGAGTGTTTTTTGAGTGCTGGCTGAACCCCAGGGCTGTGCTCGGCTCTGTATATGAATGAGGCTCTGGCTCTGCCCTCCGGTGATTTCACTCTGGATGGGAAGGCAGACAAGTACAGAAATGATCATTGAACCAGGTGCTTCAGCAAGCCACAGATGGGGGGCCTTTGAGGAAGCAATCTCAGTCAGGAGCAGGCATCATGGAGGGCTTCTTGGAGGAGGTGGAGTTTGAGATAAACCTCTAGGATGGATAGTATCTCAGAGAGTGAAGTGGAGGCCGAGGCATCTCAGGTGCAGCAAACCACATGAAGAAGGAGAGGGGGAAGCCATAGAGCCCATCCCCTGGAAGAAGCCAGAAAGGGGGTTGGAAATCTAAAGGGCTCTGAATGGGTAGGTTGAATGAAAGTGGGCTGGGGGCTGTGTTCTGGGGAGATGGTTCCCAGCTGGATAGGAGAGGATTGAGGGCAGGCGTCAGGGCCTGGGAAGCCAGACAGATGAGGGCCACCTGTGGGGCAGTGCTTCCGCAGGCCTGGAGTCTAGGGAAGGTCACCAGGGCCTCTCACGGTGCGTCTCTCCTCGGGTGCCCCAGCTCTGGGCTCTGAGGGTTGTGCCACAGAGGAGATGATGAGTGGTGTTTTATTCCTCATTCCTGGTTAGTCACCGAGGTCCTTAGAGGCCACAGCTTTCCCCTCAGTCCTTGGGACTGTACCCTGCGTTAGTGAGCCTCTATCCTCCTTCTTCCTTATATGGCCAAACAAAGGAGAAAGGGACTTGGGGAGTTCTGCCCCGGTGACAAGAGCCTGGCTGCCTGGCTCAGGACCCTAATCCGGGAACTGGGATCCTGGGGCTGTTTGTTTACTCAGTCATCTCTCTTTATCTCCAAGCAATGTTGTACCACCTCGAGTGGCCCTGAGCCAGCAGTGAGGGTGGGAGGGGGCAGAGAGGCCGGGACCCAGAGCCGAAGGCATTGAGAAAATGTCTAGTCCCGCCCCTCCTTCTGCAGGTGGGGAAACTGAGGATCAAAGAAGGGACGGGATGTGCTGAGGTCACGGATCAAGTTAGTGCCAGAGCTGGGCCAGAACTGAGGCATCCCACCTTCCAGACAGGCTGCATTTGTGGTTGGACAGGAGAGACCCTCAGCCCCCAGGAGCAGGCCCCACATACGGGCTGTGTGTATGTGGTACCTGCCAGCCCTCTCCATCCCAAGTTGGCCAAGTCCAAATGGCGATTCTCTGTCCCTCTTGATTTGTGCTCCTCACTCCCAACAGAGCCGCCTCCAGCAGGTCCTTCCCCAGGACCTCGGGGCACCGGGTACTCCCTGCCCCTCAGAGCAGACAAGGCCTGAAAACATGACCCCTGCCCAAATGAAGTTATGTGCCATGTCTGGGGGATATTGGCTGGATTTCTCACATTTCATTCCAATATTGGACAGTGAGGATATGCTTCATATTTTGAAAAGAAGCTAAAGGAAGCGGATTGCGTTTTCTTGTTTACGCAGATTGGATTATTTTCCTAGTCCAAATAAGTTTAGAAAGAAAACAAAGCCACACTGGAATAGGATCCTGAAGGTTTTCACACAGGGTGACACCCCCTTAGTTTTAGATTACATACTCAAGGCAACTGGCTAAGTTGTTTTGTTTTTTTTTTAATGAGGCTGAAAATGGTTTTGCAAAAAAGAGGAAAACAAAGCAAGCAAGACTTCGCCACCAGTCATGTTCTCGGTTTTGTTCCTCATACATTCAGCTTCTAAGCAGCAGCTCTTGGCTTGTGCATAATTTTTGTGTCTATCTCCGTGTGAACTGAAGTAATTCAGCCTGGAAACATCCAGCCTCCAAGAGAGGATGGGCATGTGTCACTGTCCCTTCCTCAAAATGCCAAGTATGGTCTTTCATTGACCTCACTTCTCAGGGAAAAATTAGATAGAGTCAGTGGAAATGAGAGAAAAAAATATGTCAAGAAAATCCTTTTCTTACACAGATCAGCATGAATCAGAATAAAGATTTGTGACAACAGCCGTCTCACACCATGTCCAATCCCCAGTGGAGGCTGCACTCTGTTCTGAAAAGCCAAGAGCTTTCTAGACAGGAGACAGACTGATCCAGGGATTCCCTGTCTTCAAATCTCTGACACTTGAAGTCAAACGAGGATCAAGTCTAAGCTAAGCCTCCATTCTGTCGTATTCTTGCTGTGTAATAGTGGGGAGGGGCCACTTAATGTACCCATGCCTCAGTCTCCTCACCTCTAAAATGGGAAGGATACGCATACTCATGCAGCAGGGTTGTTAGAGGCTTTAATGTGTTGAGCCCTTAATGGGTACCTGGCATGTGTCTTCTCTCAATAAGGGGGAGGTGATATTTCTATTGTTTTATTGTTGTTTTTGTTGTTGTTTGGGTTTTTCTTTGGGGGGGGCAAAGGGAGAAGGGGAGAGGGGGAGAGGGAATCCAGAGAGCAGACTCCACACCCAGCGCAGAGCCCAAAGTGGGGCTTGATCTTACAACCCTGAGATCATGACCTGAGCCAAAATCAAGAGTTAGATGGCTAATCGACTGAGCCACCCAGTTGCCCCAATATTTTTATTGTTGATTAGACCAGTTGGTAGTGGAAGAGTGGGGTGGGAAGCACTGACCTCTGAGAAATCCTAGCTGGTGCAGGAAATGACTTTTTTTTTTTTTAAAGATTTTATTTATTTATTTGAGAGAGAGAGAATGAGAGACAGAGAGCATGAGAGGGAGGAGGGTTAGAGGGAGAAGCAGACTCCCTGCCAAGCAGGGAGCCCGATGCGGGACTCGATCCCGGGACTCCAGGATCATGACCTGAGCCGAAGGCAGTCGCTTAACCAACTGAACCACCCAGGCGCCCGGAGGAAATGACTTTTTATCTCTTTTCTCTCCTCCCTTATTCCCTTTCCTTCTTATGTTTACTTCTTATTGAAGTATAACTTACATATAGTAACAAATACATCCTAAGTGGAGAGTTTAATGGATTTATATATATGTGTGTATATATATACATATAAATATATATATGGATGGATTTATATATTATTATATAATAATGTAATATATAATAATATATATACACACACACACTTAGGTAATCAACACCAAGATTAAGATATAGAACATTTCCAGCACCTCATATGCCCCCTCCCAATTAATACCCTCCAAATCCAATCATGTCCTGATTTCTATCACCATAGATGAGCTTTGCCTGCTCTTAAACTTCATATAAATGGAATCCCATGGTGCTGTTTTGTGTCTGGCTTTTTTTGTTCAGCATTGTCTGTGAGTATAACAGTTATCTATAGCTGTGTAACAAATTACCTCCAAAAACTTAGCAGCTTAAAATTACAGTGAACATGTATGAGCTCACAGTTTCTGGGAGTCAGGAATCTACGAGCCGTTTGGCCACATGGGTCCAGCCCAAGCTCTCTGACAAGACTGCAGTCAAGTGCAGTCTGAGGGCCTGACCATCGCTTCCAAGATGGCTTCCTCCACGGGTGTTGGCAGGAAGCCTCAGCTCCTTGCCGTGTGCACCTCCTCAGGGTGCTGCTTGAGTGGCCTCGCTATATGACAGCTAACTTCTCCCGGAGTGAGCGGTCCAAGGCGGAGAAAGAAGGCAGCCACACATGCCTTTTTATGAGCCAACCCTTGAAGTTACGTGGTCACTTCAGCCATTGTCTGTCTGTTAGAAGTGAGTCACTAAGCACAACCACCCTCAAAGGGAGGGGAGTTAGGCTCTGCCTTCGGAAGGGAGGAGGATCAAAGAATTGGCAGACATACTTTAAAATCACCAAAGTGAGAATCAGCTGTACTATTTTCCTTTGCTGTGGTTTGGCCAGAAAGACCTTTCTAACCAGCAGAGGTACCCAGGGATGGAGCAGGGTGCCTCAAAGGTGATGTGCCCCCATCCTCAGGGGTGTGTAAGCAGAACAGAACTTGGCAGCTATGATATGGAGGGAATTTTGATATCAGCCGGGGTTTGCAACTCTCAGCTTCAACTAGATAATTCCCAGGGCTCCTGAGTATTCCCAGTTGCCACATCTTCTGGACCACAAAGAAAAGGCCATGATTGGTCCCATCCGATGCACAAAGTGAGCTTCCTGATGCCCATGGCGCCTCTGGCCAGAATGGGGGTCTCAGAGCCACCCACTCAATTCCACCTAAGGCGTGGGTTGGTTGTTCATAAGCCAGCGAATCTGGTCATCTTCTCATCAAGCTGATGATGCTCGGCCACAGGGAAATGAGAGTTGTCATCACTGCTGAAGGGCCCGTCAGCATTTGTACCCTCTTGGCAATTTTAATTCAAAATATGCCTGTCTTTCAACCCAGCCATTCCATGGCCCCATGTCCAGCCTAAAGAGTACGGCTCCCTCCCCTGCAAAGTCTCCACCACACTGCTTGTAACAAGGAACACAGAAGCAAGCTCCATGCCCCTCTGTACCAGGGCATCCCGTGGAGCCTTTTAAAGGAATGCGGTAGTTCTCTGTGTCCTGACTTAGAAAGGTCTCCAGAGGGGCACCTGGGTGGTTCAGTTTGTTAAGTGACTGCCTTCGGCTCAGGTCATGATCCCAGGCTCCTGGGATCGAGCCCCGCATCGGGCTTCCTGCTCCGCGGGAAGCCTGCTTCTCCCTCTCCCACTCCCCCTGCTTGTGTTCTCTCTCTGTCTCTCTCTCCGTCAATTAAATAAATAAATAAATAAATAAAATCTTTAAAAAAAAGAAAGAAAGGTCTCCAGAAAATGGTAAATGAAAAAGGCAAGTTGCAGAACAATGTGTATAATACGAATCCATTTAAAGGAAAAAATTAAAAATAAGAAATCCACACATTTTTATTATATACTTCATAGGAAAAAATCCAGAGAAGCACACTCTGGTGGCCTGGTACTTACTCTGTAGAAAGTGGGTAGGATTGGGATTAGGGATGTGAAGGGAAACTCTCTGACTTTACTCATCTGCTTTAGTATCATTTGAATTTTTAGTAATAAGATATTTATTCACATGTGATTGATTTAATTCTTAAGCACATCTGAAGGAAGGGGGATCAGAGTTCTTCCCCAGCCCTGTCCCCAGCTCTGCTGCCACAGTCTGCTAGGGCCAGTCCTGGCATGACCCACCCTTGGGTTCTGCCAAGGGAGCTCCCAACTGCCCCTCACCCACTGTCCTGACTTTTTCTTATGCCATCCAAGCAAGCCATTCATGGTTTCACAGAATGCAGGTCCCAGAGGCCTGCAAGGTCCCAGAGCCTAAGCCTTCTCCCTTCGTAATGACATCTAGGAGACTCACAAGACACTATCTATACCCTCTGTCCACATATCTCCAGGGACAGGCAGCCACGACCTTCCCAGGCAGTTCCTTCCACACGCAGAAATTATTAACGGTGAGATCACAATCCTGCAAGCTGAGCCAAACTCCATCTGCCCAGAGCCCCTCTTAGCAGCTCTACCTCTGCCTTCGGAGCTCTCTCAAAGGCACCCAAGTTAGGCGAGAACTAGCAAACTCTGGAGTGAACCTCCTGTGTTCAAATCCTGGTTCTGTAACCAACTAGCTCTGTGATTTGGGGGACATTTGTTAATACCTCTGTTCTTCATGGACCTCGCCTGTAAGATGAAAGTTATAATAAAAGTACATATTCCACAGGTTTATAGGGAGGAGAAAATGAGTTCATTGTGAAATTGTGATCACTTGTGATGCTTATGGCGTCGCCTGGTACACAATGATCACTACATCACAAAACAAGAGACCAGAGTTTTGGTCCTGGCAGGGACCCCATGGCCTCTTTTTTTCATCGGTGAGAATGATTGAGGCCCCGAAGAGGGATAGCCTGAGAATGAGGCAAGTATGATACTTCTTAAGATGTGTGCACATTTCCTATTTTACTCTTTAATGTAAAAATAATGATTTTGCTCAAAGATTAACACTCCGGGAAGACTGGCCATGATTATGTAGTAGAATCCTGTATTTTCTCCAGGCATGACCCAGACACATCTGCACGTATCCCAGGCATATTGGATGCCTGTTTGAGAATGTGGGTCTAGAGGATCCTCTGAGGTCCTTCCAGTGTCAGGTCAAAGTCAAGCCCTGGCTCTGGCATTAAGTGGAGGGAGCACGTTCCAACTTCCCTCTATACATGGGTTCAGTTTACTCATCTCTTAAGACGACAGAGGGGCCAGTCCCTGCCTGTGCTGCCTCCCCAGGGATGTAGGGAGGTTGGATGGGGGCAGTTTGCACAGAAGTGCTTTGTGCTCTGGACCGAGTGGCATGAAGTGTCAGCTTGGCAGAAACAGCCCTCACAGAGGCTGGCAGCCCCTCCACTCAGGGGAGACTGGAGTTTTCTGAGATTAGCCCATCCTGAGTTCTGGCAGAGCTTTCCCAGAAAGCAGCCTCAAGGAGAGGCCAGGCTTCCTGATAAGTGGGGTGGGCAGGGGACCTTCCAGTTCCTTCTTGGGCTGTTATATGGTCTCTATACTACCTGCCAGGCCAAGTGGGCCAGAGCCCAGGGCTGTGCTGAGTCTTCTGAGGACAGGCCTGAGCTCTTCCCAGCTCTTTCAGGAGCCATGACAAATGGGCAATGGAACTTTACCAGTGTCACTCTACCTGCCCGGCTTGGTGTTCCCAGCCCCATTTGAACTCAGACAGGCTCTGGTGAACTCAATACCTGGGAGGAGTTCTCCATCAAGAGTCTCAACTGAGATCCATGCTTGTCCTTTTGGATGGTGGGCTAATGTATCTTCTCAGCCCTCCCGTGTTGTTGTGCATCAAGCATGTTCCTCCTTCCTCCATTCAGTTCCTTGACCTTGACCTGGAGGTACCGGGTACTATGTTCTATCCAAGGGCTCACAGTCTAGGCGAGCACCATCGAATAGAATCTTCTGTGATGATGGGAATGTTATACATCTGCACTGACCTAATTGCACAATTGAAATGTGGCCAGTGAGACTAAGGAACTGAATTTTAAATTTTATTTATTTAATTATTTAGATTTAAAAATTTTTTAATCCGATTAAAAAACGGGCAGAGGATCTGAATAGACATTTTTCCAAAGAAGACATCCAGATGGCCAACAAGTACATGAAAGGATGTTCAACACCACTGATCATCAGGGAAATGCAAATCAAAACACAATGAGATATCACCTCACACCTGTCACAATGACTAAAATAAAAAGGACACGAAATAACAGTGTTGGTGAGAATGTGGAGAAAAGGAGACCCTTGTGCACTACTGGTGAGAATATAAATTGGTGAAGCCACCATGGAAAACAGTATGGAAGTTCCTCAAAAAATTAAAAATAAAACTGCCATATGATCGAGCAATCCCACTTCTGGGTATTTATCTGAAGAAAATAAAAACATTATTTCGAAAAGATATTTGCACCCCCATGTTCATTGCAGCATTTTTTACAATAGCCAAGACTTGGAAACAACTTGAGTTCCCACCAATGGATGTATGAATAAAGAAGACACACACACACAGAAATACTACTCAGTCATAAAAAAGAAGGAAATCTTGCTATGTGCAATGACAGGGATAGAACTCCGGGGCAATATGCTAAGTGAAATAAGTCAGACAGAGAAAGACAAATACCTATGATCTCACTTATATGTGGAACCTAAACAAAAACAGAAAACAACCAAGCTCATAGATACAGAGAACAGATTAGTGGTTGCCAGAGGTGAGGGGTGAGTGAGATGGGCAAAGGGGGCCTTGTTGTCCTGGCTGGGACCCCCAGGACAGTATTGGTGAAAGTGAACATTCTTGTTTTGTTCCTGCCCTTGGGGGGAACGTCTTTAAGCCTTGATATGATGTTAGCGTGCTCTCCATGTCTTTTCAAATCTCCTTAAGCTTATGTTTATTTTGTGTTATCTTATTATACATGGTAACAGAAAACTCAAACAATAAGATACAAAGAAGAAAACAAAAACTCTCCTAAAA
The DNA here is from genome assembly GCF_054177405.1 of Leptonychotes weddellii. Classification (NCBI taxonomy): domain Eukaryota; kingdom Metazoa; phylum Chordata; class Mammalia; order Carnivora; family Phocidae; genus Leptonychotes; species Leptonychotes weddellii. Next base: position 50,669,675 of record NC_138382.1, read on the forward strand.
TCCCACCACCACCAGGACACTTGCAGGCCTTTTCTAGGCATTAGGCATATATATGTGTCTGGAAGATACATGTGACTTTGCTTAAATATGACCTGTTTTGTTACTGGGCTTTTTTTCTCCATATTGTTTTGTGGTCATCGTTCTGGGCCTGGGACCAAAGATTTGCATCATCATCTGACAGCTATCATTTTCTCTTGTAAAGCTCAGCTATCATTTACTTGAGCAACCCTCTCTGGATGAAGTTGCCTCTCTTTTTGCCTAGTATTATAAACAAGACTGATGAAATCCTCATCGTATCCTTCCCAACACTATACTGTAAGGTTTTCCTTTTCTTTTGTTTTCTTTCAGTCTTTGTCACTAGAGGTCTTGGGGTACGGAACTAACATGATCAGAGGGAGGGAGGCTTTAGAAAACAAACTCTGGGCATTCCCAACTTACTGTGTGACCTTAGGCCAATCTTTTTCCCTCTCTGGGCCCCGACTTCTTCATTTGTAAATTGAAGGGATTCATCTAAGTGCCTGGTTCCCAGACCTGGCTGTACACGGACATCACCTGGGAGTTTGAAAAACCACAGACACCTGAGTCTTATTCCCGGAGATTCTGATTTAATTAGTACGGAGTAGAGCCTAGGGAGTAGGATTTTTCATTTCCTTGAGACTTGTTCATTTGAAGATCCCTCCTGCTCGAGTTTTCTCGTAAAGATCTGTTCTTGGCGTCCATCAGGGCCTGGGTTTGAATCCCAGCTCATTCACTCCTGGTTGTATGACCTTTTCCCTTCTCCAGACTTCCAATTCCCGGTTCTTGGGGGAAGGGGGGAGTGGCTAAAATCCCCGCCCACCACGCAGGGTTTCTGCGCGTAGAGAAGATGAGCTCCTGCACAGAGGGGATGAGTGGTGACTACTGTTCTTTTCTTCATCAAAGAGCCAGCCTCTGGGCAACAAAGTGGAAATGGAGATTGTGAGCATGTTGGAAAAGAACGCAACGCTTCTCAAATTCGGCTACCACTTTACCCAGCAGGGGCCCCGGCTGCGGGCGTCCAACGCGATGATGAACAACAACGACCTTGGTGAGTATCCTGGGCTACCTGCCCCCCTGCCTGTCGTTTTCTCACCAGTCCTGCGGGCGCGGTGCGGTGTGGCAGGGAATATTCCACTGATACCTACGCCAAGGGAGTCATCTTCTTGAGTCCGACTCCTGACTTTCACGTTGGTCCCAATTCCTCGGCTTCTGTATTGGCTCCTGGCTTGCCGCCTCGCCTGGTGCGCGCCGCGTCTGCGCGAGCTGAGGCTGAGCGCGCTCCTCTCCGCAAGCTCGGCGCGCGCAGGGCTGGAGCCCCGTCGCGCCGGCCGCGCCCTCTTCCGCAGAGTGAAAGGAAATGTGGCAGAGCACGGGCCCCTGGGAGTCTTTTCCTCTTTGAATACCCTTCTCTGCGCTCAGAGTCCTCTCCCCGGACTTTACGGGGGTCTGGCTCTAGTCCCAGCCCGCAAAGCCACCGACCAGCACTACTCCCCAAACCCCACGCCCAGGAGACTTCACAGGGCTTTCAAGGTGAAAGTTGAAAATGTTGACTTCATAGAAGGTTAAGCAGGTTGCTTTAATTTCATCTCAGTTAAAGGCATAGCTTATATTTTTTTCTAAAAAGGAAACGAAAGAAAATGTCACCATCTGTTTTTGTTGTTGTTTTTTCTGAGTGCCAACAAAATAGGTATGCAAGTCAGCCGAATGAAAAGTGAGACTGATCATTGACTTACAGGTACCTATTGTTTTCAAGCTCTGTGAGTATTTATGATGTGTATCTCTGCTGGCTGCTAAAAGGATTTGATACAGTGTCCAAAAAGGACTATGCTAAGGCTGTAGGGAAATAGGAGGAAAAAGAACAAGAAAAGAAGTAGGTCTAATATGTTAACATAATTGATCATTATATTTAGCTGTGAATTTTCTAGAACCAAGGCAAGAAGATGAACCAAGTTACAATACTCTTATTACAGAAGAGAAGGAAGCATAACAAGCTCAGAAAGAGGGAAAAAAAAGAAAAAGGAAAGAGAGCTTCTTTCTGGGATTGAATTATGAAATAACTATGTTTTCTAAAGGACAGTGTCTTCAGTGAGCTTTTCATCAAATTCAAGCCTGTTCTACACGTGGGGTTTTTGGTTTTTTTGTTTCTAACACTCAGTAAAATGCAAAGGGCTTAATACTAAAGCACATCTCAAAGTTCAGGTATGTCACTTTCTAGTGATGAATCGGAGGCTAGGTTATTACCTGGAAGGCCCAGAAGAATAGAGGGGAGTGTGTAGGTGTGTATGCACAAAGCGGGTACTCACAGAACCTATGCACAGATAACCACAGAGCTACACACACACACACACACACTCACTCACTCACTCACTCACTCACTTTAAATTGAGTTACTCAATTCAACAAGTACTTGTCCAAGTCCTGTAGGGCATTGAGTGTTGAAGATACAGGTTCCTGCTCTTGAGGATATCACAGTCCAGAAGTTATTCATTCATTGCTCACTCTAGGTGCCACTTTTTCTAGAGCTGCAGGTCTAGAAAAATCCATAAAACAAAGAAACAAAAATGCACCTAGTATCCTGGTTTATCTCACGTGCCCTTATTTGAAATAAGCACAAACACAAATAATTACAGATCACTATCATGGTATCACAGAGGTGATGGCTACACCGAGCTGTGGAGGAAGGCCAGCAATCTGAAGGCTCTTGGCTTGGCTGGGATCCGGCTTCAGAGCCAGCACTCCAAAGCCCTGAGTTCTATTCTGATATGCCACATATTCCCCTCCCAGTTTAGGTTGAGCTTCTACTGTGCCCCTGGCTGCCTATCCCAGGGCTAACCCAGCTTTTGTCTTTCAGTGGCAAAATGGCCTGCAGGCCTTTTCTAGGGACAGAGGTTCCAGATGACCAGAGGTCAGGGGTGCTGCGGTGGTGGAGGGGCACCAGAGTTAGCTGTGGGCTGGATAACCTGGCCCTTGAGGACTCTCCCAGTCCTGAGAGTCTGTGACTCCAAAACCCAGGCTCGACTGCTACCCCCGGCAGCTTCTGAGGTTATGACGGCCGGGTCCTAGAGTGCCAGAGTAGAAGGGCCTTCAGACTCACCCCCCCAGTTCCCTTTTGGGAAAACTGAAGCCTTGGGGGGGACCGCCCTTCTAGGGAGCGGCTCAGCCAAGTCCCACCCACTGTTAGTTACAACAGCATTTTGGGAGCAACTTCGGTGTGCCCAGGACTGTGCCAGGGGACATAAAGGGCAGCAGAAAGGCTAGTTCCTTGACTCCAGAGCCATTACAACCTTTTAGGAGAGAAAAGACTCAAGGGTGTGCCTAAAAACAAGAATGCCTGCAAAGGGTGCCCAAACAATGTGAGGAAATGACTTGAGAGGACAGAGGCTGGTTAAGCAAAGCGTCCCTGTTGGGGGTGGGCCTTTAGCCAGCCTTGCAGGGAAGACAGAGATTGTGGGGGAGGTCAGGAGGTGTTCTTGGTGGGGGTACTAGCACACAGGGAAAGGCAAGTGGGGAGGACCTAGTATTTCAGGTAGGAGAGACAGAAAGATCCAAAAGGACTGAGGGGACTATTATAGGGAGTTAGACCTAGAAGGAAAAATAGGAACTCACAGAGAATGGAGGGAAGGGCATTCCAAGCAGAAGGAACAGCATGGGCAAAGGCAGGACCAGGAGTTTGGTGATGAAAGCAGGTAGGAGGTAAGATGGCAGTTTCCTGGACAGGACTGCCAGGTGATCAAAATGGGCCTTGGGGTTAGCCCAGGGGACTGTTCCCTTGGGGTCTCCCACCAAAGGAATTAGAGCAGAATCGCTTAAGTGATTACATGCAACACTGAGTGCTGGTGGGTGAAGTAGAATTTCTAGCTTTAAAGGCCAATTTGTGCCCATCTGCTAATTTTTGTAAAAGAAAACCTTCTGATTCAGATAGTGCACCAGCTTCCTCCTGCAAAAGAGAAGTCCTTTCTTTCCAACACAGTATTTTCATCCCGCTCTCAGGGCTCTGATGAGGCAGACAGGCTTCCATGCTTTCCAGCTGAATATTTTTATCCCGAGAGCCTCCCGCAGGCCGTCCCTAGCCACTGTGGTGGTGGTTAGCAGGTTAGCAGTGTTCGCGGCTGCATCCCCAGCGGCAGGGAGCACAGAGCGGACAGGGCCCAGCCTCTCCAGCGTGCGGACTCACTCCAGCCTGCGCCGGGCTGGCTCCTGGCACGCAGCCGGCCTCGGGGGTGGGTTTTGCCTGCCTGCAGGGTGGGTGGGCTCTTCCTTGGGGGATGTTCGATCCCCAAGGTCGGAGGTCGGCTAGTGCCTCTGCAGACGTGCAGCCTGCCAGGACCCACTCTGGCTGGCGTGTCTTCGGCCCTTCCCATCCTGTGCACTGAGCGGCTAGCTGCACCGTGGTGTTGGGGAGGAGCCATGGGTCCCCATCTGTGTTATCTCACAGCGATACCTCAGATGACTCCTACCTCTACACTATTTATAGCTGAGAGGCTAAGCATGGCTCTCAGGTCCTGTAAATCTGCCCCTGAAGCTCTCTCCACTTAATGAAATCTGAATCACCAACTCCTAAGTTAAGATTGTTGTAGGTGTGGAGGTGGGGTGGGGAAGAGGGCGGCTGACATGTTTCAAAGCCGAAAACACCCCTTCCTGGAAAAGTCTCTCTTCTACTGTATTCTCAAGGAAGACTTTTCTAACAAGCACCCAGACACCGTGCACCCCAAATCAATTTCCTCATCGTCCCCCAAAACCTTGTCAGGAAAGGGTATTACTTTCCTCATGGCCATCCAAGCCTGAAATCTGCCCCCACCCCAGCCATCAGTCCCCTCCTGGCCATCCCCTGCCTCATGTCAAGCCCTCAGCACGTTCGCCTCCTGTCCTGCAACTTCTGTGGGCCGGCCAGCATCTCTCAGACTGCCCATCCCAAAGTTTGTTCTGTCACTTTGCTTAGTACCCTTGCGGGGCTCGCACTGCTCTCAGGTGAGAGCCCTCAACATGGCTCCACGTCCCTCAGTAATCAAAGCCGATGCGTACATGGAGCTTCCTGGGTGTCAGGCGCGGCTGTGAACACCTCCCGTCTTACTTATTCACGTGAGGCTCCCAACAACCGGGTGAGTTAGATCCTATTATTACCCCCACTCTACAGGACGTGGAGGTCCAGAGAAGTAGGTAAGGTTACCGGTAGTCAGTGAGTGGAAGTGGGGTTTGAGCTGCAGTCTCACCTCAGAGCCTGTGCCCCCCGTGTCCCCCTTCCCCTCCCGGGGTGATGCCGTGCTGGACAAGCCATCCTCTTATTCCGTATTAGCACCAACCGGTCCGGGGAGCTTGAATGCCAAAGTATCCCTGTAGGGGGCCACTACTCCTAACCCTCCCCTTCCCTTCTCAGTCTGCCCCTTTATCCCTCCGGATTCGCAGCACACGTTCCCTGCCGTCCTTCTCACCACAGCATTCATTATGCCTCCTACTCCCAGAGCTACCAGGGTACCTATAATATTTTATCAAACTCACTGCTGGTATAGCTTGGTGCCCTGTTATGCTAGATCTTTATTTCTGATCCTTGTGCTTGGCACATAATAGCACTCAGTAAATGAACACATAAATGAATTTAAAATGCTTCCCAAAGACCTGATGGAGGTGTTCGAGCTTGGCAGGAAGTAGCGGAAGGAGCTTGAGCAGCGGGTAGAGGTTGGTCTGGATGACTGGAGATGCCTTCTGGCTCAGTGAACAAGTCTGGCAGTTGCAGTGATAAGGGTTTTGCTTTAAGGGAAGTAAAAAGCAGACTGAATTGAAGGAAGATGTTAGGAGACTTGGCTTCTCCTTCCGATTCCATCACTTATTCACCGTGACTTGGGCCAACTTACTTCCCTCTCTTGGCCTCAATTTCCTTCATCATGAAAATGGAGAATAATACCTAAGCAAGTGCATGCCTTGCCCTTGTCCCCATCCAGTCCCCGTCAGAGCCAGCGCTAGGGGAGCTGCACCGCTCCTGTCCAGGGAAACCAAAGAGGGCATGGAATGGGGCGGGGGGGGGTGTGCGTGTGTGTGTGTGCCTGGGATCCCTGTCTACACCCTGAGCCATGGGCTGGGGACTCAGGTTCCCGTCCTGATTCTGCCACTAGCTCTTAGGGGCTCTAGCTCCCTTTTGTTCTCCAGGGGAAAGGAGCTGATACCCTTGCGAGAATCAGCTGTGTAGGCCCTATGTAGCCAGGCCCTATGAGGGACATGCTGGACTGAGGCGCCAGATGAGCTACAACCCTGGTTCTGTCTAGTACCAGCTTTATTGCTTCAGGAACGAAATGCCATACTTTGCTGCTCCCTAACATGGGAAAGATAACAACGCGGACATTCCAGAATTGGTGGTGGGGCTTCGATGAGGTCTTGGGTGTAAAAGAAGTGTAATGAGGACTGCCCCACGGGGCATGCTTGCATAAGCTAACGTGGTGATACTTAAGCGTCTGGCTTAGGTAAACTCTCTGGTCACGTTAGGCGAAACTTTTCTGCTCTTTGGGTTTTGGTTTTTGTTCCCTGACCTTTTCTCCCAAGCTACTGGACATTCTGATGGTGTCCAGGGCCTGGCTGCACGCAGTGTCTTCTCTCCAGGAAGACAGTCCACCGATTTGAATTCATTATTCTCTGACAGGGGCGGAGGGGTGGGAAGGAGCTCAACCCAAACTGGGTGAGCTGTGGGCCCCGGCTCCCAGCCACAACTCGAGCACCACTCCTTCCTGGGTGGTTCTGCTCTGCATGCTCGGTGTCCCGCACAAGCGGACTGGGTTCTGGTTGCAGCTCGTATGCAGTGATCTGGTGGCCGCAGGTCTACGGGCTCAGCTCGGAAACTGGAAGACCTAAGTCTAGACAGACTTCTTTCCTCTTCTGCAGTAGTAAAACCTGTCTCTGCCACACCAGCTGCCTCCTTGACTGCCCCCTACCGGGTTCTCGGGACTTCTTTTTTTTTAATTGAAGTATAGTTGACACACAGTGTTCTGTTAGTTTCAGGTGTACAACATTGTGACTCAACAAGTTTATACATTACTCAGGGCTCATCATAAGTAGTCACCACACAGTTGTTACTGCGGTATTATTGGCTATATTCCTGATGCTGTACTTTTCATCTCCATGACTCATTTATCTTATAATTGGAAGTTTATACCTCTTAATCTCTTTCACTTATTTTGTCCATCTCCCCATCCCCCTGACAACCACCAGTTTGTTCTCTGTATTTATGAATCTGTTTCTGGTTTTTTTTTGTATGCTTATTCATTTGTTTTGTTTTTAGATTCCACATATAAGTGAAATAAGGCTTTCGTCTTTTTGGTCTTTCTCTTGTGGCTGATCTAGCTTGCTGCTTGGTCTTCATCTGCAGACACTGTAATTAATTTCAAAACACTTTTCCTTTATTACAACACAGGACCCCTCTTCCCCCTCTCCATCATCCTACAAGTAATGACTCCAGCCTGCAACCTCCTGGCTAGTGCTTTCCTCTTTATGGCATTTAACTACTTTGTTATGTGAACGGTATTTGAGCTTCTATTGTCTTGCCCCTGGGAAAATGTCAAGGTTAACACTAAGGGGACACAGATACTGCAGGGTAATCTTCAGGGTGGAAACTTTTTTTTTTTTTTTTTTTTTTTTACAAGGCAGGAGGCAGGCCAGGAGCTCTGAGAAAGAGCTGTGGGGAATGATTCCAGCAGGTTAAGACCCTATCCTCATTAAGATCAACTGAACTTTAGCTCTTATCTGAGCAGGAGGAAAGACCTTCAACTGCAGGGCCTCTGGTGTACAAAGTAAACACAGTGGAGGTGGATAAAGCGGGTTTTATGCCTGTGTGGTGAGCAGCTTAGCAGTAATTTATGAATGAGTCAGCACAACCACAGACCCTCATCAGGGAACGCTGACCAGTGGGAGGGCCCTTACACAACTCACACAAAACCGTCCTTTCGAAAGAACAGACTTCAGACCTTGCTAACCAAAAAGTTAGCGAGAAGCTTCACAGGGCTTTCTCAGAGCCACAGAGGTGGTTCCGGGTGCACAGGGTCAACTGGCTTATCTCTCCTCTCCATTCCTTTCCAGTGAGGAAGAGGAGGCTCGCAGACTTGACTGGGCCCATCATTCCCAAGGTCCGAAGTGGCGTCTAGTGTGTGGAGGGGACGACCGTGCCTTTGAACTGCATAAGTTCTACTGATAATCTGTGCTCTGCAGTGGAAACCAGAAGGCAAAATGCCGGCACAAAACCCTTTCATGGTTCAGTTCTTTATGCACTAAGGTTTTAGGTTAACTAGTGGTTGTAGTTGGAAATTTTATAAACTATGGTTAATGTGAAGTTTTTCTTTAGTCATAGAAGTTCAGTCTGGTTATTATTTAAAAACTAAGAAGATCCCCAGCCGACAGATCTTACTGAAGATGTTCTAGCAGCAGGACTTAGCCCTGGGAGCCCAGTTTCGGTGGCCTTGCTGCGTGGTGTTTCAGGGGTATTTAGAATGTGTAACACAGGAACAAATAGCCCACTCTTCCACATGGTGGGGAAGCATTATAAAATACTTTATTATGAATTTAATCTTAGGTATTTAGCAAACAGATCATCATTCTTTATTAGCCCTCCTTTAAATTTGAAGAACCTCAAGATTAAAGTTGCCAAATTGATTACTGGGTCAGGAACACAATCTTGCCCTTCAAGAAAGAGAGACTGAAGCCACAGAGCTCTGCCAGGAATCCAGGAACGTGAGATTCCTTTTGCTGGATACAAGGAAATGATGAAAAAGCCAACGGTGAAATTTCAAGTTTCAAAAACCATCCTTTCTTTACCAATCCCAGGCAACAAACATTTCCCTGAGTGTTCTTTATGAACATCCGGGATCTTTTTAAAGTTTAATATTGGAATCGGAAAGAATTTTTTTCCTTACTGAATGCCATCTGCAATGATGTGAAAACCTATGGCCAAATACTTGAAAATACCTTTCCACGTTGCACAGTGGTCCAATGGCTTATGTGAGGTAAAACACTAGAGTGAAATTTCTAGTCCATCGCAGCTCTGCTTACAGACTCCAACCACGTGTCACATCACTTATTAGACAAGTCACCACTGATCTCATGCATGTAAATTAAGCCTCTGAAAGCCAATGGTGAAGAAAATCCAGGTATTAAAGAATTAGGAAACCCTGGCCAAACCATCCCAAGATGATTATTCTGAAAATGTAATAATGGTGTTTCTGCCAGATCCCTTTTTAACATCATGTGTATCTCTTGGGATCCAGCAAAAATGTTAAGCCACAATGCCCTTGTGCCTTTTAGTATACCACAGTGCCAGTTAAACTAGCATTTCTGTTGCTTGGGAGTTATTTTCGTGAGTGATTCAGCAAATCTTATGATAAAGGACAGGCCAAAGAGCTGACGAGCACAGACTAAGCTGCGGAGCACTGAGCAGAGGCTTTTGACGAAAAAGGACAAGTCTTGCACACTGAACTGCAATGATGTGGCTGGTACAGGGTAACCAGAGGTGGAGCCAGGGCCTCACCACTATGGAAGAGTGTCTACTAAGGCTGCAGATGGGCCCGGGAGTGGCACCACACTGTTGGGATGGCCAACCCCACTAGGCTTCTCCTTGAAACACACCTGCAGCTGTATTCTGCATCACTGGAAACTGCAATATAATATTAAATCTGTTGGTCTATGGATGGTTGTGTATGTGTTTCTTGTGGCTCGTGTGACCCGGACATGAACCTGACACGTTGGCCGGAGGCTGGGAAACTCCTCCGGCAGTGCCGAATGACCTCACTCAAAATGTGGTTCTATCCCGCGACGTTCATCGCCAAACTGCCCCAAACATCAGTGTCCTCAAGCTAATGTGAATCTTTCAAAGACCATACTTAAAAGCTTAGAGTGTGGGTACTGGGGGAAGCAAAGACTTTTAGGGAGAGATCGCTCACAGAAACCAAATCAAAAATGAAGGTGGGCCACCTTTCAGACCACCTGTTCCATCAGGGGAGCAGGGTTTAGACCTGGGGATGTTGGGTTTAGACCAGGGGATGGCGGTTTTTTCCTATAAAGGGGCCAGATTGCAGATATCTTCGGCTTTGCAGGCCATAAGGTCTCTGTTGTAACTACTTAATTCTGCCATAGATCATATGTAAATGAACAGGTGTGGCTATTCCAATAAAACTTGATTGACAAAAGCAGAAGGCGAGTCACATGCCATGGTCTACGGATCCTGACTGAGTTTCTCAGGCTGCCAGAGATGAGGGCAGGAGTGGATGTAGGTGACGGTAAGTAGCAGGAGAGGCCGGCTTCTAAGGAGTCACCCTCCAGGGCTACAGCTTTCATGCTTTTGCCACCAGGATCACCAGGTCTGCTGACAAGACAAATGACTACTACCAGCCTGCTGCATGGCACAGAAAGGGCATGACCTGGTCACCAGGCTCAAGGCTCTCTCCCCCAGCAGCGCTGGGATCCGACACAGCTCACCTTTTTTCTGTGCTCTGGCATCTTCCGAGTCAAATGTCTCAGGTAAGTGGTCAGCACCAACTCCCTCTCCCTGGCCCCTCTGAAGTTCAGGTGGCCAGTATCGTACCCAGTTTACGATGCTGGCATTGCCAGCATTCAAGTTCAAGTTTCTGTTGCTGCAGCTCTGACACTCTCCAGTGTGTGGTCACCGTGAACTAGCTTTGTGAAGGCCTAGGGAAATCCTGCTGCTGCCACTCACATGAGCATGGCCCGTCCCCACCAACACCCGGCCTCGGCCTGGGGCTCACGGGGAGCCGCACCTGCTGTGGCAGTTCGCTGGGTATGCGTGCCCGTCGGGCCGTGCACTCACATTCCTCTTTAAAGCTGCTCTGGGTGCGACGCAAAGCCAGCCTCCTCCCTTTGTCTTGACACGTGACACAACAGGCTGTGAATCCTTGTCGTTGGCAAGCAGGGCAGGCCAAGATGAGCTGGCGGCACTGGGGAGTGGAGCAGAGTTTGTACTGGTCCCATGGGGCTCCACAGTATGAACATTCTGGGGAAGAAAGAAAAGCCCCAGTTCCAAACACATACATACATGTGTACACATGTAGACAGGCACTTCCCCAGGTCCTAAATATAACTCTTGGCACAGCAGCGAATATACCCCGTTGGGCCTGGGAAGGTTTTAGATAGTCTCCTGTCCTCTAATAAAAATTGCTCCCTCACCCCCACTATTTGTGTGTGGGGGGGGGGGAGTCATCTGGGAATTGTCTTCCTGATTCCAACATTCAGTGACCCATTTTTTTCTTTTTCCTATTTAGAAAACAGTATTGTTTCTTCATTCCAAAGCTGGTCAACTACCCCTTAGTTCAATGGTCTTTTTCCTTTAGATCATTCCCTTTTTCATGGGAGACAACATATGTGAATACAAATGATCCCACACCTATAATCAGCTTCTGCAGTCCACGCCCCTCCTCCCCAAGCCTGAAGTTCTGCTGTTGCTAATGGACACCTCACCACCCGATTCCTAAAAGATTCCCATTATCTATTTTCTCAGCCCATGTTTCCCTGCTGACTTCCTGTTAGCACTGACGACAACATCATTCTTCAAGTCCCCTTAATTAGTATTATCTAAGCTACCTTTGGGCCTTCTCTCTCGCCTTCACACTCACATCCAAGTACCCATCAAATCCTGCCAACATTTCCTCAGTAACATTTCTCAAATCCACTATTTCTACTTATTTATAATTTATTCTCCATCTAGCTCCAAAACAGATTTCGAGTAGCTTTCAGTAAGAGACACAAATACAAGGCCATTAAAATTAATAGAAAGATCAAGAAGAAAGGGGAGAAGGCAATCATACTCAAATCTTATTCACTGTCACACTGGTGATTCAGTCTTAGTCCCTGATCACAGGAGTTCTAGAAAATTACAAGAGCCACTAGGGTTGTCTGCCTATGACCCTTCCTGTTTGAAACTATGGCATCCAGGGGCAAGAGCCACTTTTCTTAAAGATTATTTCCATCCCCCTTTTACTGACCTCATCTGACACTTGAGGACTTAAAACTACAGTCAAACCACAGGCCTCTTGTGCACACCCTCCTGTGGCCACCCCTGCCTCTTGGAATGCCCCAGCCACCACTCAAAAGTACCTAACCTACCACATGTGTCTATAGACCTCGAGGTTCTTAAAATACACAGGATTTTAAAGGAAACCACATTTTTAAAAATCTGTGATATAGTTAAGATATTTATTAATACATTAAATAAGTAAGAAGACGGGGGTGGAGGGCTAATAACTACTACTTTGAGACAATGATGAACAGAAACGCTATTTGGAGAAGTCTGCAGCAACTATAATATATGAAAATATTTTGGTTTCTGTTGATGACAAAGTCACTGGTGCATCTAACATTACTGATTTGTTGCTTACATTAACAATCAAAGGAAGTGTGACATAGAGTGTGGGGTGGTGAAAATAAAGATATAATTATTTTCCCATCCAAATTCACACAGAACTGCCAATTCTACAACTCCTGGTTAAGACCCTTGTTTCAGCCTATTAGTTCAACTCCCAGTACAGAGGCAGAGCAAGTGACATCATCCCCACTGTAAAAGACTTGCCTAACTAGTAAATAGGGAGGCTGGGACCCAGGACAGGCCTCCCGGTTCCTGGTCCAGGGTTCTGTCTGTTCCACTGCTGCATCTCCAACTCTGCTGAGAAATGGTCCTACTACGTTACTTCTCTCCCTTGTTTTCTTCTTCACATAACCAGTACTGGCCTGCCTTCCAGAATGGTTCATAGAACGTGCCTGATCACGAGTTTAGGGTCCAGCCTGTGCTGACCTACCTGAGACTATATCACTGTTGTAGGATAAGGCATAACGCTCATCAAAAACAAACAACTTCCCTTTGTAGAAACCATCGGGAAACTCCTCCAGGTACTTGTGGATGCCACCCTTGAGCTGGAACACTTCCTTGCACACTCCCTATGTGAGGAAAAATGAGGAAATTTAAGGAGACAGGCAAAGACTGGTAAGAAGCTCCACAGACGAGTGGCAGGTGATGAGAGCAGTCAGGGCCTTCACTAGATCCTGGGAAGCCCAGCTATTTTTGCTGCCTCCTAAATATAGAAAAACACCTGTTGGAACATGTAATGTGCATTTGTTCTTCTCAGGATCAAGCATACGGATTAGGAAAAGGGAGAGGTTAACTAAGCTTTCCCTTCTGTACTTGATGAGGCTCTAAGACTGTGAAGTGCTTTCCCACATCTTGAGATTTAAGAATTTCAGCTTTTGTACTTACAAACTCTATGCTGGAACGATTCAAGGGAAAAACAAATCCCTGGCGGGCCGGGGGTGGGAGGGGGGCGATGTCGGGGGTGGAAAGCTCAACACATGCTGTTGGTGGAGCCTTCTTTACCTCCAAAGCCCGCAGTGCCCCCAAGGGTGTTAACTCACCTTGGCTTTGAGGTAGGCTGAACCCCGCTCACAGCGGATGCCCCCAGTGCAGTACATCAGCACCTTCTTCTCTCTGAAAAGTTCTAGGTTTTTGTCGATGTAGCTAGGGAAGTAACTGAATTTCCTGATGTCTGGGGCTAAGCAGCCCTGGAATCGTCCCTACGATATAGGAGAAGCAGAAGGAAAATTATCAGAAAAATATGCCTGGTAAGAACAAAGCATGTGTCAACCCCGCTCAGAGCCCCTTGGCAAGGGAGCACTCACTAGCTGCTGTTCTCATCCTGCACTCTAACCTTTCAACTTCAAGATCTGGAACTCAGACACGAGGCTGGTGGGCTCTGGGTCATCTTCCCAGAGTCCTTAGGGGAACTGGAGAGGAGGCCCAAAGCCAACTTTATAGGATCCTCGACACACGTCAAAGGTAGGCACATGGGAGCCAAGAAGTACATTATGTGCGAAGATGTCTTTAAGTCCTCTTTTCTTAGACTTTCTCACCAGCTCCTGAGTTCAAAGGCTTGGGTTTTCTCCGAAGCTGTTAGCAGTGGGGGGAGATCTAGGTGACTTGGCCACAGGTACGCGCACATGCATCACTTGGCCAACAGGCCATGATGTGGGAAGGGGGAGACCTACCATTTCACCGAACTCGCTTCTGCTCCTTACTTACTATTTTGCTTTCATAGAAGTTTCTGCAGTCCAGTAGGATAGTATCACTTTGTTCTTCATTTGCCTGAGACAAAAACTTTTCTACTTCTTTATGAAATTCACCTGGGGATAAATGGATTCCTAAAACCAAACCAAAAATTTACTTAAAACAAGACAAAAACAAACAAACAAAAAACAATCACAGCTAGCCCAGCCTGATGACTTAGATGTTGCTCTGTTTCCTTCCACCCAAAACTTTATTCATAATTGCAATGTCTGAAAATAACACTACCTGATGACCATGATGAAATTATTTAGTGAGTCCAGATATCCTCACTTTCCTTCCTCCAAAGATAAGCACTACGGAGACCTGGAGGTTTAGAAATGATTAGTCAAAGAATTTTCCATCCTCATACTTGGTCTAACCCAGTGATAAAAGCCAGGCAGTTGGGATCTAAATTGCCATGTGGGTTTGCTGGGCCATTATACAGCCAGTGTTCTATTTTCAGTGTACGTGGAAGAGCCTAGGCATGTATGTGCTTGACCATAGGCTTTTGACTATAATAAAGGCAAGCCCAAGTTCAAGGCTAAGAACCTGAACAGGCAGCTTAGAGTATAAATTTGTGGAATAAAGCTGGACTGTTCTTTATAAATACCACAGGGTAAGAAGAATGTGTCTAAATCTGTGTGCATGAGTGAAAGAGAAAGGGTGGCAGGGGCCGAGGGTAGGAGTGACACATGAGAGCAGTGCAGAGGAAGAGAAGGAGGAAAAAGCTAAGGCAGGCAGGAGAGACAGGAGAGGAAAAAAAGTCAAATCCAGGGAGACTAAAAGGAGAGCACCTCAGTCTGGTGGGGTCCCTGGTCTTCTCAACTCTCTAGAATAGAAATACTCCTGTATCTTTGGAGGTCCAGACATCCCAGTTGATTGTGAATTCGGCAGTGGGGAGTAACCACCCCTCATGGACAGGAGCTCTGGGGATGGCAGTCACCACTCGTGGTAGAGCCTGATGGCACCAAAGGAACCTCATTCTGCTCAGAGGTGAACCCCAAAAACCACCTGAAGCTGCCAAGTACCCAGGTGGGGCCAGAGGTCTCAGAGCATGGTCAAGGAATCTGGATTCCTACCTGCCCAACCCAGAATTGTAAGGCAAATGTAATGAGGCCAGAATTGATTTGTTATTATCACCTAATGACATGGTCACCAAAACAGGGGGTGCAAAGGGAGGTTCAAAACTGTGATGAGAAGCATGGAAATCTGCTAAGACTTATACTGACAGGGCGCTATGGGGAACCAAACCTGTTCGCCGCTGCTGCTCTCCTGGCCCTGCGAAGGCCTGACTGGAAAGGGACTCATAGGGATATGTTTACAAGAGGTGCCTTCAAACAACGTGGCCCAAATGACAGCAGCCCAGCATTGCCTGGAGCCCACTCTCCCCTAACCTCCCAAGCAATGGCCTATACCACCAAGAAAGAGCTCTTTAGTCATTTTGCTGAGGTAGGGACACTGTGCAGACACAGCCCTTTTGGGCCCTTCTCTCCTCATGCATGAGTCTCTTTTCCTGGATATTTCTCTCTGGCTTAACCCCTAGCATTTGTTTAAATAGCTACATATTGGAAAGTGAACAGAGACAACCAGACTTTTGTGCTTCCTAATGAAAGAGGACAATACTACCTATCAGTCTTGGGGGGGAAAAGAAGGAAAAAAAGAAAAAAGGAAGTCAAATCTGAATCTAACCAAGTCTCTGGATCTGAGGTATCTAACAGAATAGCCACTGGCCACATGGGGATATCAGGCTCTTGAAATGTGGCCGGAGATGTGCTAGAATAAGGGTGACACAGATCCAGGATTTCAAGTACTTAGTACGCAAAAAAAAGGTAAACTATCTCATTAGTAATTTTTTACATTGATTACACATGGAAGTATTTTGGCTACACTGCATTGAAGCATATTAAAATGAATTTCACTTGTTTCCTTTTAAAATGTGACTACTAAAAAACATAAAATTACATATGTGCCTCATGTTATATTTCTATTAGCACTGCTCTAAATCTAACTACCAATCTATAGGAAATACAGAGGACAGAGGAGATGCAATCAGCTTTAGCCAGACTGTGGGAAACTCTATAGACAAAATGACCTAGTTCCTTCAAAAAATAAACTGAAAGGGGGGGGAAAAAGGGAGGCAAAGATATAGGTTAAAAGAGACTTAAAGAGACACAGGGATCCATCACAATGAGTGGACCTTACTTGAACCCTAATGAAAACAAACTTAAAAAATTATGAGATCCCCATGGGTATGGATTTCTTCAAATACGCTAACACACAATTCTGGAAAACACCATGTTCCTCCTTTGCTGGTCTCGCCAATTTTAAGTACTGGCTAGATATTTGATAATAAAGGAATTACTATTAAAGATGTTTTATTTAGATGTATAATGGTTTAACAGTTATTTTTTTTTAATGTTTATCTTTTAAAAGTCTCTTTTAAATATTTATGAATGTAATGACATGACATTGGAATTCCCTTCAAAATAATCCAGGATGGGGGAAGGGGACAGGGTATAGAAGAAAGTTGGCAATGAATGAGTAATTGCTGAAGCTGTATGACAGGTACATGTGAGTTCACTGTATTGTTTTCTGTACTTTTTTGAACGTTTGAAAATTTTCATAGTAAAAAGCAAAACAAAAACATAAAACACACCAAACAAATGTCTTTCAACCATCTATGGTAACCATGGGGAAGAAGGGGAAGAGAACATTCTAGAACACTTGCAAACAAACTGCTCTGGATTTGAAAGCCACTTACCTCCTGTAGCAAAAAGCCTGTGTGTTATTCAGTTTATGAACTATTTACAGGTAATAATTACACTCTTCCCAGATTGCTACCTTTGGAACAAGAAAACAACTTCTTGCCAAATCATCAAGAAGAATAAGACAGAGCATTCTAAGGAGTGAGTCTTCAATTACCATAAAGCCAAAGAAAAGACCAGTTTAAGCACTGAATAACTGACAGGCTAGCTACCCCATAGCTTTTTTTTTTATAAGTATAATTAACATACAATGTTATATTACCTCCAAGTGTACAATATAATAATTCAACAATTCTGTATATTACTCAGTGCTTATCATGACAAGTGTACTCTTAATCCCCTCTATCTATTTCATCCACCTTCCCTCCAGCAACCACCAGTCTGTTCTCTGTACCTAAGAATCTTTTTTGTCTCTTTTTTCTTTGTTTCTTAACTTCCATACCCCAAAGCTATTTTAAAGAGTGGATTGTTGATCAGAGTGTCTGACTTCCACATTTGTTTCTATATCAAGTTTTGTCCCTCTGCAGAAAAGCAAAATTTTTCTTCTAAAAGCAAGCATACCAGGCTTCTTGTAGGAGATCTTATTGGGACTGATCCCCATGGGCACAATTTCTTCAAATACACCAACACGCAATTCTGGAAAACAGCAAGCCCCTCCTTTGCTGGTCTAGCCAATAAGAAGCAAAACAGAACACAGTCTTACTCTCCCATCTTCAGATATAAGACAAGTGCCAAATACAAGAATTATATCTGTTCTGTAATAATATGATAGCTGAAGTCTTAAGAAACCTCAAAGTAAGAACTAATGTTTTAATGGGAAAAGGGAGTTAGGGCCTAAAGTGTTTCAGATAATTCAACACTAATAAATATTTATTGCATACCTACCACGTACAGAAATGTTAAATTGAAAAGGTGTTTCTATGACTATAAGCATTTAACTATAAAACTGAAACACCACTGAGTGATTTCATTATAAAAGTTTACACCCTAGCTTTTGCTCTGGAGCAATGACCTTTCTTTCCCTACCACCACCAGCACTAACACTAGGTAACGTATTCCCCACCTTTATCACCTACTATGCCAAAGCACAAGGTGACTCAAACAAAGGAGCTCAGCTGTGAGAGCAACAGCTTTATCCCCCATGTGGTATGAAGTGCTGGTCTTGTAATTCCAGGTTTACTAAAAACAAAGTGATGCCCTGAAATAGCCAGGTGGTCCCTCAAGTGAGCAAACATATCTAAGTTTAGAGCTAGATTGTGCAAACTGTTATGTCCTTATGCTACAAGAAGGGAGACTGAAATCCAAGAGGGCATTAACTTGCCCAAGACCACATGGCAACTTTGTAAAGAACTGGAATGCGCATGCTCCTTTGACCCAAGCACTGCCTCGCAGCCTCCTGGGGAAGGGGTGTTTATCTGGCACTGCTTCTTTCTCCACACTGCCCTCCTCTTCAGGGCCTAGAGCAGGAAGAGGCACTGAGGCAGAAGCAAATGGCTCTAAATCCATTTTATTTTCAATTTCTCTTACCTTAAAATCATCCTTACACATATAATCCTTAAACAAGGGGCAGGAAAGCATGACTTCCACATAGAGTCTGGTGGCCAGTTTGCTTCCACCAACTGTCCCATTGATTCCTTCTGTAGCAATTCGAACCTGGGACACAAGATGGTGAGAGAAAGGAAATGCAGCCTGTTCTTAGCTTAATTTAAATCTTCCCAGGGTAGAACAGGCTTGTGTGTGTCCATGAGTTTAATGGGAAAAGCCGAGACACAATAAAAGTGTTACCACATGAAGATACCTGTAGCTTTCTAAATGGCACTGCCCACCATCCAGACAAGGTACACAACAGATGTGCACTGGACCAGAGAATGGAATGAATGAAACTTCTGGAAAGCCCCATTTGCTGTCCAATGACCAAAGAGATAAATTTCGAGCTTAACCTAAATCCAGGTCAGCAGATGTAGGATCAAGACTCAGCTTTGCCACTTACTTGCTGTGCGGCCCTGAGAAAATTAACTTACTTCTCTGAAGTAAGTTTGGGGGGAAGCACACGACTGCAAACCCACCCACTGGAATGCAAGTTCCATAGCGGTATGTGTCTCTGTTGTTCACTGCTCCATCACCAGTGCTTCGAACAGTGCCTGCCAGGTAGATACTCGATTCGTATTTGTTGAACAAATGAACGTATACCCATTCTAGAGACTTCCTGGCCTATCAAACGCTGTAGTCTCTTTGAAATGCTTCAGTGGCTAGGGGACTTTAGAACCTGGGTTGAGGCCCCTGCCTTAAGAGGCAATGCTCAGGGGGGCCTGCAAAGTTAGTTGTCTTGGTACTACCAAACCCTGTGGATGAGTTTACAGATGGATCACCTTTAGAAGGAGCTGAGCTCTCTAGAGCAAAGTGCTAGAGAGAAAGGACAACACTCTAGTATCATGGTACTCTATGGAAAGAGAGGTCCTGTATTGTTACTAGCACTTATATAACAACCATATCTACCAACGCATTAGAATTTGGAAAATGTAAAAGGCTGTCCTTTTTCAGGGCCCAGAGAAGATACTTTATTTGTTGCTCAGTTGATCCTTTAGGGCACGGATACAAATGGGATTCATTTCACAAGTCAATGCCAACTCACGAGCAGTAGCTAGCCAGAGTTCCATGACGAGGATTCTGGATCACATTTAAGCTCCTTGAGAAAGTACTGCAACCTGATAAAGCCTGTTCTGGGCATGGGAGAGGAAAGTAGAAAGAATATGCCATCTCTGCTGTACAGACTACTATCCTACCAACCAACTTCTATTTTTTCAAGGGTCTACACAGAAAAATAGAGGTGAACCAAAGTGTCAGGAAATCTACTCTAAAACTGTTTTTGACTGTGGCAGTTAAAGTACATACTTCTACGTAACTGTCTTCAGGGAAGGCTAGTAGATTCTTTCCTATGTTATTTTAATCTCAAAACCCAAATAAAGGACAAGCACACCTAATCCCTCTATCGCTGGGGCAGAGCAATCTCTAAGCTCATACACTACTAGACTTTCAATTCCTAAGACTGTCCAAGACAAACCATCAAAGTGGCTCCCTGGTGAGGAAGGCCTTATACCTCAGGGATGGAGAGCGATAGTTAGCATTTATTGAGCACCTACTATGATAGAGGAGCTTTATATTATAATCCTAAAAGGTAGATATTATAATCTCCATTTGACAGAAAAGGAAACAGAAGCTCAGAGAAATCAAGTAACTTGCCCAAGGGCACAGAGATGGTAGGTAGTAATCTGGGATTCAAAGCCAGATATCAATCATTCCAAATCATGTAATCTTTCCCTTCCGAAGCCTTCAATGTGTCCCCTCAGGTTTCTTGAGGCAAAAAGGAACGTGTAGCAATAGGAATCAGAAGCTTCTTTCTAGAATTTTCAAGTTCTCTTCTTTCTCTACCTAAATGCCAATATTCTGCCAAATCTCCCACCAGAAAACTACCTCAGTAAACTGGGCATGTATCACTGAAGCCAAAGGATTTAGACTAAGATTCAGGCAGGTGCTGCCACCTTGTGGGTGGGGACCCTCATTGCTAATTCACCTCAGGCTGGGCTAAGAATAAAAATCTGGCCCCCAAACAAGGAAAGAGATTGATTTCATATTTTGTACATTCAGGTTCACTGTGAGAACATCCATCTTTCACGGTGTTCTCTAAATAGAGGTGACAATAAATGTAATTCATTCCAGGGGCACCTGGGTGGCTCAGTAAGTTAAGTGTCAGACTCTTGATTTTGGCTCAGGTCTTGATCTCATGGCTGTGAGTTGGAGCCCCATGTCGGGCTCCACGCTGGACATGGAGCCTACTTTAAAAAGTTTTTTTAAAAGGTATTCATTCCACAAATGTTTACTACTTTTTTTTTTTACTCTGCGCCAGGAACTGTGTTAGAGGAGTTAAGGATCTAGCAGTTAAAAAAATAAAAAAAAGAGTTCTTGCCCTCTTAGAGCTCACAGACTAGGGAAGGTCACAGATATTAAGATAAAAGTTACAAAGTGACAAGAGCTATGAAAAATAACCACAAGATGCTATGCAAGAGCGTACTGGGAAAAGTGAACTTAGACTGAAGGTCAAGAAAGTTCTCTTTGAGGAAGTATCATTGAAACTGAGAACTGAAGATTGAGTAGAAATTTTACAAGCGAAACTGAGTGGGTATGTGAGAGTTCCTTGAAGAGAATTTGCCTGGAAAAAAGCCCAAAGATACAAAAAAAAAAAAAACCAAAACCTTTGTGGGCTCCAAAAAAAACTGAAAGACCATGTTGCTGGAGTATGGTGAGTGAAGAATGACATCAGATAGACAGAAAAGGTAGGAAGGGGCCAAATCATGCAGGAACCTAAGGGTATGTTAAGGATTTAGATTTTACTCTAAAGGCACTGACAGCCACTGAGAGATTCTGAGCAGCAGTGTTTAATCCACCTCTTAAGAAGGTTCTGGCTGCTGGGTAGAGAATGGGTTAAATGGCAGACAAGGACAGAACAAGATGGTTTAAAAGCTACTGAAGTGGACGAGAGAGTGGTCTCAGGTGGTGGAAGGGGACGGGGAATGAATGAGGCAAGGGATACTGTAGAGGTAGAAAGGGCAGGGCGTGATAATGAACTGAATGAGGTAAAGGAAGCTTTTGGCACCATCTTTTAGGAAACATGGGTGTGGAAAACATCACTGATCAAACGACTGCCTCAGGGACTTAAAACATCTGTGGAAAAGAATAGGCTTAAGATAGTACAGTGTCATACCCCAAGGGGACCTCAGAATGAACCTAGTTCATTTCCTTTTAAGTTTACAAAACTATATCATCTCTCTCTCTGTTTTTACATATATATGTTTATTTGCAGATATGTATACATATGCATATATAAATCTATGTCTATATATGTGTGTGTGTGTATGTAATCATCAAGAATGTTTTAGAATAAATGCTCAGGGTTGTGAGATGGAGCCCCCCTCTCTCCCTCTCCCCTGCCCTTTTTGAGAGAGAGAAAGAGAGCGCGCAAGTGAGCTCATGCACAAGGGAGGGGAGGGGGAGAGGGAGAGGGAGAGAGAGAATCTTAAGCAGGTTCCACACTCAGCGCAGAGCCCATCACTGGGCTCGATTTCACAACCCTGAGATCACAACCTGAGCCAAAATCAAGAGTCAGACACTTAACCGACTGAGCCACCCAGGTGCCCCACCTCCCTTTAAAAAAAAAAAAAAAAAGAATGTTTTAGGAAAATAACAAAAACCATCCACAATCTTATCATGCAGACATAATCGTGATTAACATTTTGCTACCTACTACCTTCCATCTTTACACACAAACACTTGTGATTTTGTTACGAACAAAATATGTTCAGTGCTTTATTCAACACTCCCTGAATAGTTATGGTCTGCTATGTGCCAAGCCCTGTTCTAGCACTAAGAATACATCAATTAATTAAGACAAAGTTCCTGTCCTCACCAAGCTTTTATTAGGGAAGACAGATTGTAACAAATTAAACAAATATTATACTTTCAGATGGTAACAAATTCTTTGATATTCTCCGAGCAGAAGGAGGTGATAAGATTTAGAGAGAGGACCACTTTGGATCAGAGTTCTGAGGAGATAACATGTATGCAGGCAGACATCTGAAGTGAGGAATGGGCCAAGCAAAGATCTAGGGGGAAAGCATTCTAGAGAGAAGGAACAGCAAATGTCAATACCACAAACTGGTAAAAGACCCTGGCATGTTCCAGGAAAATTAAGAAGCAACTTCGAATCATACTGTATGTATAGTTCCGTGAATTTTTTTCCAGCTAACATATCAAGAACATTTCCTAATGCCAGGGATTGTATCTGCTGCTGCATACAGTTTAATCGGGACACAGCCATACCCATTCTTACACCTGTTGTTTATGGTTGTTTTCATGTTACAATGGCAAGGCTGAGCAGGCTCTGTTTGTTTAGGAAACATATAATTTATTAGATGGACTTAAAAATCAACAAAATCAGGGGTGCCTGGGTGGCTTAGTCCATTAAGTGTCCAACTCTTGGTTTCAGCTCAGGTCATGACCCCGGGGTTATGAGATCGGGCCCCACGTCAGGCTCCGTGCTCAGTGTGGAGTCTACTTGGGGTTCTCTCTCCCTTTCCCTTTGCCCCTCCCTGCACTCACACTCTCTCTCTAAATAAAGTCTTAAAAGAATCAACAAAATTGATTTTAGACACTTCTTGAGTACAGACCACAGGAATTTTCTACCAAAGAACAGCTCACCTAGCAGTCCAGATCATAAAGTTGTACACTTTTTGTTTTTAAACAATATACAACGGCTAGACAATTGATAAGAAATACTGCATAATTAACCCAACTGTATCTTGTTATAATTTCTTCACAATTCCACACACAATTTTAGGGTTTAATAGAAGCAGGAGTGAGTAGTTTTTGTGCAAAGCCTAAAATACTCACTATTTTGCTCTGTAAGAAAGTTTGCTGACTCTTAGTCCATTAAATACTGTCATAAAAGGCAATGCTAATAACTGTTTGGTAGTCTACTTAAAAGCCTTGCAGGATTTCGCAGACTTCTAAGAACCTAACAGTGAATCCTTTTTGTCTCCAGCACATCCTCTGTAATCCAAACTGGAGACAAGAGGAGTCCCATGAAGGATGGGGTGTGAGAGGTGTTACCTTGCCCGTGAGGGACAGGTGTTGACACAGAGCTGTCTGCCAGGCACACACCCAGTGGGGGTCCTCCAGGTCACGGTAGCAGTAATAAAGTAGCACCTCTCCTCCATCACTGCCCTGGCTGCTAGAAGAAGAAAACCACAGGGAAAAGCATCTGAGTCACTGGCATAAAGAACCCACAGTTCACAAAGTACACCCAGGCGATGTCAGAGGGAAGGCCGAGATGGAGCCCAACTTTGTTCTGAAAGAAGAAGCAACTCCTGTCAGTATTTGCTCTGAAGAAGACATTATCTGCACCCACCTTACTTTATAAAAGGTGAGTTTACTCTATGATTTCCTCACTTCATCATCATATAAGAAGGTTTCACTTCCATTTTTTTCATGTAATCCTCTTAACCATGAGGAGGATTATTATTATCCCCACTTTATAGCTGAGTAAACCAAGGCCAATTCCTCCCAGGTGAGTCAGCTACAGAGTGACAGTCAAGACTTGGACAACAGTCTTCTGACACTAGAATCCATACTCTTTCTGCTGCACTGTGCTGTCTTATACTAACTAGTCCTGGGACCTGGGCGGGTCTCTTATCATCTCTGAGACTGATTTCCTCATCTGTATGACCAGAGAAGTGAAATAAACTGCATTTCCCACTTTTGCTTTGAAGCTACTCTATGAAATTACATGTTGGAGAAACCCTGCAGACACAATCTCCCTCTTTAAGAATCTCAGTGAAAGCCCCTTATCTATTGAAGGCTCCGAAAAGTCCTCCAATAAAGGACATTTTAAGCCAGTCCTTCCCAACCTTACTTGTCTTTAGCAGCTCTTTTCAATACCTGTTAGCATCCTTCAGAACTGGTGTTGCATAGAACTTATTTTAGAGAACGCTCTGGTAGATGATAATTAAGGTCCCATCCAACTCTGGAATCTGACACTCTCATCAATACCCTCATCGTATTGCAGGGAAGACTCTCCTCTGAAACCGTGTCTATTTTAGAACCTATTTTCCTTTCTCTAAACTGCTGTAACAAATTATGATCTGCACCACACAATTTAACTGATCATTAGGTAGCCTGCCTCATATCATCTGCTAATTGTTTCATGTATCCTTTGTTTCTCTCACTAGAAAGCAAATTCCTTAAGGCACAGGGCCATACAGAGACAAAAAGGCCATGTTTGTGCAGCATCATGTAGTTCAGCGATGCTCTTACCATCCTCATTTTATATAATTCATCTAGTAACACTGTGCGGTAAGCAGGGCAGGCACCATTATTCCTACTTTAGAGGTCAGGAAATAAAGGTACCAAGAGTTTTAGCGACTAGCTCAATTCTGAATCCAAGTTCAATTCTCCAACTTGCTCCTTTTCTTGGTAAACAACGGGAATATATAACAATATATATAATCTGGTGAGTGTTTCAAAGGCAGGGGAAACTGAATACTAATGACAAAAGTATATTAAATTTGGACGTTTTCTATTCACCAAATAGTTCAGAAATTGCTTAAAACCAGAAATTTGTCCTCTTGAATTCTGTAATATAATCTGGTGAGTTTTTCAAAGACAGGATCTAAACTTCTAATCCTATGCCCCAGTTCTAGAAGTTAACATCCTTTCTAAAACGTACTCAACTCCAGAGAACATTTGGTACCAAAAACCGGTTTTTAAGCTCTAATGTTATTCAGGGTAGAGGGATCATTAACATTTCTGAGCCTTCCATTTTCTCTCTGAAAAATAATACAATGTTCTGTTCATTACCTCTCCCTAGAGAAGATTAGGTGTAGCCTTCCACGGAATGTAGTGGACGCTGCAGCTGCGTGGGTACGTGCTACTGCTTCTGGGATACGCAGCATGTGGTTACTGGCCTCACTTAGGCCCACAGAGAAATTCTGTGCCTTAAAGATCTTGCCATTTTCGTGGCTAGGTAGTGGTGTCTCACTGTGACTGGAAAGACTTTTAAAATTAAATCAAAGTACAGAATGAAATTCTTACCTTATCAGCTCATCAGGGCTAAAGCAGCTTATATCAGGGAGCCAAGCAGACACTTCACGATTACAGGTAAAGTACTCTTTTAGAGGGTTCCTGCTGTCTTCAGATTTAAGGCCCTTAGAGGTGTTCGGTGTCACAGCCAGCTGCTTTAACAGAGAAGCAGTCTGGTGGCAAATCTCATCAGCATGTTGTGTTGCCACATGTCTGTGGATGCTGATCCGGTCTCTGAAGAGCTGTTGACAGCATTTCCACCGTTTTTCTTTACATTCAAAAGGACGTGCTGGAACTTCTTTGGTTTTGACGAAAAGGGCAAATGCCTGCAATTACATTTCAAATATGCCACCGTTAACCTTAATTTTAAAGCTGGCAGAAGTCTTGGTGAATCCCTTATATCATCTTTCCACATGGGTTTCTAGTTTTATGTCCTATTTTTCTATAGAAGAACTTCCTGAGAGTAACAGTTTTCTTCATAAACTTTATACCTCAGTCTAAAATTTGTTAGGGAGTGGTCTTAAGGAAAGGGCTTGAATTTCAGACAACTATTAGTAAAACATTACAAACAACACTATCAGTCATTTCTAAAAAGGAAATGGTCAAGGAAATTATGGAGTATACTTACTATGGAATATTGAGGAGTTAGTTTTAAATTATGTGGGAAAATATGTATGATATGTTAAATGAAAAACAATGGATCAAATTTGTTTATACAACATAATATCAGCTACATTAAAAAGTGCACTGAAAAAGACTGGAAAGAAATACAGCAAGATGTTTTGACTTGTTTCTTGGAAAACAATTTTATTGTTTTTATAAAAATGATTTATACTCATTGTTTAAAAAAATGAAACAGAAAACTATGGATGTACCATAATTCTCTTAACCAATTCCTAACTAGTGGCCATTTTTGTGTTTCCGATACTTGCAATTATAAGCAATGTTGAATGAGCATTCCATGCATACATCTTTCTATACCTCTTTAACCATCTAATTTAAATAAACATCTAGAATAAAATTTGGGGGGCAAAGAAACATGAAACTTAAAATTGTGATAAACAGTGACTTCCAGAAAAATCGTACCCGTTTATATGCTCACCAACAAGGTGACATTTTATCCACAGCATCAAGTTTTATCAGCATTTAAATTTTATTGTCAATATTTTTAGTGTTGACCCGAATACAAGGCAAAAGAGATATATTGTTTTTATCTGCATGTCTTTGATTGTAAGGCTGAATATTTTTTCATATCAATTCCTTGTTCTTGTATCTGTTGCCTATTTCTCTATTGTGGCATTTATTTTCTTCCCGATTTGTAAGTGGTTTTAGTGACCTTTTGTTGATCATAGTTATCCCAAATTTGTTTCCCAGTTGGTCATGTTTTTCAACTTTGTGGTATTTTTGATGTACAAATAGAGGCTGAATGGGATCTATGATTATCAGCATCTCAATAATTGTTCCTTTCTGGTCTAATGGGAAGGGAGGTATTTATATATAGCTCTGTGTGTGTGTGTTTTAACTTTTTTAATGCATCTGGAGACTACTGTAAAGCATCCAAACATAGGCACTCTTAACACTGGTAACAGATATGAAGCACCACCGTGGGATCACCCTCTAGCACACAACTGTATCTGGAGTGTCTCAGACCGAAGCAGCAGGAAATTACACTGGAGAGCATTTTTTAGACTTTCTTGAAGTTAATCCTTCCAAATAGGAAAAAAATAAAAAAGAGAGAAATAGCATGTATGTCAACGTAAGTGCTTCTTCATGTTAAACTTTGATTTTCAAATCTTATCTGGTCTTTTAAGGCCTCGTGAACAAGGCATTGAGGGCCCAGCAGCAGTTAGGGCCCATGTGGAGTCTGTTCAAGGAAAGACAGACCAGGGCCAGGATGGCAGCTCAGAGGTGGGTGAGGCATACAAGCGGAAGGCAGGCCCTGGTAGGGAGGCAGCTTGGCAGGGTGGGTACACTGATTACATACAGGAGAATAAGCAAATAAGAAAATATTTGGGACCAACAGGACTAGGCCAAATCCCATCAAATAGGGAAGTTATAAATATGGGAAAGGGAGAGTTAGGAAAAACTCTTGTGAGGCTGGAATGGAACTGAAAGTACTGATTATGTGCTCATGGTGTGGTTAATATTGAGATAGTAGGAAATGTAAAAGTATATGTACGGTACATATAGACATTTGTGTATTCATCTATGTATT
The DNA here is from genome assembly GCF_054177405.1 of Leptonychotes weddellii. Classification (NCBI taxonomy): domain Eukaryota; kingdom Metazoa; phylum Chordata; class Mammalia; order Carnivora; family Phocidae; genus Leptonychotes; species Leptonychotes weddellii. The sequence goes on from NC_138382.1 coordinate 50,697,378, forward strand.
TCCCTATGCCAGAGGTCCTGGGAGAGGCAACACTACTTAGTAGCAATGAGCTTGCCGCGCCTCCAGCTTTTGGTTTTTGACAGTCCTCCGCTAGAAGGAACCAGAGCTCCTTGAAGAAATGTCTGATTCCAAGGATGGGTCAGGAAAAATACAAGATAAGCCTGGAATACCTTGTTGAGTCAGAAAGTGAGGAAATGCTCAAAGAATGATGGGAGCAAGTCAAAAGGATACAGATACTAGCTTGAAAGGGCTCCCAGCCAAATCTGAGATGATCTGAGGATCAAAACAAATAACAATATAATGGACTATAACTCAACAAATAAAATATAACCTGAGTCCACACAGACAGAAATAAATTGGGAGAAGAGAAAGTTCTTCCTCAGAGCAGAATGCCAAACACTAAATCTAGAAGGAACACAGCAATTATAAAATCAAGAAAATCACCCTTTAGCAACCATCACAGTAACAATCAACTAAGCAAAGAAACATCAAAGAATCTAAAACTAGTAGATGAAACTTGGATGAGGAATAAGATAATTACACAGTCTCAAAGCATCCCCCCCCCAATACTGAGTAATTAAAAGGGAAAAAAAATAATTTTATAGCAGAAAAATCCGACAGACACTCCCTTAATCAAGTAACCAAAGTTAACATTGCCAGCAATGGGACAAATTGCTACTATCAACTACCTGATAGATTGTAGCCACGTGAACACAGCATCTCTTGTGGGATTCTCTTGTTAATAAAAGTACTAATCTGAATCTAATTGTAAGGAAACATGAGTGAAAGTCAAGCAAACCATTCTGGGCTGTTCTATCCTTCTCCTAACCAACAGAACCCAGCCAACTAGATCAGATCAGGAGTCTTACATGGCAACTACCCTTCTGCCTGTCTGTTCTCCTTATGACAAGGTCTCCTGGGTTCCTGTGATTCTAACCCTAGACGGGAAAAGGAATCCAGCCCATCTGTCTAGGATCTGTCCTCAAGTACTCAAACATAAGTGTTGCATAGCTACACCTTGCCCATGATTCTTCTTTGCCAGGCACTGACTTAAGATCATTGGATCATGACCCTGACTAGAACTTGCCTTCAACAGGGCAGCCGCCTCCTGTCTCACTAACCCTCTACTCCCTGGAGGAAAACCCTGATGATCGATGAGCTACTAATAGATGGTATCTGAGTTAACTATACATACATGATCCTGAAACATCAACGGCAATAAAGCAATTTTACCTTTTTCTTGGCAAACGAGTATTTCTTCTTTGTACTGACATCTAACTCGGCTTTGAGACCGCTACTGGGATTGATAAGCCTTGTGTCTTTTAAATCTAGGTCTGAAAATCTTAAAACACAGGCCTCCAGGTCATCTCCTTGGTCTGGTGAAGTGAAAGAAGGCATCTGGTTTGGTTGCAGTAAGGTTCCTTTCAGTTATCTATCTCCTAGGAAACAAGGGAGAAACAACAATGTCAGTCTTTGCTACTTGAAATAAATTTGAAACAAATCAATCAGGCAAATGAGCATGGACCCAGCAGCCCAAGCCATCATAAAGCAGTGAAAGAAACAGAAAAACTCCCTCTTGGAGTTTATATTCCAGTGGGGAGAGAAAGAAAGTAAATAAATGAATATATTGATTAAATTTAAAAAGTCAGATAGGAAAAAGGGCCACGAAGACAAAAAGCAGGGTAGGGAGTCAGGAGTGATGGAGGGGCTCTTAAAAACAGAGAGTAGGTAAAGTCTTTCTGAGGTGGTAGCATTTGAGCAGAAACCTCAATTAGGGGTTAGCCCTGCAAACATTTAAGGTAAATGATACCAGAAAAGCACCAGGTACAACCAAAATCAACCAAGCTGCGTGCTAGTACCTTCAGTTATAAACACTTTGTTCTTTTTGCCCTTTTAGAGCTGTGAAAATTCCATTCCTTAGATGACATAACAACTAAGAAAGCCCCATTTTAATAAACAGAAGAAATTTAAAATACAAAAATCATTAGTATGGCCAAATCTTGTCAAAATGGACATATTACCAACCCCATTCAAGCCCATCATTTCTTTTCTTTTTTCTTTTTTTTTTTTTTGAGACAGAGAGAGAGAGAGCCCGCGCACAAGAGGGGAGGAGGGTCAGAGAGAGAGGGAGAAGCAGGCTCTCCCCCAAGCAGGGAGCCCAAGAAGCAGGGCCTGATCCCAGGACCCCAAACAGACGCTCAACCAACTGAGCCACCCAGGCGCCCCAAGCCACCATCATTTCTTGACTGAATTATTGCAATAGCCTAACTGCCTTCCTCCCCACAGAGTCCAAAGACTTCTCAACATACTCTGATGAAGTCCAAAGTCCTTCCACAGCCCCTCCCACCACCACCTCTCCTCTCTTCTACTACTGTCCCTTTGATCACTCTTCTGATTGCACTATGTCTGGTCATTCCTGAATGCATCACCGGCACCAAAAAAGCAAGGGTTTTCCTTTGTTCACCTCTGCATCCTTAGTACTGCCTGGCATATAGAAGATGCTAAATGTCAGTAAGTACAATATTTGTTGAATGAAATAAACAGCCACTGGGTAGCCTTCACTAAGGACTTGATGTTTGAGCTGAGACCTAAATGACAAGGAGCTATCCATGCAGATTTAGGAACAGAGGCAAAGGAAATAGTACAAATTCCTAAAGTGGGAAGAAGCTTGCCTTTCAGAGAAACAGGATGAAAGAATGGATGCAGGACAGTGATGAGAGAGCACAACCCTATAGGTCAGGGTATGGAGTTTGCAATGCAAAGTAACTGGAGTGTTGTAAACAAAGGTGTAATGGTGGTCTGATTCTGGATTTATCTTGAAAGTAGAGCTGGCAAGATTTACAGACAGACTTAAGGAAAAGGAGGACCCAAGAATGACTCCTACCTACACTTTTGGATGAAGCAATCAGATGGATGGTGTCATTCACTGAAATGGGTATGAGCGACAGAGGAATAGGTTAGGACAGGAAAGTGAAACAAGAGTTCCAGTTACACGTGTGGAATTTCAGTGACCACGGACAAGGCAGTCAGATAAGCAGGTGTGGTGCTCATCGGAGACGTCAGGGCAGGGGATGTTCATATCCATGTAAACGGGGATATGAATACTGAAAATGACTTGAATATTGAATACTGAAATCAGAATATCAATACTGAAAACATTACTAAAGCAATCACCTGTTCCTTCCCAAACAACAACTGAGAAGGGTGAAGGGTAGGATGACGCCCCGAGAGTAACCCCATGGCAGGAGGCTCACGCTCAGGCCGATCTTTCAGTCCCAGGGGCCACAAGCGCGGCGCCGCCCCCCGCGCGCCCGGCCGGGCCAATCGCTCCGCCCAGCTTTCCCGACGAGGCAAAGGCCCGGAAGTGGGAGTAAGATGAGCACGCACCAGCCAGTCCTGGTCCTTTCTTAGATCTTTCTTCATCGAGCCGTCTCCGCCTAGCAATCGTCACTGCTCCCCGTCCCAAGAACCTCCACCGGTCCCCAGCCTGCAGTTCACGGAGGAAGGAACCCTGGAGACGTCACCTCGCCCCGGAAGTCTTCGAAAGGGCCGCCGGGAAATACTGCGAGCCCCAGGGAGGGTCTGAAGTTGAGGCGGGGACTCCAGTGTGCGTGGTGGACCAGCAGCCGCCAGATTTGGCTTGTGGCCGGCGGCCTCCGGCTGGCTGAAGAGGCGGTGCTTTCCGCGTGTCCCCGGAAGGACTTAGAGCGAAAGGCGGGAGAAGGAAGCCGCCGAGAGGCTGAAGAAGCCCGAGGGGGCGGTTGCGTGCAGACCGGACGCTCTCGGCCTGGTGAGCTTCCAGACGCCGGCTCTCGGGGACCAGAGCCCACCAAGCCCGCCAAGCCCACCCGGCCGCCTCTCCTGCCTGCGCTTCCGCACCCGTCGCGAGCGAGTGCGCCTGCGTGCCGGCCACTGCGCGCGCCTCGTCGCTGTGCTCGCACCGGCCGGCGGCCCGACAGTTCGTGCCGCGCTTCCCGCCCGGCCTCGCTCAGCTCGGCAGCGCCCCGGCGTGCGGCATGTCGCGGCGGCGGCACAGCGACGAGAACGACGGTGAGTGCTCTCGGCCCGACCGCCGAGGCCGCGCCCAGGCGGGGGCCGAGGTCTCGGGGACTCGAGGGAAGGGATGGGAAGCCCTCCCGCCACACACACCCCGGCAGCGTTCGGGGAACCGAGCAGGCAGAGCGAGAATGTGGCCGGGCGACTTCTAAAAAGCCCCCGCTTTCCCCTGCCCCAACTCCTTTAGTCGTCGGCCTGGTGGACCTCTGGTCTCTAAGGACTCTTCAGGATTTGGTCCTTAGTACTGCCGAGTAGGGAAGTACACCTGGGTCTGTGCGGGCCACCTCTTAGGCACAGTGACAGGTACCCACTAGTACCAGTGTCTCGTTTTGACCCTCCGACTGCACCTGAAAAGGGTTCTCAGAAGGGAGGGAACAAAGCAGTGAGTGGCAGATACGAATCGCAGTCTGAGCTCTGCTCTACCCGTCATCCGTTGATTTGCCTTCTTTCATGCTGCAAGGAAAGAAATCTGTTATCCACACTCAAGAGGTCACTAATAAACAGATGCACCTTGTTACGTTAGATTTTGAACTAGCTGCAAGTGTATTTCCCTCATGAAGGGAAGAGTGCTGGAAAACTAACTGGAGACCTCTTAGGGATTGAGATCAGGGGTTTTCTCTTCCATTTGGATGGTTTGCGCTCCAGGGGATCATGTGTTGCCACCATAGAAACCAAGGATAATTTTGCTAGTTAAAAACAGGAAAAGATGCTTAATTACAGAAATCCCTCCAAAACGTACATCCACCAAAAAAGGAAGAAACTGAGTAATTCTGTTATTATATTCTAGCATATTGTTCTTTAAAAGGAGTGTGGTATAGTCGTTAAGAGGCTAGACTTTAGAATCAGAGGGTTTAAGTTCAAAGCTAGACTCTACCATTACTTCATGATCTTGCCCAGATTCTGTCATCTCTGTAAACCTTAGTATGTAATGTAGAAGTGTAATGATACAAACCTTCTCAGTTTTGTGAGGTTTAAGTGAGTTAATGCATGTACCAAATATCTCATGATGATACTTATCATCTGTTAATGCTTAAGAGCTGACAAATATTGGCAGATGTCAACGATGGAAGAAAAAATATGGAAGAAAAATTTTTAATTAATTTTCTTCACTAACATTTTCTTGTCCTTGAATTTTGGGGCATTTGGGAGTAGGAGCAGAATCACATGTCTTTAGTTTTAAACAATGAAACATCAGATCTCTGCTAGGGAGTGGCTTGAGAGGATGGATACTCTAGTTCATCCTGTCTTAATACCTAAGGATTCAGAGTTTTAGTGTAATAAACATGGAGACATAGCTGGCAGTGCCCAGACACTGGTGAAAGCAAGTTAAGGGTTGTCTTCACTGCCCAAGTATTATCATGCTGCATGCCTAGGTTTTTTTTTTTTTTTTAAACACATGAGGTTTTTTGTATAACGGACATACAGGGCACAGAAAACACGGTTTTCATATGCTTTGACTTGGATTAATAAAAAACTAATATGCTTGAAGTGATTGCTTGGGGTTTAGGGAACTTGAGTCTTTTAAACTTTTAAAGTTCTTCCCATTTTCTTGCTTTTCTCATACTTTCTTTTCTCCACTCTACTCCCTTCTAGGGCACCCTTAAAGGGAGAGAAAATGTTTCCAGAGGGCAACCTGGAGAATTGAATGTGAATATGTAGAAAACAATTTTTGCTTTTGCAGTTGTAATGGTGGCATAATTTTCTTGGGAGTTAGTTTCTTTTAATACCACCTGGCCAGTAAATCATGGTCCATTTGGGTCTTGATGCAGGAACCTTAGAATAAATAAGACAAAAAGAAGTAAAATGAGTTAATTAAAGTTTACTTTGGTGAATAATTTAGTAGTAGAGGGGCAGTTTATAGTTCTCTTGAATACTATACCAATCTGGAACTTCTATAAATTGCCACAATTTGGGTAACGATCAGCTGGGGTTTACCCTAAATAGTAATCTGAATATTTTAGTTAAGCATCTACTGATTTTTTTAAGATCTGAAATATTAGACGCTTAAATGTTATAGAAGGCTATTTTAAAATAGTCTGAATTCTAATAGCTGTAATTAAGTTGATGCATCGGAGCATTTCTGGATTATTGTCAGCTCTTATCAGTCACCGGCTGTCACGACTTTCCATATGCTTGACAAGATATAATCATTTATTCAACAAATATTTAACAGTGCTAGGCACTGTCCTAACTACTGGCAGTACAGTAGTGGACAATATAAAGGTCAAGGCTCCCTTTTACAGACAGAACACAATCAAATAAAATATAGTATATCAAATGGTGGTAACTGCTATGGAGAAAAATAAAACTGGGTAGAGGGGGTAGACTATTGGTGGACTAGCAAGGTGGATTTGCTGTTTTATGCTCGTTGATCGGGGAAGACCTCACTGAGAACGGCATCTGATCAAAGAATTGCAGGAAGTAAGGAAGCAAACCAGGTGGCTGTATGGGGAAAACCAATGGTCTAAGAAAAGGGAACCACGGGTGCAAAGGACTTAAGGCTGGAGCATTCCTGTCCTGTTCACAGAAATCAAGGAGGCCACTGTCCCTGGAGCAGAGTTGGGGCTGAGGGAGGTTGTAGGAACTAAGATCAGAGAGGTAGCAGAGGATCAGCTCATAGAGGGCAGTTTTAAAATTGTATCTCTTTGTTCAGACTAGAGTGTCCAGGATCCAGGGAAATAAGTTAGGAGACTACCAATCTAGTTCAGCTGGAGTGGAGTTCAATTTATAGAGAAGAAAAGGGAAATCCTAAATGGGAAATTATCATGTGTGGATACTGGTCCAGTGCTAAATCTAACTCATTTCTTAGAATCCCTTTAAGAATGTCTCTGTAGCTTTTCAGTTATGGGATATACATATAATAGCTGTTCAGTACATTGCTTATTTTGTTTGTCTAAGAATTTATATTATCCAGGGGTGCCTGGGTGGCTCAGTCGTTAAGCGTCTGCCTTCGGCTCAGGTCATGGTCCCAGAACCCCATGTCAGACTCTCTGCTCAGCGGGAAGCCTGCTTCTCCCTCTCCCACTCCCCCTGCTTGTGGTTCCTCTCTCCCTGTCTCTCTCTCTGTCAAATAAATAAATAAAATCTTTAAAAAAAATTTTTTTTTTAAAGATTTTATTTATTTATCTGAGAGAGAGAATGAGATAGAGCATGAGAGGGGGGAGGGTCAGAGGGAGAAGCAGACTCCCCACTGAGCAGGGAGCCCGATGCGGGACTCGATCCCGGGACTCCAGGATCATGACCTGAGCCGAAGGCAGTCGCTTAACCAACTGAGCCACCCAGGCGCCCCTTTTTAAAAATTTTTAAAAAAGAATTTATATTATCTATAACCTTTGCCAAAAACCCGTATTAACCCCTTTTTAAGCTACTTAGAATTAGGTCTTTATCTTTTAGACTGTGACTACTTTTTTAACTTAACTATACAAAAAATGATTAGAAGTGAAGGAATTTGTTCCTCCAAGGAAGAGTGTAGTTTGTTTCAGGTGTGATAGTCTCCTCTGCTTTAAATCTTCAAGATCAAGGTACTTTACTTTTCCCTTTTTCCTGGTTGGTTTTGCTACTTTACTTCCTTTTTATAGGGTTGGTCTTTGTTTTCCAGTTTGTGTTTTTTATAATAAGGGTATAAGATGTAGTACAGTATATACATAAAAAGTTAGGATCGCCTTACCGGGAAAAATTACTGGTGTATGGAGATCCTTTCAGATGGTTTTTGTTTTTAAGATTTATTTATTTATTTGAGAGAGAGTGTGTGCATACAAGCAAGGGGAAGGGCAGAGGAAGAGACAGAATCTCAAGCAGACTCCATGCCCAGTGTGGAGCCTGATGTGGGGGCTCTACCTCATGACCCTGAGATCATGACCCGAGCAGAAACTAACAATTAGATGTTCAACCCTCTGAGCCACCCAGGTGCCCCACAAAAATTGGTTTTAATAAAGACCTGTTTCTGTTTCTCTCTCCTATACTAGCCAAGGGTGTCAGAATGAAGTGGCAATATGTAACTTGAATCTATATTGTAAAACTTCTACATAGTTACATTTAATATAAAATCTGTTCTTGCTTTGGGAGCTATCATAGATAGGTTTTCTTAAGGGTATATGAAAATGGGCACCTGGGTGGCTCAGTCGTTAAGTGTCTGCCTTCGGCTCAGGTCATGGTCCCTGGGTCCTGGGATCAAGCCCCGCATTGGGCTCCCTGCTCGGCAGGAAACCTGCTTCTCCCTCTCCCACTCCCCCTGCTTGTGTTCCCTCTCTTGCTATGTCTCTGTCAAATAAAATCTTTAAAAAAAAAAAAAAAAAAAAGATATATGAAAACATTCAGCTAATTCCCAAAATTTTATTGTTAATGAAGGTGCTTTATTCTGCATACCCAGGTTCTCTTCTGAGTTCAATATCCTGCTACTGTCATGAGTTCAGATGTGTCTATAATTTTACCACCCCTCCTTCATATCCTCTCAAATATCAGGTGAGAGTGGGGCATATCTTCTTAATACTTTCTGCCTCCTGCCATTCTCCAAACAAAACTTGTGCTTTCTTACAATCAGAATGGGAAGAGAGAAAATAGGAGTTGCGGTTCAGGGAGGACTATGTCCTTGTATTTTCTAGGTTTTCTTCAGAAATCCTACCTTCTCTCCTACAGCATTATTTTCTCCTTTTCTAGGTTACAAGAGGGTCTGGGAGGGTTGCTTTAAACACTGGGATATGATTCCAAATGGATTTGGGAACAAGCCAGCTGGAGAGTTAACTTAGGAAGGATGTGGAGGGTGGGATGTGAGATAAAGGGTTGGCGGAGTAGATGGGCCAGAAAGAAGGGAATGGTAGTTGAAGTTTAAAGAACAATAATAAAAAACAAAAAACTCTCGTTCAGCTAGTTTTTAACCATCTGCATTTTCCAAACCTTACCAGAATCTGGTTCTGAAGAACACTAGTAGTATATTCTGCTTTCTAGACAGAGTTGCTCAGCATCAGCACTATTGACATTTCGGGCTAGATTATTCTTTGTTGTTTGGAGTTGTCCTGTGCAATGTAATATGTTTAGCAGAATCCATGGCCTCTACCCACTGGATGCCAGTAGCACTCCGCCATTTGTGACAACTAAAAATGTCTCCAGAGATTGCCACATGGCCCCTAGTGGAGGCAAAACCTCACCCAGTTAAGAACCACTGCTCCAGGAAAAAGCTCTTTTAACATCCTGGCTGACAGCTTATATAAATATTGCATTGAATATGCAGGTTTTTTCAATGAATAAATCCTGAAAATAGAAGACCTTTGTATCAAAGTTGGCTCTTTGGGTGGTGGAACCTTTATAGATCCTGTGATGTAGGTTTGAAGCATACTTGAGAATCAAGGTCACTGATTTCACTGTGTCATACATGTCCACTTTACATGGGCTGGTATCTCCAGGAATACATCTCAGCTCTATCCCACTGCATGTGTGTTATATTTTTTTATGGCATTATCCTCTCAAAACTATATTCATCTGGGGCTCCTGGGTGGCTCAGTCGTTAAGTGTCTGCCTTCTGCTCAGGTTGAGCCCCGCCTTCACTGCCCCGTGGGAAGCCTGCTTCTCCCTCTCCCACTCCCCCTGCTTGTTCCCTTTCTTGCTGTGTCTCTCTCTATCAAATAAATAAATCTTAAAAAAAAAACTATATTCATTTATTATTTAAGCCAGATCATAATGATAACAAGGTGTCAGGGTGTCAAAGTGTGGCCTTTTATAGTACTTCCATCTGGTCCTATCTGCATAGTAATAGATTGGTTTTATTCAGCTTAAGTTCAAGTGGTACTTGAAGATCATTTCAGTCATTGAAGAGACTTTTAATACCCAAGCTTAGAATAGCGGAGTGCTGTTTTATGAGAATCACTATATATTTCAAGCCAGATGTTACAGTGGCAAGTAAGTGATTATGAATTCTATAAAAATGGCTCAGTTTCTTTGGCTATACAAGTCTGGAAAAGATTGAAGTTATATTTAACTTACTCCTGGGTAATCCTATATCCAACTGCAGATTTTCATTATTAATGCAGATCCCTAGAACTGTTACAGAGTATTGCTTCCTTGTCCACATGCTGTCCTAATAATCTAATTGGTGGAAGTCAAAATTGAATTACATTGGGAGACTAGCCAACATTGTGTTTATCAGCAGCATCATGTTCCATACTTAACACTATTAATTTAAAATTTTTAAGCTGTAGGTTATTCCACAAAAGAATATAAGGTGTGTGTATTAAGATTTTAAAATGGTAAGAGATAGTAGTAAGAGTCTGAACAATAATAGACAGTCCAGCCTAAGATTGATTGGTAATTCAGCTTGAATTTTTTGGCAACCAAAAGGACAGATAGATGATTGGTAATGATTTCAGTGTGGTAGTTTTGTTTTGTTTAAGATTCTTTGAATGATATGGTTTTTGAACGTAACAGACTAGTGGTTGAAGTAGGAAATCATAAAACATACTTTCCCCCCACCAATTATTTGATAAAGTGCTCAGGATGTTTCTTTGAGTATATGTCTGCTGATTGTGATTCCCATTGCTTGGGATAAACTATACCCTAATGCTGCATAGTCTATAGAACCAAAGCTATTAATTGAAGAGTTGAAAGTTCAAACACGGGCGCTGGGTGGCTCAGTTGGTTAAGCGACTGCCTTCGGCTCAGGTCATGATCCTGGAGTCCCGGTATCGAGTCCCACATCGGGCTCCCTGCTCGGCGGGGAGTCTCCTTCTCCCTCTGACCTTCCCCCCTCTCATGCTCGCTCTCTCTGTCTCTTTCTAATAAATAAATTTAAAAAATCTGTAAAAAAAAAAAAAAAAAGTTCAAACACTTGTGAAACTAGTGAGGAATCCTAATGTTTTATCCTCCCTTTCCCATCTTCTGAAGTTTTCCTCCTCCTTTTTTTGCCTAGTCAAGTCTTTCCAAAGCATTCATCTTGGTTTTGTACCCATATTTCATCAGCTTAATAATAATTTTCATTATTAGAATAATGAGTACTACTGGCACTAAGAGGCTTTAGGACCAAGCAACTGAAGATCAGTGAACAGTTCAGTCTAAAGAATGGGAGTAGCAGCACAGGAGTGTTCCAGAGAATATTCTAACTCCTAGTGGTTAGGATGTTATAAGCAGCATTCCTGTGTATCCCTGGAAGTGGACAGGGCTGCTGCACTGCATAGCTTTGTGGGGCAACACCAAACTGAACATAACGAATGCCTCTTGGAGTTACTATAGTGTCCCTGGGTATGGAGACCTTTGGTGAATCTAGCTAGCCCAGTCAGAGAGGTGGTAGGTCAGTTAAGAGCTTCTCTGTAAAAAAGTAGGGATTCTGGTAGGAAAGAGACAATAGTATTTAAAAAGCTAAATAAAATTTGTGATAGTGGTTTCATCATGTAATGTTAATTTTTTTACATTGTTGAAACAGGGGGACAGCCTCACAAAAGGAGAAAGACTTCTGACGCCAATGAAACTGAAGATCATTTGGAATCGTTAATATGCAAAGTAGGAGAAAAGGTATGTGCCAAATAGGCAAAAACTGTGATGGGCTTAGGGTTGTAGTTGACTGTGCTTGATTCATTTCTGCAGCTGAAACTTGGTGATCTAAGTTTTAGGTGAAACTTGTATTGCCATGCATCTGTATCCCAAAGTAAATTTATTTTAAACCCTTGGGGTGCAGATAATTGAGAGTTAAATGTTTTTAGTAATCTTCATAGAACATGAATATGAGTCTTAGAAGAGACCGTAAGGAATAATTCTCTCAATTTATAAATGAAGAACCAAACAAGTCCTGGATACCTGAGGTAATTTGCTCAGAGTCATATTAAGTGAATCAGATACAGAGACACAAGAGAACCGATGATGTCCTCCCATTTCTGATTCTTATTCTGCTGCCTTAGACTGCTTGCTTTTAAAATTTCATTCATTCTCTTTTTATGGATTTCTAAAGAACAATAACTACCTGATTTGATTTATACTAAACCTGTCATAGTGCCTTATGCATATAAGGCTTTAACTTTTTTTATGACCACATAGAAAATTTTAACTCACTAATTGCTGAGTACTTAACAGATATTTAATATGCTGTCCTCTACAGAGTGCCTGCTCTCTGGAGAGCAACCTAGAAGGCTTGGCAGGTGTTTTAGAAGCTGATCTTCCTAACTACAAGAGCAAGATCTTAAGGCTTCTTTGTACAGTGTATGTATGCAAAAGATTTATGAATCCAGGTGATAATGTATTATCTACTCTTAAATGCTTTGAGAATGTTCAAAAGATATGTTTACGTTCCATATTTCATTAGCTTTTCTTCTAATGGGAAATTTATACAAACGAAATGACCTTTGGTGAACTCTTTTTTTCTTAGAGATAAATAGGACTAAAATTGAGCATTTTCCTTACATTTTGTTTTCTTGGAACCTTAGAATCATTTCAGTTGACTATTTTTAAGTGAGAAAGTAGACACTTTTAACATTCAGAGATTTTTAAGTATGTGCATTTAATTATATATAATACATAGAGTTTAATGTGTGTTTTTAACCAGTAGTACCAAACAAATTTGGAAACTGGTCACTTGAGTAATAGTCCTTCTCAGAAAACTGAAGAAGCTTTTGAAGCTATTACTAGGCATAATCTTTCTTTGAGTTAGGTTAGCTAGAACAAATATCATTATTTAATCCATGAGTATATTAAAGTGGGAAAAGTCTCATATGAAATCATGAAACAGTCTCTTGCAATGGTGGAATTAACAATCCAGGCTTTCTCATCTGTCAGATGGACGGACATTGATCACTGAATTGTATGCTTTGCAAAGAAATGGTTACAACTTTTGGATAAAAGGGGTCTTTATACTGTACATGAAATTATAAGTTATGAGGTATTTTAAAATTTCAAATATGAAGTTGAATTTTAAGTTATTTCAAATATTTTAATTAAATAATGTTAATGCTTACAGTTCATTTTTGAAATTTAAAAATGTATCCACAAATCATAGCGATCAATGGATTTCATTTTAACCTCTCTTAAAGTACAAATAATTTGGGTTCCAGTTTTTTGGGTTTTTTTTTTAAGATTTTATTTATTTATTTGACAGAGACATAGCGAGAGAGGGAACACAAGCAGGGGGAGTGGGAGAGGGAGAAGCAGGCTTCCCGCTGAGCAGGGAACCTGATGCGGGGTTCGATCCCAGGACCCTGGGATCATGACCTGAGCTGAAGGCAGACGCTTAACGACTGAGCCACCCAGGTGCCCCTTGGGTTCCAGTTTTTTAAAGAAATCCAGTTCATATTCAGGAAGACCTGTCCTTAGACTAAGAAATGACTAAGAAAAATTATTTTGCAGTAGTGATCTATAAGGTGGCTTCTGTTTTGAAAGCATTTATTAGAATAGAGGTGACTTATGCTGAAACTGTGATGGAAACCATGGCTTTGGGGGTGGAGAGAGGGTGGTTACTCTCAGGGCACTTTTTTTTTTTTTTTTTTAAACCTAAATTGTCCCTACCACTCTGCTAAGCACCTTGGGAAAACACAAAATGTGTAAGAGAGTCTGACTGATCATGAGCTCCTGTTTGCTTTTCTTTTTGAGAGAATTGAGAGGCTACCTACATTAGGAAGCAATATTTGCTTTTTCCAAAGGTTTATTACTGTAATCCTCTTCCCTGCTTTTCTAATAACCTTAGTGAAAATTAACACACCTAGAGTAAGCAAACTGGGATGTGAAGAAATCTTACTGTGTCCAAGTACCATGTTGACATTCAGCAATTTAACTGATAGGAACTTAGTTGGAAGTGGTTTTAGTTCTGAATTTTTTCTGAGCAGCTAGAATAGTGTTTCTCAAAGTGGAATTCTGATCCTGTGACATTTGGATAGCTAAGTTTAGAAATGGTAAATGTTCCATCTCCCCCTTAATGATTCTGCATTAAAGAAACTTGTTTCACCTGGTGTTCCCCAGATGTTTTTCCATGGAAACATTTTCTGTAGAACTGCTCTTAGAGTTCACTAAACACGTTGGAAGAAAAACTGGTCTAGCATTAGTTATATTTATTTTAGTTTGATAACTTTATAATTAAAGTGTTTTATTTTCTTAATTCTTGGATTAACTAGAATTAAAATGAAAAATTGCAGGGGTCATGTCTGCAACTCTTCTCAACATTTATGCCTTTTCTGAAGTAGTTTTAAAAATACAGCACAAAGTATGGGGCACCTGGATGGATCAGTTGGTTAAGCATCTGCCTTCAGATCAGGTCATGATCCTAGGGTCTGGGATTGAGCCCTACGTTGGGCTCCCTGTTCAGCAGGGAGTCTGCTTCTCCCTCTCCCTCTGCCTCTTCCCCTGCTTGTGTTCTCTCTCTCTCTCAAATAAATAAAAAAAAAACCTTAAAATTTTTTTTTAAAAAATATAGCTCAAAGTAATCCTGTTCCAAAGTTAGTAAAATGATAAAAGATTTATATAATATAGAATTGAGCAACTTAACATGATACTGTTATTTTGGGATTTTCTTGTACTGGGTTCTCAAATCAGTGCACGCCTGTTACCTGAGAAGTTGACAATTTATACAACATTAGTTGGATTGCTGAATGCCAGGAATTACAACTTTGGTGGAGAGTTTGTAGAAGCTATGATTCGACAACTTAAAGAATCATTGAAAGCAAACAATTATAATGAAGCTGTATATTTGGTAAGTTACCTTTTTGGTGTATTTTGACTTAGTGTTGGGATGGAGGGGAGAAGTGAGCTACAACTAAGGAATTTATCCTTTCTTCTGAAATATAGTTCCCCACTCACCACAGTAGCTGCTCTTCTGAAACCATTCTCACTAAAGGTACCACAGAGCTCACCCAGTGGCTTCATTTCACTCTAAATCCTAGTTGACTTTCCTGTAGCATATGATGCTTTACACTCCTTTTTTGTCTGTGTGTTTCTGCAACACCACTGTTTCAGGACCTCCTGCTGCTACCACCTCCCTTCTATTCCTCTGTCTCCTTTTACTGGCTCATCTTACTAATACCCCTTACATTTTGTTTCCCAGGATTCTGTCTTCACTTCACTTTAAACACTCCCCTGAAGCATTCTCATTCTCTGTCATTACGTTATAAACCATCTTTATTTGGATGACATAACGCCCTTCCTGACAAGTTGGTAATCTGAATGTCCTGTTTCAGCCTTTCTCCTGAGCTCCAGACCTGTGTTCCAAATACTACCTGGATAGCCCTAAGATAGCTTGCCTGGAAGTCCCTAAAAGTAATGCATCATTCTGTCTTCTCCCCAAACTGCACACAGGGTCTCCTGTCTACTGCATAACCCATCTAGGGACCTGAGCATTATTGTTTGTCTTCCCTTTGCCCCCTCATCCTGTAAGTAGTCCTCAAGCCCTGTCACTTCTGCCTCCTAATTTGCTCTCTGGTCTGTCCCTTTTCTTTTGTCTCCAGGGCCTCTGGCATATCTCATACCTTCCTTCTCATGCTTTTTTATTTTTATTTTTTTAAGTAAACTCTGTGTCCAACATGAGGCTTGAACTCATGACTCCCAAGATCCAGAGTCTCATGCCCTACCAACTAAGCCAGCCAGGCGCTTCCTTCCTCCTCATCTCTTAAAACAGCCTCTTAATTGATCCTTTGGCATCCAGATTCTCTGCCTTTCACTGTATCTTCTACTGTGGCACCAGACTGGTCTTTCTGTAACTCACTCTGCACATGTTGGTTCTAGATCACAAACCTCAGTTCTTTCCCGTTCTCTAGAGTGGAGGGCCTTAAAAGCGTGTGCTAAAGATGATTCACTGGGTTAGCTGAAGTAAATATTTATCTTAAATGAAAATGGAATTAATAAGCCTTACTAATATGTAATTCATAGATTGACAGTGGGCCAGTGTATATTATATATATTTAAGATGATATTTATGTTTATTTATATCACATATAGTTGGAGGCATGTGATCAAATTGTTTTACTGAATATATTACCAAAAAAGTTAGACACCAATCAGGCTGTAAGATTAAGTCCAGACTGCATACTGACCTTTCATGATTGTCCCAATCTGTTTCTCTATCCTTGCCTCCCATCTACTCTCCAGCTGTATCACAATTACGTGCAGATCCCTGAACACATCTTCTTGAACCCTTCTGCCTAGAATAGTCTTGTTGCTCTCCACTTGAGGCATGCTTCACTCATCCTTTCTGACCTGGTCCAGGTGTTACCTCCTTTACGATGCTTTCCCCTACTCCCTTTATCACTGTTCCTAGAGCACTTTTTATTTACTTTCTAGTACAGGAGTCATCCCTTTGGGTTGAGATTATGCTTCTCCCACTAGACTGTGAGCTCCCACACAACGGGGACTTGAATAGTGCTTAGCAGTGGCACACGAAGGACATCCAGCAGATACCTGTTCAGAAATTTCCATTTCTGTAGTCCAGTGAAAATTTTTTCATAGAGAACGGAAAAGAAGATGATAGGTTGAGGTGGCTCTATGGAATGGGAACCTGCAAGTGCAGATTCCTGTCCTTCATACGGTTTCTGTCACAACTACCCAGCTCTGCTGTTGTAGAATAATATATAAATGAGTGAGCATGCTGTGTTCCAATACATGTTTATTTGTGGACACTGAAATTTAATTTCGTATGATTTGTATAAATCATAAAATACTCTTGGATTTTTTTCAAGCATTTAACTATCCAAAACCACTCTTATAGTTCACAGGCTATGCAAAAGAAAAACAGCAGGCTAGATTCGGCCTTGAGGGTAGTTTTTCAGATCTGTGGTTTCAGTCATTACAAGATTGCCTGTTGTGTGATTATATTACATTTAGATTTAATAGAAATTGTTT
>NC_138382.1:50714328-50785254 GCF_054177405.1 Leptonychotes weddellii
GGACTCGATCCCAGGACCCTGGGATCATGACCTGAGCCAAAGGCAGACGCTTAACGACTGAGCCACCCAGGCGCCCAACTTGGCGACCTTTTAGTAAAACCAAAAGATAACAGGAGATTATCACACTATAAATTCTTAATATCTACAAGCTAAGTCAACTGCCATAGTGGTGGGTTCTCTTGATATCTGTTTGTTAATTCAAATGATTCTGTCTAATAAAATTAAAATAGAAGGTAGAAATGCTCTGGTGGAGTCAGGTGTCTTACTTAAGCTTCCATAGGATTTCATTCAAAAATAAATACAATATGATTGAAAATTAACAAGCTCATATTTTAAATTTGCCTTTTTAAAAATTCCTCAGGTGCGGCGAGATTGGTATGTTTATGCATTTCTGTCGTCTTTGCCCTGGGTTGGAAAGGAGTTGTACGAAAAGAAAGATGCCGAGATGGACCGCATCTTTGCCAACACTGAAAGCTATCTTAAGTAAGGACACAGCTCATAGTTCTTACTGATATGATAAATGTGTTGTATTTTATCTGTTAGTAATGCCGTGTCAGTTTCATTTCTCAAAGATAAGCTGTGGTGTTTCCTATGGCTTCCTCCGAGTAACTTCATTCCCCTACTGTTGTAATTTATTGAGACCTCAGAGTAATCAAATGTTTGCTTACTTTGCTGATGCAAAGGAGTTGGTAACATAGCTCCTTTTAAGCTGCTTTGGTACATATTTGCAAAGTCATAAAATATCTTCTATCCTCACACAGTGGTTCTCAAATCGTAGTGTGCATAGAATCACCCATGGTACTTAAATGTGCTCCAACCCCAACCTGCAGACCTACTGAATCACAGTATTTGAGAGAGAGGTTTAGCATATACAGTGTATTTATTTCGTGTAAGTTAATCCCAGACCAAGTCCTTAAAACATTGGCTCTTAACTTCCACCCAGCCCACACTTCTTGAGTAAATGACACATGTCAATTAAAATAGTCTCATATCCTCCTATTACCCATTTCTTCCAAGTAGGCATAAAAACTTGGTTTGTCTTATTAGGTATACTGATAGTAGGGCTTGTTCACAAATTTAGTGGTTAACCAGCAGTGTGGTAATGGTTTTGTGTCCCCTTATCTTCTTTCAGAATAATTTTGTTATAAGTTTCATATTCTATCTATTAATAGGTAACTTGTTTGGATATTGTTAATCAGTCAGTTACAAATAAAGCTACAAAAAAATCTAAAGATAAAAATCTTTGTTCTTAAGCTACTTTTAAATGATAAATCTCTTTAATGTTTTTATGTTTCTGAAAGTCGTACTGGTTCTTTTTAAAATGTAGATGTTTGCAAAAGACTAAAACTAAAAGAATATGAATATCCTAGCGTTTGAGTATTATGTCCTTCCCCTTTTTTATACAAATGGTAGTCCAGTATACATACTGTTCTTCACTTGCTTTTTTTCACTTAATATAACTTGGATTTATTGCATAAAAGTATATAGATCTGCCTCATTCTTCTTTAACAGCTGTACAGTATTCCACTCTTTTAACATACCATAATTTCTTTAACAAGTCCTTTGTTGGTAGACATTTAGGTTATTTCCAGTCTTTTGGTTTTATAAACATTGCCTCATTGAATATCCTTATGTATGTATATGTCTTTGTGTACATGTGCAAATATATCTGTGAAGAGTGGGAGTTTTTAGAAATGGCATTGCTGGGTTGAAGTGTCTTAACAATTTTAATTTTGATAGACTTAGTCGAATCGCCTTCCAAAGAGATGATACACTTCCAAATCTCCTCTAAAGAGATGATATCCAATTAGCCCCTCTGCCAGCAGTGTTTGAAATTGCATATTTGCCTACATTTCAGCAATATAATACATTATCAAAATTTTTGATATCTGCCAATCTGATAGGTAAAAATGTTATTTTACTGCTTTAATTTGCATTTTATTAATTATGAAGCAACTGAACATCTTTTCATGTTGTTAGAAACCTAAGTGTAGATTTTCATTTCTATGTTTAGAAGACGCCAAAAGACACATGTGCCCATGTTACAAGTATGGACTGCTGAGAAACCACATCCACAAGAAGAGGTAAATTGGTTCTGTCACATGATAACAAGCACAGTCAGCTCTTGAGTAGATTCTTATCTCTGACACAGTCAAATCATTCCATTTATATACGTTAGCTAGTTTTCCACATTTCATATCAGGGGTCCAGCTCCTCATAGCTCTAGATGTATAGTGGATTTTTTTTTTTAAGATTTTGTTTATTTATTTGAGAGAGCGCGTGCAGGGGCAGGGGCAGGGGGTAGGGGGGTTGGGCAAAGGGAGAGGGAGAGAGAATCTAGGCGACTCGGTGCTGAGCATGGAGCCCAACATGGGGCTTGATCCCACAACCCCAAGATCATGACCTGAGCAAGAGTCAGACACTTCAACCAACTGAGCTGCTTGGGCGCCCCAGCATATAGTGGATTTTTAATAAGTGTTAGAATGTAATCAAAGCATTCCCTGTTCTGTGGGATTCCAGATATAGTTGTTTTTATTTAAATGCCCAATTTGAAAATGTAAGCGGTAACAGCTTACAGACAGGTAGACTTTATAAAGTAATTAAAAACAAAAACTTAGCACCATTCCTTTGTACTATATTTAATTGCAAACTCACTTACTTTTGTATCCTGTATTTTATAAGGTAATAGTTTTTGGTTTATGTAGTTTAATTCTTATGACCTCCAAATATACATATTACTAAAAATTAATCTGTCTTTAGTATTTAGATTGCCTGTGGGCCCAGATTCAGAAATTGAAAAAGGATCGCTGGCAGGAGCGGCACATCCTAAGACCTTATCTTGCCTTTGACAGCATCCTATGTGAAGCACTGCAACACAATCTGCCTCCTTTTACACCACCTCCTCACACAGAAGATTCAGTGTACCCGATGCCGCGGGTCATCTTCAGAATGTTTGATTACACGGATGATCCCGAGGTATGTGACCAACTACAAGTTCCTATCAGAGGGCTTATATTGCATTGTGCTTGTGGCTTAATCTTGTTTGAATTATGCCTGTGATACATTTTAATTCCTAGTGGTTTATTATCTGAGAGGACCAACAGCAGTGAAGTTAACAGTTTAATTTAGTGAATGGTATCACCTCATTATGTAAGAAATTCTATTTAGCATGTGTAAGTAGATTGAGAGTACAGTGTGCAATAGGTTCAGCAGCCAGACTGGTTTAAGTTTTAATCCTGGTTTAGTCAGATCCTAGCTATATGATCTTGAGTGAGTTATTTCCTCTCTACCTTAGTTTCGTAATGGAATAATAATAATAGTATATTCTAATAAAGATTTAATGAGGATTGAATTACTAAAACATAAAATGCATAGAACAGTATGTGACACATAAGTGCTCAATAATTTTAGCTATTATTAATAAGACTTTTTTAAGAAAAATACCTAGGTTTTTTTTAATTTGTTGTTGTTGTTTTGGTTTTTTGAGATTTTATCTATTTATTTGAGAGAGAGCACAAGCCAGGGGAGTAGAGGGAGAGGGAAAAGCAGGCTCCCCACTGAGCAGGGAGCCCGATGCTAGGCTTGATCCTGGGACCCTGGTATCACCACCTGAGCCAAAGGCAGATGCTTAACCGACTAAGCTACCCAGGCGCCTCAAAAAATACCCAGTTTTTGAGATTATCCATCTCTAACCCTCACAGCTTGTCTTATTATTCATACTATATAATTGGTTTTTTTTAATATTATAAAATATTTTTAGGGGCCCTGGGTGGCTCAGTCGGTTAAGTATCCGACTTGATTTCGGCTCAGGTCGTGATCTCGGTCCTGGGATGGAGCCCCATGTCAGGTTCTGTGCTAAGCGTGGAGTTGGCTTGGGATTCTCTCTCCTTCTCCCTCTGCCCCTCCCCTCCACACACTCACTCTCTCTCTCTCAAATAAATAAATCTTTAAAAAAATATTTTAAAATATTTTTAATTTAAAAACCTCAAAGATGAGTATAAGCTGACTCTAGTTTTTAAATATGCATATTCTTTATTATGAAGCCAAGTTGTTAACAGCCATTATACTTTACTAATTAAGAAAATGTATGATTTTGATATTAACCTTTGGTATAAAAATTCACATTTTCACTCTGTTTTATTTTATATCTTTGCATTTGAATGACTGTCTTAACTTGAACAGCCCAGCAGCAAGCATGGTGATCACTGGATCGGTTCTGGCTAAAGTACCATATCCATTGCTTAGTACATCCTAGTCAGCAGAGAGCAGGGCTTTTCAGCCTTGGCACAGTTGACGTTTGGAGCTGGAGAATTCTTTGTGGTGGGGGGCTGTCCTGTGACTGTAGGATGCTTAGCAGCACCTCTGGCCTCTACCAGCAGCATCCAGAGGGGAAATGTCAGGTGTAACAACCACAACTATCTCCAGAGATTGCCAGGTGACCCCTAAGGGCAACATTGTCCCATTTTGAGAACCACTATTACCACCTGAGATCAAACTTGAGTTTTCTTTCTCCTGTCTTCTCTTTTCTGTCCTACCTTAAATTGCTTTTGGCCAGTGAAAATTTAGTATATGTATAATCTGTCTCAGAATAAAACATTGTCAGATAATCAGTTATATGTACAGAATTATCAGCTTGCTACCCACTTTGCTATATTGCATATATAGTGAAAGGCTTTCAGTCAACATTATGTAATGGTCTAATTAGGGATATCTAATTGGAAATCTAATATAAGATGGCTAGAATCTTTGTAGTTAGGCATTTGTTTGTATGAGAGGAACTAGAATAGGACCTTCAAATGTGTTTCTCTTATTTGATGTTGCTTGTATATTTGTACTTAATTTATAAGAAAACTTATATTTATACTTAATGGGTGTTGCCTCTCTAATGTGCCCATTTTCCCTTGCCAGAAGAGTATAAACGTATAAAATATTTGTTTCCCTAAAAATGAAAAGGATTTGGTTCTTTTGTTTTGGTCTCTGGGGAAAAAAAAAAGTTTATTTGAAAAAATTAAAAATTAATGGAGATTAAAAGTCTGCAATAGTAAATAATAAGTAAATAAAAATAAACTCTTTGAACCTGTTTGCTATGCATATGCTTAAAAAAAATATGCAGGTAATGTTTTTTAATCATCTTTTTAAACAAAATAGTATGGCTGTCTTTTTTTTTTAAGATTTTATTTATTTGAGAAAGAGAGAAAGTACAAGTGGGGGGGGAGGGCAGAGGGAGGGGGAGAAGCAGGCTCCCCAGTGAGCAGGGAGCCCAACAGGGGGCTCTATCCCAGAACCCAGAAATTATGACCTGAGCGGAAGACAGATGCTTAACTGACTGAGCCACCCAGCGGCCCCAGTTATGGCTGTCTTTCAACGCATATGTGACTTTTTATGTCTATACAGTGTTTGAAGTAAAAATTTCTCCTCTCTCTGTATTTATTATGGAAGTTAATCCACTCTCGTGGTTTAAAAAAATCAAATCGTATAGAGCTAATAATATAAGCTCTTTGGTTTGAGATGGATGATGATAGGTTAATATCAAAATCATACATTTTCTTAATTAGTAAAGTATAATGAGTATAAGCTGACTCTAGTTTTTAAATATGCATATTCTTTATTATGAAGCCAAGTTGCCACCCTAATTGTATTGTCGATGGAAGTGAGTATGACAGTGATAGGAGTTTTCACACTTCTGAACTTTTATCCTCAGCACCCAGTATAGTGTCTGGAACGTAATAAGCTCTCAAATACTTGTTAGACAAATGAAAGACAGTGTCTTTCTCTAGATTTGTAGTATATACATTTGGTTTTCTTTCCAGGGTCCTGTAATGCCAGGGAGTCATTCAGTTGAAAGATTTGTCATAGAAGAGAATCTTCACTGTATCATTAAGTCCCACTGGAAGGAAAGGAAGACTTGGTAAGATTCTTTTCACGGTAACTTTTTGAGTGGAGAAAAAGTAGCAATTTTGATTTGGTAAGAGCAAAATGTGTTAGGAGTGTAAGAAAATCTTCCTCTCTTCCTGATGCCCTGTCTTGCTAAGTAAGACCAATTTCTAAAGACCCTTCTTTGCTTTGTCAAGGCCCTTCACACTCAAATAGTATCTCTCTGGCTGCTTCATAAAGTTACTATAGTGCTTTATAATAATGTGCACATGATGTTGGCTTTTTTGTGTGGGTATTTGCTATTTGCTGTGGACAAACTAACTTGAATGACTGTTTTTGGTATGAATGTTACGGGAATAAAAGAATATTAATAGTTTTCTAACATTTAGATATCAAGCTTTGGAAAAGTTTATTTTTAGTATTTCCTTAAGCCTTGGAAAGTTTTGGTTTAGATTTTAAGGTGGAAAGGAATATAGTATTTGGGGAGTGGTCTACTCTATTAACACTTTTAAAGTTAGTAGATCTGAATATGCTTTCTTAGTAATATTACTTTTACTGCTTTTGATCTTTCAAGGAGTTTTGGATGCATTAAAGAGTTTCTTCGTGGTAAACAGAGTAGTTTGTGCTATAGTTAATTAAGTGAAGTACCTGAAATCTAGAGCATTTCAGAAAAGATTTCTTTCCCTCGAATCCAAATGCGCTGCTTATTTGATTTTTTTATGTATCTTTGTGTACTCACTAAACTTCAGTTACATTTGTTATAGTGCTGCACAGCTGGTGAGCTATCCAGGGAAGAGCAAGATCCCCTTGAACTACCACATAGTTGAGGTATGCATTCCACATGGAGCATGTTTCTAAGTTTCAGAATCTTTCTGCTGATTTTAAAGTGTAATAGACTCTTGGCTTTTTTTTTTCCCTCGCAACTTGTCAGGTACTGAAAATTAACACAGGAGCAAGGACATTGCTGTCAGTTTTGGTGCTCTGTTAGCCATGTTAGTAAAGAGAAAAGAGGAGGTTGAGACCAGTAGCCAAATGGAATATTGTGTTGCCCATAAATTATTTATATAGTATGTCTTCATTCATGGATAGTGTAAGTTACCTCCAGTCCTATCAGCACATTGTCCCCTTACCAGATACATAATTGGCTTGAATACTTCAACATATTGTATTACTGGGGCACCTGGGTGGCTCAGTCAGTTACGCGTCTGCCTTTGGCTCAGGTCACGATCCCAGGGTCCTACAATTGAGTCCCTCGTGGGGCTCCCTGCTCAGCGGGGAGCCTGCTTCTCCCTCTCCCTCTGCCACAGCCACTCCCCCTGCTTGTGCTCTCTCTCTCTCGTCAAATAAAATCTTTTTTAAAAATAAATAAATAAATAAAATATTTTATTACTTTAGGCAAATAACCTATCCTTAACTGTGTTTATCTGGCTTCTTACTGCTAGCATACTCATACTAGTATATTCCCTGTAACACAAGGTAGGGAGAAGTGTGAGTATTCCTCGAAATCAAAAAAGCCCATTGTTTTTGGAAGTAGGAAGAAAAGATGATGCTTTTGACCCCATATTAGGTCATGCAGAGGGGTGATAGTAGTAGTTAAGTTGAACGCCTTGTAGAGATTTATGTTCTAAAAAACTGTTTTCACTTGACACATACATGAGTCAGATTGTCGATTGCATTATTCCTTTATGTTAAAAAACTCATGAAAGTGAGCACAGTTATGATGTATTACAGATTCACTTTTTATTCATACTGCATTTGTGTGCTTTCTTAAAAATACTGCATTTGTTCTGTCTTTATAAAACTTGAGAGCATGTTTAGACTATGAACCTGACTCATTGACACGTCTGTTGAAATGCAAAATGTAAGTCATATTTTCAAATCTGAAATATGTGTAAAAATTCATCAGAATGAAGTACAGAGGGATGGGAGATGGGAGTGAGAAGAAGGAATGCAGACCCAGGCTTTAGAATTCCAGATAGGTGGTCCATGAATTATATAGGGAGGGTAGAAACAAGTTTCTGAACAACAATCATGGCAGAGAAATCTTGGACTACCAAAGAGATGGCCAGGCACCATCTCTTTTTAAGTAGTTTTGAAGTAGCAGCCTGGAATGACTTGACTGTCTTCTCTTCCTATCCTCAGAATCTAGTGAGGGTTTTTACTACTAGGAATGAAACCCTGATGGATCACCTGCCTGAATCAACTCTGATATTTCCAGAGTTGGAATTTAATTGCACAGTTCTTTGGCAGTATCAAATAAGCATTAATTTTTGTGTATTCTTATTTGAGTTATAGAAGGATGAAATTTTCATTACAGTATTCAATTACAGATCTCCATGTTTTAAAGAGCATAATTTTAAAGATTAAAAAGGAATTTTTTTTATTATGAATGCCATGGAGTTAGAGTTTACGTTTAGAATGTTGAGGTCTTTCTGATGAAAGTACAGATACCTGTTGAATTGAGTTCTGACTCATGAATTCTTTTGTAGGTGATCTTTGCAGAGCTGTTTCAGCTTCCAGCACCACCGCACATTGATGTGATGTACACAACACTGCTCATCGAGCTGTGCAAACTTCAGCCTGGCTCTCTACCCCAAGTTGTATCCTTCCCTTTGCTTTTAAACTTAATCTCTTTGGCCTGGCTTTAAAAGACTATTAAATATTTCTTACTGGGTTTAAATCACTTCCTGGCAAGTTTGGCCATTTCTTCAAAAGTTAAACATACGTGTAAACATACGTTAAACACAATCCAGCCATTCCACTCTTAGGTATTTACCTAATGGAAATGAAAGCACATTTCCCTACAGAGATTTGGGCATTAATGTTCATAGAAACTTTATAATAACCCCAAATGAGGCAATCCAAACATCCATCAATATATGAATGAATATACAAATTTGTCATATCTGTACAATAGAATACTACTCAGGAATAAAAAGGAACAAATTTTTGGTGCAGGCAGCAACTTGAATGAATTGCAAAATAAGTATGCTGAATAAAAGTTGCCAAACAAATAAGAATTTATACTCTGTGATTTCATTTACACAAAATTCTAGAAAATGCAAAGTAATCCATTGACAACAGACCAATATTTGCTTGCAGACACAGGGGAGGAGGGGGAGAAAGGATTCCGAAGGAGCGTGGGGAAAGTTCAGAGTAGAGGTGATGTATATATTCACTGTGTTTATTTCACGGGTGTATGCAGGTCAGATTTATTGTATATCATTGGTAACTTACTCAAAGCTGTTTTTAAAAAAATCAATTATATGAAAAGATGCCCAGCATTATTAGTCATTATACAGACTTCTAAAAAATGTTATTTTTTTTATCACAACTTATTTTGAAGAAGGATGGAGAGTAGTTTTCCTTATCCTCAAATTCACAGCTTGCACAGGCAACTGAAATGTTATACATGCGTTTGGACACGATGAACACTACGTGTGTGGACAGGTACAGTAATTGCCTTATTTCTGTACTGATGGCTAGCAGCTTCTCCTCCCTGTGCTGTATAAAAGAATTGGATCAGTAAAACATTTGCCTTTTTAGAATTTCTAAGTTGATTTTTCTTTCTTGCCTCCCCAAAATAATCCTCTATATAATAATAAAACTCACAATGTAACATTATACTTTCTAGTACAACTTCCAATATGAAATGATGGCCATGCTGAGGTTTTCTTTAATTTCATTCATTGTTTACTTGTTTGGTGCTTTGGTATAATTATACTTTTTCCTTTGTAATTGGGTATGTAAGCTTTTAAAATAGGCTTTATACTAACTATCCCCTATGCAGAAGCAGAGTCTAATACTGTATACTTATGTATAAATATGTATTATGTGTGTATTTTTGTTTATAGATAGTATCTGCTTCTAAAATAATTAGCTTCTGCATAACTACAGCTTGAAGACTCAGTTTATACCAAAGACCATATTGGATTGTTAGAGGTGTGGTAATTGCATGCCCACTGTC
The DNA here is from genome assembly GCF_054177405.1 of Leptonychotes weddellii. Lineage (NCBI taxonomy): Eukaryota > Metazoa > Chordata > Mammalia > Carnivora > Phocidae > Leptonychotes > Leptonychotes weddellii. The sequence continues at coordinate 50,724,170 of NC_138382.1, forward strand.
TTCTTTGGGGGCAGGCCTGGATACCACCTTCATCAGCTGGTATTCTTTCTTACCTCTGTCAGTTTCCCAAATCAGATTGGGACAGGTACTGAACATTTCTCCAATTACCATGATCTTTCATGTCCATTGTTCAGATTGCATATCTGAACTTTATCAGTAAGCCTACTCTATGTCAGACCTATTATCCTGAGTAATTTCAGTGATTGCAGTTACAGATCTGTGAGGGACATGCTTTAAGAAAGCGTCTTCTGATTTTTCTCCCAGTCTAATTAATAAAACTAGGAGTTGTGTTGGACATCACATTTATGCCATTTGAAATTCAGGAAATACATATTGGACTCTTACAAATTTCACAGCATTATACTGTATACTAAGGTGATTTACATCATAGATCAGATGTATTTTTAGGGGAAAAGAGATGTATATTTTGTTTGTGGTGAAAAGGGTATAGTGTGGTAATGAGAGACTATGGCTCTGCCGCTTATAAAATGTTTTATGTGCAGTTCCTTTAATCTTTTGCCTCTGTTACATTGTCAGTGAAATGGGGGAAGATAGTACATTACTTGAAAATTATTGTGAGATTTCAACTATATATATACGTGTGTGTGTGTAATGTATAGACATACACACACGCACGTGTGTATACGTAGTGCCTGCCACAAAACAGGCACTCACATCAGATCTGTTATTCATTTAAAAAGGATAGTTCTATTACAACGAGTGAAATAGGGGACTGTTATTTTGGGGGAGAAGATGAATTAAAAGATTTGCAGAGAAAAGGGTAAGTGACAGCAGAAGATACAGCTTTGGTAGGGGGATATGATTTTCATTTAACTCTATAAAATAGGGTTTTATTTGTCTGAAAGATTATATAAGTTCCTGTTACAAACTGCAACCATTCGTCCTTTTCTGTCTCCCCCCACCGCCTGCCCACTTCTCTCTATAGGTTTATTAATTGGTTTTCCCATCATCTAAGTAACTTCCAGTTCCGCTGGAGCTGGGAAGATTGGTAAGTGGTTGTACGTTTTATCTTTCCTTTCTCTGCAGTCTATCGTAATAAAGAAAACTAAATATTTAAAGCTATAACATAAATACAATTTTCTACACAGTCTGAAATACTTTTGGTATACATGTGTGTGTGTGTGTGTGTGTGTATGTGTGTAAATGAAATAATTTAGGTACAGGGAAACTCATTGTAGCTAAGTACACGTTAGGTATAAGTGCAGATTATGTGTAAGAACTTATACAACTACCATTTTCTCATTAGGTCAGATTGTCTTACTCAAGATCCTGAAAGTCCCAAACCAAAGTTTGTAAGAGAAGTTCTAGAAAAATGTATGAGGTAAGTTAGTTCTTTGTGTTTTCTCCTTAGCTTAGTTCTCCTCATTTCTATGGGGGGGATTGTTCTCTTCTTTGTATGTGTGATGTATGTCCAGAATATCATTTTCTACATCCAAGTACCTGCCTCTCTTCCCTTTCAGTTTTTAGTCAAGCCATAGGCTTAAAAAATGAAGCAGCCATGCCATCTGGATTCTGTGGGAATTAGGCCAATGTTTTTTTGTCAAATGTACTTTGAAATAATTTCACATTTCAGGAAAGTTGCCAAAATAGTGCAAAGAACTCTGTATCCTGTTCATTTAGATTCCCTAGTTATTAACACTTCACCACACTTGTTCAGATGTTCACTTCTTTTTCCCTCCTGTATGTATACACCCATCACGTTGGTCTTCTCCTAAGCCCTCTGAAAACAAGCTGTAGATGTGATGGCCCATGTCCTTTAACAGTCCACTGTATCTTTCCTCAAAGCAAAGACGCTGCTAAGTGGCCTGCATGCAGCCCTCCAGATTAGGAAAGCGACTGTGGTGCAGGAGTGCGGCCACCCAGCCTGCAGACGAAACCTTGCCAGCCGTCACGATAATGTCTTTTCCTTTTCTGGGCTGGAGTCCTCTCCAGGATCACAAGGGTAGCATTTAGGTGTCACTCTCTTCCCATTCCTCCCTTGACCAGTTACTCTTTGCTGTCTTTCGTGTTTTAAAGAATCTAGGCCTTTCTTTCTTGAGTCGCCCCCAAGTGTGCTCCTAACCAGACTCAGGACTTACATGGTTGATAGTCTTCCTCGTGCATCGCGTCAGGAGGCCCAGGAGCCCTGCCCCTGGAAATGTTAACCTTGGTCACCTGGTCATGTCCATGTCTGCCAGGCTTCTCCACCTTAAATTCACCATTTTTCCCTCTGTAATTGATTAATATTTTGTGGGAGATATCCTGAGATTATACTCCTATTCTGCATCAAACGTCTACTGACAGCTGCTACTTTTATCTGCCACCACTATGATGACTGCCAAGTAATGATTCTCTTTTTTCATTTTTTCTCTGCATTTATTAATTGGCATTCTGTAAGAAAGCACTATCCTTTTTAGCCCATTTATTTATTTATTCCTGTGTTTATATATCTGTAGGGACTAATGGATTTCTGTTTCCTTCAGTGAGTTATAATCTCTTGCTGTCATTAATTTTGATGCCTAAGTTGTCCCTGATTTGTTTATTGGGGAGCCCCTTGTGCCTCCTGTGTCCTTTTTTTCCTCTCTTAATATCCCCCTCCATTCATTAAGCACTTCCTTATTTTTGGCATAAGCTGTCCCAGACCCAACTTGTGTTTCCTTGCCCCTCCCCTGGAATCATCTATTCACAGAGCCCACGTTTCTTTTCTTTTTTCTTTTCCTTTCTTTTCTTTTCAAGATTTTTTTTATTTATTTGGGAGGGAGCACGCGCGCATGCTTGCATGTGTGCACGAGCAAGCACAAGCGAGGGGGAGGGGCAGCGGGAGGAGAAGCAGGCTCCCCACTGAGCAGGGAGCCCGATGTGGGGCTTGATCCCAGGACCCTGCGACCATGACCTGAGGCAAAACCAAGAGTCTGACACTCAACCGACTGAGCCACCCAGGCGCCCCTCACAGAGCCCAAGTTCCTAATAGTGGAGTATGGTATTTAGGGACCAAGATCTGGACACTTGATGTGCTCATTGCTCTTGGGATGGACAAAGATAGTATATACATTTATGCACACAGACACACATACATAACTTTTCATATCCACCTAGGTGTGTGTATCCCTCCAGCTCTATCTCATTTTTTTTCTAGCCTTCCCCTTGCCATGATTTCTAAATACCTTTTCAGGCAGTAGGAAACTTGGCTCCCGTTAGCCTTGATATACGTTTATTTGCTACAGTATAATCAGTCTCCCCATCATGGAGTCTCCTCTGCCCCACCCTACCCCAGTACCACTCCACATCCTTGGTCACCAGGCTTGTAGACCCACCGGCCCACACCTCACTGTGAACCAGTAAGTTTTGAAGAAGGCCTTAGTTTCAGTATGCTATCATAGACAAAAGCTTAAAGGACTTGTTTTCCCCTTTGGCTTCTGGGCTGTCAGCTGAGTCCAGGGCGTTAGAGATGGGACTCTCCTGGTAAGTTAGAGGTACCAAAGAGGGGAACTGATGAACGGTATTTTCTGAGGCTCTTATTTGTATTATAGGTTGTCTTATCATCAGCGTATATTAGATATTGTTCCTCCTACCTTCTCAGCTCTATGTCCTGCAAACCCAACCTGCATTTACAAGTACGGAGATGAAAGTAGCAGTAAGTAACACAATATAGTTCATTCCATTGTCTTTTAAAAGTACCAACACCAGTATTCTCTGAAGTCAGTTATTTAAGGTGGAGAAAGTGAACTTTTTCTTTTCTTGGGTTTATATTTTGTGTTTGAAAGGTGATCTATACTAGTCACTGTTATTTTGTTTGCCCTGTCATTTTGAAGATTCATGATTTACTTAGTTATTATTGGTTTGTAATTTTTTTCTTAATATTGTTTATGTTATAGCCATGACATTATTTTAAGTATGCTGCTAAGTACAGCAAGTTGAATGTAGAGCCAGAACTTATTAAGATGAGAGTGTATCTGTCATGGCAGTAGAGAGTATCTGAATTATCACATGATACCAGTTCAGGTGTGGGAACATAGGTGCACATAGACTGTATTTTGACCAGCAATATGCCTCTAGAAGTAAATTCTTAAATACGGTTTTTTCACTTTTTGGTTACCTCATGTCTGAGATTATGCTGTGACTCAGAGGGCCTATCCTGTGATATGCCATTTTGTGCTTTATGTTTAAGGAAGATCACATTGGTGATCACTGGCAGAGACTTAGGTGCAGAGGTTTTCCACGTTAGTCTTTGCAGATGGCACTGCACATGGCTCCTCCGTGGGCCTCCCACGTCATGGTGTGTGGCCCTTCTTACATCTTGAAACTCACTCATCTCCCTTGCCTTCTGTGCCCCTGGTTCTCCAGCTCCACCTCACACGACACCTGTTTCCCTTGAAGTAAACTCAGTTGGTCCCAATGCTGAGTACATCTGCTGTGTCACTATGTCACTTAATCCTTAAGACAACGCAGAGAATCAATGTGTTTATTAGACCAATTTTACAATGAGGAAGATCTTCAAAGAGGTGAAGCCAGAGTGAGATGGCTTCCGAGTGGTAGAGCCCCGACTCACGTCCAGCCTTCCTAACTGAGCAGCTTCGCCCTTCCCGCTGTGCTCTCCTGCCAGAGCAAAGCTTGGTGCAGCAGCGCTCGTACGCGCTGTCTTGAGCTCTGCCTTATCCTGGCCCAGAGAACCGTAAAGTCGTCGTTGATAGCAACAGCTCAAACTTTTGTTGAACGTTGAGTTTTCTTTATTCCCGTAGAAGCAGATGAGCCTAACAGTTAAAGCCCTCATAACAGTTGTCCCTACAATGTTATTTGTCACTTCTTCCCAAGTGGACCCCTGCTCCAGCCAGGCCACTTCCTCTTTCATTTATTCCGGGCTCATGGTTCTTGGTTTTGCCTTTATTTGTGCCATTAACCTCGGTCTGGAAAGCCCTTTTTCTCACCAGTTCCTGTGCTCTCTCCAGGGTCTGGCCCAAGCTCCTCTTCTGTAAATACTAAAGTTTAGCAAGCCAGTTTTGTGTTGCTCTGGCTACTTTGTTTGTGACTATCTTGGTTCCCCCACTACAACGTAGACCCTTTAGTGACAGGTTTCTCTTTTTCTTCACTTATTGTCTCTCTTACTTTAAAGTAAAAGCACACAGCACATGGGACCTATTGTAATTGACTTCATTCAAAATGCTTAGCAACTCCTGTTCTATGTCAGGATTGTCTTTTTGTTACCCCTTTGTCTGCCTTACATTAAAAGATTTGCAGTTGCTCTGGTGATGCCATATACTATACATTAGTGCAGATTTTATACAATAAGGACTCAACAGATAATAACTAATAGTAAATACATGGAGTCACAGCATATGAGCATCTGGCTTATACAGATTCAAGTGTATGGCCTAAGCAAAAGACAAAAGCAAATCTATCAAATTGGCAGCCTTTCCCTGTTCAAACTCAAACTTCACTATCCTAGGGAAAAGGAGGAAGAAGGGGCACTGACCAAAATGAAAGAAATACATTGAGTCTCAGCTTTTTAAAAGCTTAATAAAAGCCCAGGGATTTGAGGACTGTCAAAGGACAGTCATAGAAGTTTAAGTTTCTTGGTTATTTAACTATTTACAAGAACAATCTTAAAACTTGATCTACCCTCTTCCCCATTCTGTGCTTAGATTCTCTTCCTGGACATTCAGTTGCCCTCTGTTTAGCTGTTGCCTTTAAAAGTAAAGCAACCAATGATGAAATCTTCAGCATTCTGAAAGATGTACCAAATCCTAACCAGGATGATGATGACGGTAAGGGAATTAAGTACTTCTTCAGTGGCACTATGTATAGGCCAGGTTAAAGCATAAATATAAAGCATAATGTCAGTTCCTCCTAAGTCTCAGTGGATGCTCCTAACCAGTGGCCTGTTCAGTGTGTCAGTGGTTCCTAAAACCCAGCTACTCTCCCTTATGTAAAAAGAGATCCTCACCTCCCTGTGACATAGCTTACATTCAGTTTAGAAACTAAACACAAAGGAAAATATGCTCTTACCGTTTAGAGATTTTTAAACATTCCCTGTTTTCACTTTAGAGAGGTTCCTGACTGGGAGGACTTAGTGAATTATAAAGTTGGATTTTTCACCAATTTTTAAACTATTACAATAATAATGTTTAATACATACTGAGTATGTACCATGTAATTCCAACCAAAATCCCTAGGTTTTTCTCTGGGCGAGAATGGGAAAATAGGCAAAATGATTTGTAAGTTTATCTGATCAGTAAATGAACAAGACAAAAAATGATGAGAGGGACTTGTCTTTTATCACATATTAAAAGATATCTTGAAAACTACAGTAACTAAAACAATGTGTACACTGGCACCAAAAGAGACAAATCTGTAAAACAGATGAAAAGTCTACCGGGACAACTGGGTGACATTTCGGGGGAAAATTTTTTTTGTTACACGAGTACATAAGGACACATGCATAGTAAACGACTTCATCAAAATAAAACATGAATGGCCCTTGGGTTATTTATTACTAGGATTTTGTTTGGATTTTTCTAAGAAATTTGTATTATGATAGAAAATATATTTAGAAAGCATATGTTGAAATGATGGTCATAAATTTGGACATTGTCAGACATCTTAAGACTTAGACTTAACTGTTAAGTATTTACTGAATTATTTTATTAATGTATTATTTGCCACCATACAGAGAGATATGAACAAGGAAGTTTATGTGGCATTTGTAAAAGAAATGAATCATATAAAAGAATTAGGGAAACAATCCCAAAAAACTAAGAATTAAGATTATGCTTAGTTTTATATTTTGACTATTTGAAATCAGCAGTGGTCTTTTATTGTTTCATTAGTATTCAAAGACATGACTGACATGTCTGACTTGCTTGGATGTGAGCATGCCATCCATCTAGCTCCAGGTGATGGACCAAGGAATTGCTATACTTATATTTTCTAGCTGTCTTACTGTGGAATATTTTTCAGATGAAGGATTCAGCTTTAACCCTTTGAAAATAGAGGTCTTTGTACAGACTCTGCTACACTTGGCAGCCAAATCATTCAGCCACTCCTTTAGTGCTCTTGCAAAGTAAGTGCAATAAGAACATATACTCTGTTTTGAGGGTTTGGCACGTTGCTTGGTGCATACCAGTGATACAGTAATCTTTAGCTAAAATGGTTGAACGTGAAGATCTTAGTATTGTCTTGTATTTTAATACAATGGTTCTGGTTTGTAGTAGCTAACACCCTGTTTGGCTCCTGTCAGTCCGTGTGGACCGTTTGCCTATATACATGGCAGGTACATTTTTTCATGTGTACTTTTAGAGAAACTAGTGAGAAACCTGGGTCCGTAGGACAATCATATATATAGTCAAGAAGCTCCCACCCTGTCTAAACCTCTTCCTAAAGGAAGGTAAGCAGAAATGAGAGCCAACTACATTTTGGGGAGTCACCCAAAGATTGACACCTATAGACAGAGCTTTCTACCACCTCAGACAATGCAGAAGAAGGAAGAGCATACAGATACTCCTGCAGCGGAGCGGAGAAACCAGGTCTCTACTGCAGGGTGCCCGCGGACAGTGCAGTCAGGCTACTGCTTCACCTGCGTTCAGAGACCGCTCCCTAGCCCTCACCTGTTCTTAGCTACACGGGAAACTGGGGTTCTAGGCTGATGGTGGTATATTGAAAATCTCTTTTAAGATTTTGTCACAAATTTCATACAGACCATGAATTCTTAATCATACCTTTTATATCCTTAATGGTTAACATTCAGTTACTTTGTATTTATGTATTACACTGTAAACTGAGTAGCATCAAAAAGGCCTTGAAAAACTTAAAATCCTTAATGAATAAGTTGATCTGTGGTATTTTTACCCCCACTGTCAAAAGGTTTCATGAAGTCTTCAAAACCCTGGCTGAGAGTGATGAAGGAAAGTTACATGTTCTAAGAGTTATGTTTGAGGTCTGGAGGAACCATCCACAGGTAAAAATTGTAATTGGACATGCTGAGGCTCGGACTATATAGGTATAAAAATAAGGCAGTTAATGCCATTGTGTTAAAACATGAAATTTGAGTCTGTCTGTAGAATGGTTTTAAACTCTGTAGTTTTTTTAATGCTGTAGAAGTCATGGTATTTGATTCATTCATTAAAGAGCAAGTGTTATATGATCAACCCATTTTAAATTTGTAGTAAGAATACTTGTTGCTTGGAAGAGTCTACCACTTGGGTTAGGAAATAGTTATCAAGTCTACCCAATTTTTACAAACCAGCTTTGAGGCTTTCTCAGACCTCAGTTACTGTTTTCATACTATATGTTTTAAAGAGGCATTAAAGTAATTGTGAATATATTAACACTTTTTTTTATAATAAAACATTCTTAGATTTTTTAATTTAAGGATTCAGCGGAGTTTGTATGTTTTGTATTCTCTAATATTTTCAAAAAATTTTAGATGTTAACCACTAACAGTTTTTCTTTTCGCTCCATCTTAACTGGCGTTATAGTTCTCTTACTTTTTTATAGTAAGTACCAGAGCCAAACAGAGTGCAGAATAAATCTTAAGACCTAATGATTGAATTAATCCGTTCCATAACCACTGAAAATGAATTTCAGACTTTCTATTTTGGTTTTGTAGCCGTGGGATTTTTGTGGCTTCCGTGTAAGTGTGATTTACCCTAATGGTTCTTTTCTCATTGTAGATGATTGCTGTACTAGTAGATAAGATGATCCGTACACAGATTGTTGACTGTGCTGCAGTGGCAAATTGGATCTTCTCTTCAGAACTGTCTCGAGACTTTACTAGGTAAGTGTGGATTATTTTACAAAGTTTGTATTCTCTAAGAATCCGTTTATATTTGGTCTCATGCATGAGCTCCAAATTCTGGTTCAGACATCGTTAATATACCAATGGTCCAATCTGGTAGAATTGGACTTGGCAAAAGATTCCTGGACAATGCGAATACACAGCCAGGCAGTTTTGCAGTGCCTCTTAAGGACACACCTGTAAATTGAATCAGGACCCAGCCAGAGAAGCAGAATTGCTGATAAAGGATCCAGACTTGGGAGAGAAGATCAGGCTGTGTGTCAGGGTCTGAACTAGACAGTGGGTCGCAGGGAAGAGTTCCAGCTCAACTGGGGACCTGGAATGCATAGCAGGAGTTAGGAGAAACCAGAGTCACAGTAGATTAGGTATACATCATGGAGGGATTGAGGAAAAGTCTGGTGGACACCTGAGTGCCCATGGGGAAGGGAGGTGTCTCACGTCAGTCACGAAAAACCTAGATTTAATGCAGGAGATTCATTCTAGACCCATTTCCCCTACAGGAAGAGACTTTTCATTAAGCTTAGTTCTTACTCATGGAGTCCACAGGCTTTCTAACTGATTGGGACTGGAACAGTAGGAGTTGATTCAAAACAGGAAATAAAGGAATATTGCTTATAAGGATATAAAAATCCACCACAGCCTTTATCCTCTTCATTGTATTCGGTATTGCAGAGGACACTGGTCTGAAATGAACTGAATCCTTAGGGTGCAAGGGTATGATCGAAAGTTATCATATCAGCCAGATTGGCGTTCATAAATGAAGGCAACAACATTTCTCAGATTTGCAAACTCTCAGAAAATTGACCACCCAGGCTATTTGGTAGCCATTATCCTGAGTGACTTAATGTTTGCAACTCATTTCAACCTCACCCCACACTATAGAGTGGGTTACATTATCTATATTTTACAAAACAGGAAAGTGTTGCAGAGTGCTTAAGTAGCTTGTCCAAAGTCACAACTAAGTACAGAGTCAGAATTCAAACACAGGCATTCTTGAACGGATAAAGGGCTCAAAAGCTCCATCTGTTCTTGAACCCTAAGCTCAAGTATTCCTAACTCTGCAAAGCCTTCCCTGACCACCCCTTCCAGAGCTGAAGTATTCTGCTCTTATGCCCTGTCCACTAATGCACTAGACTTTGAGTTTGGTGACTAAGCTGTTTTATTATCTTCCACTGAAACTGCCATCATCCAAGTCAAAATGTATAGAGGGAAGTCCTCTTCTGCACTGTATCTTGGGGTTAGGAAGAACTAACTAGTTTGTAGATGGACATAGTTAAAGACGCTGCTTCAAAAAAGAAACCATTTATGCAACAAACTTTTTAAAGCACCTACAAGGTGATCCTGCTTGAGCAATTTGCTGATAAAGAAGCGGACATATATTTATCTCATTCTTAAAAGGCCAGCAGTTGATAGCTATTGTGAACTAGTAAGTTCCTTAAATGTTCCAGAGAATTGGCTGAATGTATGCTATAGTTAAATAGCATAAAGGATGTGAAATGAGCCTCAGATTCGGTTTCCATTTTGAGACAACCCCAATACATGATGTTTAAATTTAAAAGAGAGGGGTGCCTGGGTGCCTCAGATGGTTAAGCGTTTGCCTTCGGCTCAGGTCATGATCCCAGGGTTCTGGGATCGAGCCCCGCATCAGGTTCCCTGCTCAGCGGGAAGCCTGCTTCTCCCTCTCTCTCTCCCACTCTCCCTGCTTGTGTTCCCTCTCTCGCTGTGTCTCTGTCAAATAAATAAAATCTTTAAAAATAAATAAATAAATAAATTTAGAAGAGAGAAAATATATTTTTGTTCCTAATGTACATATTTTTTTCTGGTTTGCCATTTCACTTCATTGAGTTATGTACACATACCTTTTATGCGTGTCTAGAAGGGGATGGAAATAAAAATGACAAGGACCCAGTACTGCCTTCCAGGAAGCTCACCTGAGTATAATGGGTAGAGACAGATGTTTGCACAATTTATAATACAAAAAAAATTTTAAGTGTTGCTGGAGAAATAGGACTAATTCTGCCTACTAAAGAGTGGAAGACCTTCAGCATGAGTAGATTATAAAAGTTGAGAGATCTTATTTTCTGTAAGTGTACTTGAACATACAGTAACTAAATGCTGTGTTACTTTAAGATTATTTGTTTGGGAAATCTTGCACTCCACAATTCGTAAGATGAACAAACACGTTCTCAAAATCCAGAAAGAGCTGGAAGAAGCGAAAGAAAAACTTGCAAGGCAACACAAACGGGTAAGTCTAAATGTCGATTCATAAATGGTCAAAGAAACTATGCCAGAAACTCTTAAAAATATTCAAAGTTCGGAGCGCCTGGGTGGCTCAGTCAGTTAAGCCGCTGCCTTCGGCTCAGGTCATGATCCCGGGGTCCTGGGATCGAGCCCCGCATCGGGCTCCCTGTTCAGCAGGAAGCCTGCTTCTCCCTCTCCCTCTGCCTGCCTCTCTGCCTACTTGTTCTCTCTCTGTCAAATAAATGAATAAAATCTTAAAAAAAAAAAATTAAAAAAAAAAAATATTCAAAGTTCATTACCTTGATAGGAACTTCTTTTTTCTGAGGCCAAATTATGCAGACTGTTGTAGAAGTAGAGGGAGAGGAAGGACCTGGGGGTTGTTGCTCCCTGCTCCTACACTGTGTGATGAACCTGGAAAGAAGCCACAAACCTGGCTTTTCCATAGTTCCCTCTGGATCCATGTCATGTTTGCCCTTCCCAAAAGGGAAAGCAGAGAAAGAAAGAGGACACTTGTATTTCTCAGGGAGAACACTGTGTACCACTTCCCCCCTACTGTGGGGAGGGATGGGCAGTCCTTCCCCGGTTTACAGAATACTTGTCCTATCACTGAGTATGGTTAGCCATTTTGGGGGGAAGCAGTGAGCTGCATTCCACAATTTTACATAATAGTACTCCTAGTATTCTTCATGACAGGATTTTCCAGTGTTGTGCATATTTGCCAGAGTAGGTGGAAACAAATTTAATGACTTACATGAACCTATAGAAGGTTCAAGTGCTAGTCTCCATATAGAGATACATACATACATACATGTGGTGTATAAACACACATTCACAAACTAAAATAACTGCAAGGTAAATGATGTCATCCTCATTTTATACATGTCCAAATTGAGGCTCAGAGAACTTAAGTAACTTGCTCAAGCTTACATGGTTGGTAAGTGACAGAGCTTAGGATCTGACCCAGGCCTGTCAAATTCCAGGGACTTTCCTTCATGCCACACTGTTCTCTAGATAGGTGGTGTCCAACACAGTAACTTGCTAGCCACATATAACTGTAAGTGAATTAAAATGAAATACAATTTAGAATTCAGTTCTTTAGTCACACCAGTCCCATTTCAAGTGCTCAGCAGTCCTGTATGGCTAGTGGCTACCGTGATGGGCAGCACAGAGTGACATAACATTTCCCTCATCACAGAAGGGTCTACCGGGCAGTAGTATTTAGAACCTAGCCTTAGTGTGCTATTAGGGAAAAACCAGCTAGATGATCTACCCAGTTGCCTCCAACAGAATAAGGCAGACCCCATAACAGGTGCTACGTTATAGATAAAAGCAGAATTCTGTAAAAACAGAGAGAGGGTTCTGATAATTTTGCATAAAGGGTAGAAGGCGGCCATCACAGATGGGGCCTCAACAACAGTGTGTTATCTTAGCCAAAAGGCTCCTGAGAATCTAACCCTGTACTTCCCTAAGCAGTGGTTCGGTGTTCACCAATTCAGGGTTCACAGCAAATGCATAAACATAATGATGGTGAATAACAAGAATCTACTGTACATTTTCCATGGAGCTCAAAGCTGTTTTCATTTTGAATGGAGGAAAAATGTGACACACACTTCTCCTCCCTGAACGGACTGTCTCGTAAAAGGTGTAACTCACTTCTGCTGGGAATGCAGACATCCCCACGCGCTGTTACCCAAGACGGGTGCCGCAACGTTTCCCTGGCCTGGACAAGTGCCCACAGGACTGGTGGGGGTATGTGTGCATGGAGGGTGGCGGAGTACTTGCACCTTAGAATACAAGTCTGCAAGTGGCATTTGACCAGACACAAGAACATCCTTCCCCTCACTTGATGGGGTTTAGTACGCTGGAATTCTAATGGCATTTTCCTTTTGTTCCTGTGCATCCTGCAGCGAAGTGACGATGATGACAGAAGCAGTGACAGGAAAGATGGGGCTCTGGAGGAGCAAATAGAGAGACTGCAAGAAAAAGTAGAATCTGCTCAGAGTGAACAGAAGAACCTCTTCCTTGTCATATTCCAGGTATCTTGGCTTGGGACACTGATAGGTTAAAAAAAAAAAAAAGTTAGAAAAATGTGATTTTTAATCATAATACATAATCATTTATAAAAGTTTAAAATACAAAAATTTACAAAGGAAGTAAAAGTTTACTGCTTGAAGGTAACCATGTCTGTGGTGTTTACTTAGCGTTCTTACAGGACCATTGCTCCAGGCTCTAACAGAATGTGTGAGGATACTTTTAAGTACCTCTCATTTAGTTACTCCCAATTGTTGATCATTTATTTTCCCTTCTGATGAAGTAGATGATCAGTTTATACATGCATTTCTGATTAGGTCCTTAAAAATAGATGCTGAGAAAAATGACAAGCACAGCAATCTAGATATTAAAGGTGTTCACGTATTGCAAAAAGGGTGTACTGACATTGGCACCGGCCTGCCTTTCTAGACGGACAGTATTTACTAACTTAGGAAGGTTGGTAATACGTACCACAAAGACCAAGTGGAACAGGAATGCCTTTGAGGTCTCTTGGTCGAAAATGTGATTTTTTTCTGAAGTGTAAGAATCCTCCCTGTAACGCTGCTTTAACTTTGTACCCCCTTTCCAGCGTTTCATCATGATCTTGACCGAGCACTTAGTACGATGTGAGACTGATGGGACCAGCGTATTAACCCCATGGTATAAGAACTGTATAGAGAGGCTCCAGCAGATCTTCTTACAGGTTTGTGGGAAACTGATTAGGTAATAAACATCACTATTCTCAGGCACAAGGATTTTGCATTTTAAAGAACGGTCCGATTTGTCAGGAGGTTGTGTAGTACCTCTAAGGCCCTTTTAATGTCCATTTGCTCCTACTGGGGCTCATCAGAGTATTTAGGCTTAAATGACTCCTCTACCATCCAGATTCCTAATTGCTGTTCGCTAGGCCTACAGGGGTCTCAGTATGTGCAAGTCATATAGGCACACACAGAAGAGATTTGCATTTTCTGGCACTTTTCCCCTCCACATAGCCTGAACAAGTCGGATTTTCAGTGAGACAGATGAGCTATTTATTTTTAACAGACAAAATGAAGTTTGGGTTTCTTATTTTATAGAGTAGTTACTAGAGAATTAGCCAGTCATCTGTTATCTTTTTGTAAAAGAAAAAAATTTTAAATGCTCTAACCAGTAAAACAAAAAAAGGAAATTAGTGCGAAGTATCTTTTCTCATGTTTCAGCAACCATAGTTTTCATCCGCTTTCCCGGGTGGTTTTTAATCTTGGGCCAGTCCCTGTCTGGGCTACCTTTGTCCTTCTCCGTAGGGACCCAGCTGCCCCGCCTATGGCCGCCACTGCTCTGAAGCATGAATTACGCTTACGTTCAAATCTCGTTCTGGCCATGAACATCCTACCTGCTTTTTTTTATTTCCAACTATATTTTCTTAACGGTGGGGCTTTTCAGGAGCCCATTCTTCCTCTCGAGCATAACCACTTTTTTCCTCCTACCCTTTCCCATCATTCCACAACGTGGGCAGGCTGCTGAGGGAAGTGTTCTGCAAGATTGCTCAAGTGGTCTTTTTCCTGACCTAAACATCCCCTTTTCTGTGTCCACAGCATCACCAAATAATCCAGCAGTACATGGTGACCCTGGAGAACCTGCTCTTCACTGCTGAGTTAGACCCTCATATCCTGGCTGTGTTCCAGCAGTTCTGTGCCCTACAGGCCTGAGGGTCCTTTTATTCCCCCGTCAAGATTTTTTAAAAATATCTCAAAATAATTTGTCTTATTTTTTTGATGGTTTGAATGCTTGCTTTCTTGTAGCATCCTTTCACTTATTAAAGGGGGAGGGGGAGGAGGACAGTGAAGAATAAAGCATTGATTACCTTTAATTGCCCGTACAAAGCAAAAATTCCCAACTGACAATGTGACGATGACCATAGGATGTATTATATATGTGACAGATACAACTTTTCTGGTATTTTTTCCTCCTTAAGGCACAAAAGATAAGTGATTTGAGGTATGTGAACACTAGAGGTCCAGCTTACAAAGTAGTATATAGAACTGGTGGATTTACTTATCAAGTAGCATAGCTTCTCACAGCTCATGGATAAGCTAATATGGCTGAAATAAAACTAAAAATGTTTTTTAAACTTTGGTATTTCATGATTTATGATCTCAGTCTACTTGAAAATCAGTGGTTTCCTATTGAACATCTACTTCCCTCATTTGGAATTCTCTCTCCACAAGTATCTTAATATTTTAAGACCTTACTTATTAAGAAATGTTATTCAGAGTAGCACTACCCAAATTCTTTACAGTTATATTCTAAATTAAACCACAATCTCTGGGGGTGAAACAGAGCCAGCCAGCGTTCTGAAGTCTCCCCCAGGGCTGTCCATTGTGTGGCAGCTATGGGAACCGTGACCTGAGAGCCATCTGGTCACCTCCTCTAGTCTCGGAGACAGATGTGTCCAAGGTCCACTAGTGAGGTACGTGCTAAAGTGGAAACAGAAGTAGCCAGATTGGCTAAAACTGTACTTGGATTTATATATAGGTTTGGGTTTTGTTTCTACAGAACTTGGTCCAAGTAATTACTAATTCTTGAGCCTGTTTCCTATACAGTATTAAAGCTTAACTGAGAGAGATAAGCGTGCACATAAAATAAGCATAAGGGATTATCTGACATTGCACGTTGCAAGCATTTTAGGGCTTCACTAAACCTTGGGAAAAATTTATCAACAACCCCACAACTGGTAAGTAGTATTCCTGTGCCTTTGTACAGCATAGATATTTTTAACTTATTAACATAAATTTAGGATGCATTAGTATTTTTCATATTGTTACCCAGTCTCTTTTGTTTGCCCCGCATTCAGGGGCTACAGAATATAGTCTACTCAAGAGATAGGAGTTCCTAGAATTTTTAAATACCATTTAAAACAAGAAATAATTATTCACAGAATTAATCTCCCTTCCAGGAATAATTCAGGCAGTGGTTCATATGAAAATAAGTTTGCTTGCTCTTCCTGGAAAGTAGTAGTTTGTTGTATAATTTACTAATCTGTAGTTATACCTGAAAATGAGGAAAGAACTTGCCAACCTGCGTAGAATACATTGGGCCGTCAGTGTTCTCTGGATACTGGGATCATCCTCAAGTGATGAAAGAGTGAATAGAAGCGTACGTGAAACTAGACAAATCTAGAACTATACTGTCCTGATGAGAATACGTGCTCATGAACAAGTGGCTAGTCTGTGCCACATGCCACAGATTCACCCTATTTAATCTTCCCAACCATCCTCTGAGAGATGATTGTGCCCACCCAGCAGATAAAAAGAGGCCCATGGAGTAACCCACCCAAGGCCCACAGCTAGAAAGTGGAATTTGAACCTAGGTCCATGGGGCGCAACGGCTCTTTATTACCGTTGTCAGCTGCCTAGACCCCTCGTTATTCTGTTGACATCAAGCTGGAAGCTCTTCTGTGGTCCCAGGAAGGTCTTGCTACCCATTCTGAATAAATTTTTACTAAATCAATAATTAGCATGGCACGTTAAAAAAAAAATCAACACTTATTTCTATGTTGAATTCTTAGAGAACAATTAGTAATTACAGTCTCAAGTCTATTTGAGTTGGACTAGTTTGGACCTGCCTTTCTTCAAGCATAATCTCCAGGAGAGCTGATCTACAAGGAAGATGAAAACATATAAACTTCCTACTTACAGCAACTGGACTAAAAAAGCCATGTCAAAGAACAACTTGAAAATATCCAGTTTATCTTTACTTGAACAGGTTAAAAAAAAAAAAAAGTCATGCACAGACCCTGTAGTCAAGCACAAATCCTTGTGATCTTTTTGGCAAGACGGGCAAAACTGACTAGCTAAACTTGATCCACATGCCTGGGGTGATGTCGGGCTGTAGGTTATAACTTCCTTTAAAAGTGCTAAGTAAACACAAGATCTCCTCCCTCCCAGGATTAAATGAGAATACCTGTAAGCCATTTCGCATCACACCTACCTGGTTCACGGTAAGTGCTCTATAAAATGTTAACAAGTTAGGATAAACTTAGTACCTTTTTTGATCAATAAGACAATATGGCTGTTTTTCCATTTTAATCCATATTTGAAAAGGGCTATCTAGACACGGACCTTAGGGCCTATGGTAGTAAACTGTAAGGATACAGAAAACATGATCAGACTGCCACGATTCAATTACTGCTGTCCAGTCAGGCCTTGGCCAACAACAGCTCCCCACTCCCTCACATGGAGACAGCATCTAGAAGACCTGGCTAGCCTCCAGGGCGCAGGGTCTACCACTGTCCCTTGTTTCCTGGGAGAAGAATCTGCTTCAGTTGCTTCTGCCCTTACTAAAAGCTCTTCCTCCTATTCCAATCTAGGGTTTGGTTTGGTTTATTTCTCAGTTTTAGCTCTAATCTACCTTTTGAACCTATTCCACCCCTCGCTCCCATCCCTATTGTAGAGAAAAGCAATCCCAGACCCAGTATTTTGCCCACAACCAGACCTGCTGGACTCTAACTGAAACTTGCTCTTAAGTTGTAACATACACATTTCTATTTAGCATTATTTACACGAGTGTTCATTCATCTGTGAATACTTTACACTTAACTAGTCACATCTTCTCATATGTCAGCTCATGGCCACACACAGTACAAGTCTTCCGATACATGTCATCCTCTAGGTTTTCTTCTGGTCCATACTCATGTTGATGAGCAACTGTTTCCCTTCTCCACACGCTGCTTCTTACTGCTCGCCGTAATTCTAAGAAAATAAGGAAAAGCCAGTCTTTCAGTGATGCTATTCAGCTGAATCCCAAAATCCATCAAGCTTGTGTGTGTGTAAACCAAATATGGTTTACATTAATTTTATAACAAATCAAAATTGATTCTAGAACCTTGGCCAGCTTGGCCTGTAAAATTACTCATTGTTGGAGCCGCGTGAAATGGGATATACGGAAATGGGGTAAGTGGGTTAAGAGGGACAGTAAAACAAAATTCAGAAGATGAGTAAAGGGGATTTTAAAAAATGGGATTTGTTCAAGCAGCTAAGAAAAATGGTGCTGCAGCAGGAGAGGGGAGTCAGCCAGGATAACTCAGGACAAGATGCATTTCAAAGTTCTGCGCGTTAGGGGCCACTTCTGTAAGAGGCAGGCCAAGCTTTGCTTGCAAGAGAACTAGAAAGCCAAGAAGTCTGCTACTATGCTGGGGTTTCATCTTAGAGAAACTGCTTGAAGTCTGTTCAGTTCCTTATCTTATAAAATGAGAGCAATATTTTAGGAGAGGGATTGCCAATTATTGCAAAGTACAATCTAAATATAAGAATCAAAGGCAATTAAGAGCTGGAAAGAACCACAGTTTTTATTTTACTACTTTATTTTGCAGGTAGGAAAATGGAACAAAAATAGCATGTGACTGCAGGTCAGTTATTCCAGAGTTTAGAACTTTTTCCACTGTATCATGTTAAAATGTTATTTAAAAAAAAAAAACTCTTGGATGCTTTGAAAAGCAACTAAGCCAATCACATTTTAAAAGTTCACACTGCAGTACCTGAAGAAACCAAATGCTTAGTGTTAACTGGAAATTAACAAGCTAATAACTTCTCCGTTTCCAGTTTAATGAATAAAAAGCAACACTAATTTTTTTATTCTGACCAGTGATCCATCAAGCCCAGCTCTGAGAGCACGCTACCTAAGGAAGAGTACGTTACATAATCTCACCTATAAAAATCACTGTACACCAAGTGATCACACATTTTCTTTAATCCTCTTTAGATTTGTAAGTAGTATCAAAATACTTGAATCTTTGTATTTCAGCCTTTATTGTATCTTAGGGATAAGTAGATGTAGCGCTATGTATCAGGCACTGTTCTAAGCACTTTATAAACACATTTAATCCTCACAACCCTTTGAGATTAAGTACAACTACCATCCCACTTTTTTTTTAAGGTTTTTTTTTTTTTTTAAGGTTTTATTTATTTGACAGAAAGATAGCGAGAGCAGGAACATAAGCAGGGGGAGAAGGAGAGGGAGAAGCAGGCTTCCCGCGGAGCAGGGAGCCCGATGTGGGGCTCCTGAGCCGAATGCAGACGCTTCACGACTGAGCCACCCAGGCACCCCTACCATCCCACTTTTACCAGATGAGAAAACCCAAAGAAGTTACATACGTTGTGCCTAAGATAAAACCGCTAGTTGATGCCAACAGCGTGGTCTAGCTCAGGTTCCTGTTAACCACAAAGGCTGTGCTGCCTTTTCCCACCTCCAGTATGAGAAGTACTGGGTCTCAGACCACTATATTCAGGCTTCAATGCATGCACCTCTAGACAGTTTCCAAACTAGGGGGGAAAATCGTGTCCATCCAAACAATCTTTATTCCTATATTCGTCACATTCTGAAGGCAGCAATTTTTTCTAGACATACCTGGAATATCCTACCCTTTATTTTACCTTAGGGTATTTTCTAAATAAAAAATGAAATTATGTGCTGACTGGCACAGATGCCTCATGGTTTCAGTCAATGACAAGAAGAGGTCTCCTGTTTGAGTTCCAATACCTCCCTTCCAAATTTGTTCTGATATAAAGTACCCTAGCCACTTTTCCTTTACTACTCCACTGAGAAAATGCTCTCAAAATCTGACTGCATCCCGGTCAATGCTAAGGTAACCTCTAACTTGAGCATTACGTGAACTCAGGAAGAGAGAGAAGAAAACTTACTTAACGCTAGAATACTGACAACAAAATCTAGTTTACTAGCCATAATTGAATATAAGGTTTTTACTGACTTTATGGCTTTTTCTTCCCAACCTTCAGCTAGTTTATCAAGAATAATGACAAAGCCATATCTTTTAGTATTTACTAGACACTCCTGGAAAAACTTGTGCTAGAAAATAAGGAAGTACTAAAATACTGGTATGTTTTATCATTTTCTTGCCTTCTTTTCCTTCCTGAACAATCTAGTCCTAAAGCCAGTAAGTGGAGCAAGTAAAGCAGGCATCTGTGGTAGGGTAGAGGGAGCCCCAGAAAAGTAAGGAGGATCTCCCTGTGGTGCAGGCTGCTAGCAACAGTGATGGGAAATTACATACAGAGGCATCAAATAACTACATTAAGGATAATGCGAATCAGATTTCTCACTGTCAGAGAAGGGAGTTACAAACAAGGAAAGAAAACAAGAATGAACCCTAAAATCCTGGATTAGAATTGGGTATGAGTGTGAACTCAAGGTATTAATTTATAACATATGGGGCAGACATAAAAATACAGATATATACATGTTATTGTGCTAAAAAGCAGAAGTCCTCAACAATGAAGACATGGCAAAAGGACAGAGGAGCTAGCTTAAAGAAGATTCCTCTTAGCCCAAATCTCAGACAATTTGAACACCAAAATAAGGACAGAAATGAACAAAAGCCATGGAGAACAGGAATTCATGAATCCGTACCAATAATAAATGGCAGAAAGGATGCTGCAGAATGCAGACTTCTAACTGGCTAAACATGGAGAGAGCACTGAAAAAAACCATTTTTTCAAAAAGTATACTAAAGACTGGTTCAGGCAAGAACCATCTGTGACTGAGTGCTAAATCTCAGGGGAAGTGTTTAGGAGAAACAGGATATTTGGTTGGCTGTAACTTTTTTTTTTTTTTGCCTATGAAATAAAAAGTTTTAACATCATCACTGAAGGCAGACAGACGTAGATCTCCAGATATGATGCCCTAAGAAATAGGTCATTTATGTACCATCTCCAGCCTGAAATGCGTAACATGAATCTAACCATTGGGAAGCCTCTGAAAAGCCCCAAATGAAAAACATTTCTAAAAAAAAGCAAGATGGGGAAGGGAACAGACTTCTTCAAAAATGTCAATGTCAAAAGAGAGAGAAGCTCTGGAAATATTCCAGAATAAAGAAATTTAGAAGAACTTGGTACTTCGAGCTAATGCCTGATCCTAGACTGGATCCCGAGCTATAATGAAAAACCACACAGGACATTACTGGGCAAACTAACAGAACTAGACTCTGGGTGACAGAGGAGATAAAAATCTCACGACTACACTCTGGTCCTGCACAAGGAGACTGCTGTTCGCGGGAAGCATGTGCTGCAGCGCTGGGGACAGTGACGTGTGCAACCTCCTCTCCAACGGCTCGAGCAAGTGTCGCGTGCAGAATACAAATGGCTAACAGATCACTCTGGAGAAAGGATACAACCCCTGTCTCCTTTATACTAATCTTTGCAATCTTCTGGAACTTTCTGAACTGATTTCCAAATTAAAACTTTCAAAGTCAGGAGTTTGCTTGAAGGGGCCAAATTAGAGACCATTTGAGCCTCAAAATGAGTAAGAGGAATGGACTATAACACTGATTTGAGAAGAATCCATGAATCCAACTAATACTAAAAAAAATTCTTCTTCCCAAAGGAAGCCAAATAATTATAGAAATAACAGAAATAGAAAATCACCACTTATATCCAGCCTAGTAACAACAGATTGGGGCAAGAATCATGCCATGTGCTAAAACCCAGGAGTGAGACTTAAGGAAGGAGATGCTCACACAGTACCCGAGTCCAGCCCACAGATTTCCTCCTAATTACAAAGGGGAAAGCGCACCTGAACAATGGGCAAATCTCGCAGACACTGCCCCAAGCACGCTAGCAAACGGAGGATCCCTTTCTTAGCTGACAGCATGTGTCTCCTAACGTGACACACGCGGACACATCACCAGGGAAGGACTCCTACCAAAATGCCCACTATCTAATTGTGCGAAAATAAGCTGCTAATAAACCTAAATGAGGACATTCTGCAAAACAGGTGGCAGTCTCCAAAAATGTCAATAGTCCCAAAAACAAAACAAAACCAGCTGAGGACCTAAAAGAGTACAGATATGCATCAACCTTGATTGGCCCTTGGATCCAACAACTTTTTTGTTGTGAAGGACATCAGAACGACTGAATGTCTAAGACATACTAGACAACATTATATTATTAACTTTACTGAGTATGACACTGTTTTTCCAGTTACACAGAATGTCACTGTTTACAGGAGATAACATCCTGAAATATTAAGAATCACAATGTCCTCAAGCAGCTCTTAAATGGGTCAACAAAGCGTGTGTGTGTGTGTGTGTGTGTGTGTATGTGTGTGTGTGTGTGAACAAATGTGGCAAAATGTCAACATCTGGTGAAATAAAAATTTTTTAAATAAAGATTAATACATCTTTTACATTACTTCATTTAAGCAACTTAAAACTTTGGAAAGTAGAGGTCACCACCTACTGCTGAGTGAGAAGAGGAAGGCAGACAGGGCAGAGCCTTGAAGGGCGGCAGCACCTCACCGCTAGCCCTGGGGACAGGAGGAGGGGTCGCGCCCAGCAGCGCCGAAAGCCTAGCTGAGCTGGAGAACAAAGCAGCAGGTTACCGGCTTATAGCCTCCTAGTCCTACGGACCTAGAATTTCACAGCACAGAAAGCTGTGGACTGCCTCTCTGGAAATTTATAAAAATGTTCACGGTAACCAGTCTTGCTATGGATATCTTCAGATAGATACTCTTTTTACCCAAAGAAGTCTTCCCTTAAATCCTTGTTTCAATGAAAAATTTAGTTTATGCCACTCTGAAACTTGTATTTTATTTGCCTGATATCCTGCTTTTGTAAAAGAGACAGCTTGTATTCAAAGAAGCCCAATGCTGTTTAGGAGGTAAACTCAGGAGAACTAGCTGAGGGAGACAAAATATTTCTAAATACTTGATGGGAAGGACAGGAAGTTGCATAGGGGGCTCCTTGTTAACTAGAGGAAAAGTCACAAGGAAATATCAACATGAAGCTTTGATCTTATCTTGTCCTCCAAACACCGAAGCAGAGGAACATGGAATTGTGTCCTTCAAACTCTTGAGAGAAGCCCGAAAACAGTCATAAATAGAACCACAGGCCAGAATGTAAAATGTCCGCACACTCAGTAGGAGCCCCAACGTGGGCTTTTCTTACCCACCTCTTTTGAGGGGAAGAGTACATAGTAACATACAATGAAGAATAATTCTCCATTTTTTAGAAGGCTTACCTCTGTCAGTACTAAGTAAGAGAACACAGAGTATAACTTGAAAGAAAAGCCTCATCTCCACCTTATTTGTGGAGAGGCATGCAAGCCCAAAACGTTCTGTGTATTTGCACCAGATGAGAGTTCTCATCCAGTATCAGAGGTGACACGTAGTGCATTTGTTGAAATCCAGTTAAACTGAGCAGCAGTGATGCCCTCGTTTCTACTGCTGCGTGCTTGCATCTAAGAGATCTAGAACAATTTGAATTTGCTGATAATTCTTGTCTTTTACTTTGCCTGTATTTATAAATACCTTATACTATTTATACTTAAATTTCTTTGTAGTAAAACCAGTTCTTTCTCAAACTGCTAAGCAGATCACATTCTCAAAGCAGGTAAATGTAATCTCTTACCTTTCCATAAAGAAGTAAGCTTTGTGTCAGCTTCTCTGTGGATCAAAATCAGAAGACCAAGAGGAACCAGGTTCCAATTTCTCTTCAACTAAACTTTTAGACTTGCTTTTATTCCTCTCTGTTCTGAGCAAACTGCACGGTAAGCTCCTTGTTTCTAATCTCTATAGTGTCTACTCCACTCTCAGCCCTTTGTGGCCTAGTCAGGAGAACTGGAACATGTTCACCGACCTCTAAAGTAAACCAACGAGAAGGAGCCATAATTAAACAGGGTACCACACCGACCTCTGCACAGGAAAACACCAGAAGACAATGGAGTAATGCTTTCATAACTAAGAGTGTGCTCAGGTTTTCATATGCAAGGGAAACTGGAAAACACTCAGATTTGGAGAGACTAGGAAAACATACCACTCGGAAAAATTTCCTCAAAAAGACATGCTTCATCCCAACAAGAATGGAACTGAATTAAAGAAACCAATCTTAAGGGCCCATGAAAAAATTCAGGGCAAATTCAAACTCTTCAACGAAGAAGGAAATCCATAGTTTATCTGGTGATTAACAGCAGCAATTTAATACAGTGAAAAAAAAGCCAATTATATTTGAGTTTATGTTTCTTTAAAACAATACCCATAAAAATTATATAAATCTTAGAAGAACTGTTCTATGCATACTAATATTTGATCAAATTTTTATAATTTGATTTTTATAGAAAAAAAGTATAAAAGAGATGCTATAATCTTTTACTGTTAGTCAAATCATAGGAACTTAGCCACATTTAGATGACATCTTGACCAAACTACAGAGATAGTATCTAAATAAAAATTACAGACAGCCCCCCCTTTTTAAAGTATTTTATCACTTGCAGGTCTAAGTTTCTAATTCCTTTATCCATATACTATAGTCTACACCAAAATACCATCAGAAAAGTGGCTTCGAGGGGCAGCAGAGAGGGAAGAGTGGAGGCGATTCAGGTAGCTGAAGTTACCAACAAGCCCAGGCTGGTCTGTAATGAGTCTGTAACTCTGCCTTCCTCTCTCAGGCCCAGTAAGAAGCTTCTGTTACTTTCCCCCTCCAGGCTCTCCTCGATGCTGGAAGAAGGAAGGGCTGGGGTAAAATGTGAGGTGGAACACAATCTAATAAAAGATTAAAGGAAAGGACCAAATTGAAAGAAGTCTTTCCAAAGCCTCTCAGTTGGTCCTTGCTGGTGTTTTCAGCGACCTGGTACAGCAGCGGCTCATGTGGGGAAGATTCTTCAGTGAAATGCTTCTACACGGCAGTTTGCCACAGGAAATCTAACCAAGCCAGAGAAGTGTGCTTACCCCCCGATCCAGGAGCTGATCTCTTAAGTCACTATAATTTATATAAAGACATATATAAGGATGTTTATCATGAGGGTTTTTTTTTTATCATGAGGTTTTGATAAACTTCGTAAGTGTCCAACAGTGCTTCTATTTTTATAAGAAATATTTGTAAGAGTCTGTGTGTAGAAAAGAACTAGAAAAACAGACATTAAAATGTCACTATTGATGGTCTCTGGGCGGGAGACTACTACAAGTTCTTTGCAGTTTCCCAACTTTTCTGCACTTCACACAAATCAATCTTGTACTGAGAAGAGGGAAAAAAGATCCTCCCAAGAAGAAACAAGGCAGGCTTACACTCAATTTTTGTTCCTGCTGTATTATTTAACACATCTGAGCTATCTTCCAAAACCTCTTCTAAATGCTAAACACAAAAGCAAATTTATTTATTATGGCTAAGACACTCATTTTAAATGGATGTATACAAACCCCGTGAACACATAAAACACATGCTATCCGGATGTGCCACACACCACACCAGGACTCTACACCTGCTGACGGAAGCACATCTATGCCCGCCGTGCAGGACTCTCCAGGGAGTCAGTGGTCCCACCGAGTCAGAGTGCTCCCACTGCTCCGACAGCAGCCCACGCTCACCATCACGGTACCGACCACACTCCAACAGGAGCCGGACCAGCTCTGACTCCAGCAGGACACTAGCACAGTGCCTGGTGACGCTGCTGGATGCGCTGATGGACTTACGCACAGATGGACACACAGACACACACGGACAAAGGAATGGATAGACAGATGTATGGACAGAGGAATGAATGTACCGATGCAGACTTTCGGTTAGGAAAGCCTGCTTCCGGTCCCACCTCGCTAATGACTACTGATGTAACAAGTCACTCTACCTTTCTAGGTCTTTTATCCACATAGAAGGAAAATGATTCGACTTGCTGACATGAGAAGGCTCCTTCTAGCTACTAAATTAGAGGACTAACACTTAGGCATGATTTTTTCATTTTAAGCAATTAGAGAGGTTTGCTGGTGGATATCCTTTTTATAACCCTGTTAGTCATATTTAAGACTGAACTGATGCCAAATCCTTCACCGAGGATATATCCCTGATCTACCACTGTTCCTATATAAACACATAGTTCACTTTAAGAGGAGGATTTCCACACTTTTTAGAACTGCCGTACTCTGAGGTTTGCACCGAGCGCCTCAAACACCAACCTACAGAGGGCAGACTTTCAGTCTTGTTTCAATCTATGAAAAAACATTCCAATCTACTGGTGACAGATCTTTAAACAAGAACAACTTACCTAAAGTCTTTTTGGAAGTCAATAAAATACAGTCCTTCATGAGATCAATGTAGCCACTTTTTTTTTTTTTTTAAGATTTTATTTTTAAGTACTCTCTACACCCAATGTGGGGCTTGGACTCACAACCCCGAGATCAAGAGTCTTACGCTCTACCCACGGAACCAGCCAGGCACCGCTTCACTTACCTTTTACTTTCTTATCAAACTTCTTCTGTTTCATTTTCTCTCGGTTTTCCTGTCGAGCTTCCTTTGCTTCTTCTAATGCTTCCTGACTACCCCAAACTTCAAGAGACCTCTTCACAATCTACAACACAGAATCCAGATTTAAGTTAAGTATTATAAAGTCATAATGATTAAATCCATGGACACCAAAACATGATCTCACTCAAGGGCAATTTTATAAGTATTTGAAATTTTGAAGAGATTTTAAATAGTGCTAAGAAACAACTCTAATAACACCTCTATTTAAGCCTATGGAACCTCAGCCTAAATGTAGGCTTGATTAGTTAGACTGTAAGTACAAAAGCTGTCCTCTGACTGTAATTGTTTCTCTGCGACATTGTTTTCACACGAATCCACCAAAGTACCAGTAGTCAGTGGGTCTGATAAGTTTTGTCACGCTCGCCAAAATAATCTGCAGACCAATTAGCAACAGTCCGTCTGAATATGAGGTCATCTCCAAAAACCTCTCACCACAGAGAATCAGTCACTACTGCTCTTTTCCTCCTTGGTCTATTACTAACTTCTGATCTTTACAATGTCAATTTTTTTTTTTTTTAACTGTAGTACCTGAATGACCTAAAGTCTTTATTCTAGTTTAAAAACTTTGCATTATAATATCTTTACTCTTTATAATATTTATTTACATTTAGAAGACTAACAAACACACTAAGAATTATGCTCAGGATCTCTCTCACAATATGTTAAGGGAACCAAAATATCAATCAAGGTAGCCAAACTCAAATTTCTTCCTGACATGATCAAGTGATATCCTGGCATTTCCTAAATTCTCAAACATCACCTTTTCCACACTTTAACACCCCTGAAATGCTGCAGCACCAGCCACCTGCTCACCGATGCTTTAACAGCTGAGTCAAAAAGTGGTTCAGAAGAATTGGACTCTGAATGCAAAGAAGTTTAGGAATACCTTAATAAATCTGTTGTAGTTGCATTTCTTATGTATGTATGCACAAGCATGATATATAGCAAAAAAAAAAACCTAATAAATCTAATGGCACTATTTCAGTAAGTATAAAATAAAAGCTTCAAGTGATAAGAAAGCATTGGGTTGGCGTTTTTCATTTTAATGGTACATAAAATAATGGTGAATCTTCTAATTAATGATGTCTTAGGTTTGATAAAATTCAATAAGTGACTGGCTTTACAATGTAGTTTCTTAATTTTATTTGAAGCTACTAGGATTTTCTAGTATTTTCCAGTCAACCTGCCCTAAACCAATGCCTCTCAACATTTTTTTATATAATGGCACAAAAATAGAACGTATGTACTATTCTAGGATAGATACAGGAGGCTCTGACTCAAGGCACCCACACTAAGTGGGTAACTATCTCTGCACACCACTACAACACGAGAAGTTGAGAAGATCCACTCTGAAACACAGCAGAGTTACATGGACACTTGACACTGTTCCAGATGAGCATTTCCCAAGTGGAGTTAGATTTTAGGCATCTGTGAAATTCCTGAAACTTCCTAGGGTTTTCATTTGGAGGGTGGGCGGGTAGGGAAATGGGGCCCAACTCCTAATCCCAACCTAGTTCCCCAATTGTCCTAGTAACATTACCTGACAGTAACATATCTGCCCCGAAGTGCCACACTGAAAAGTAAACCCAGATGTTATTAAATGTCGTTACATACGACTATGACTCATATACAAAACAACAGAAGGAAAAGGATCTTTTTAGCTCTGTAAGCAAAACTAAACTAATTATACCTAGTTTACAGTTAAAACTTCACCCAACCGAGGACTTAAAATGACCAAGTGTAATGTATCAGAGACCTGTAATTTTAAGTAGAGTTTCATATCACCCCATTGTGAATGATGAGGATTCTTCTTCACAATAAATTTAAGAGCTGGTTCTCTTTTTTCTAAATCACAGTCTTTCAGAAGGTATTCTTGTTTGGCTTCTGTTTTAGTTATGAGCTTGTGTTTATCATCAGCATCTCTGAAAATAAATTAAGTCCAGTACTATGTTAGTTATTTTAAATAAGCTATGTTTTCAAATAGTCCAACAACCCAGGGGCATGCTTGCCAAAACATTATTTTGAAACAGTTTTTCCTGGGGTGCTGGGTGGCTCAGTCAGCTAAGCGTCTGCCTTTGGTTCGGGTCATGACCTTGAGGTCCTAGGATCGAGCCCTGCATCAGGCTCCCTGCTCAGTGGGGAGCCTGCTTCTCTGGCTCCCTCTGCCCCTCCCCACCTACTCAGGTTCTCTCTCACTCACTCTACGTGCTCGCTCTCCCTCAAATTAATAAAAAAATCTTTAAAAAAATAAAATAGCTTTTCCTTCAATTCTCACGGTCAAGTTAGCAGCATAAAAATTCTAAACAGAAAAATACTTTATCTTTTACTTATTTGGAGAAGCTATATTATATTAGCAGCAGATCCAGGTCATTTAATAAGAATTTCTTTCTACTTACTTGAAGTCCCTCTTTGCCACAATGGATTTGAAATGACTAAGAGTACAGCAAATATAAATGAGAAGACTCAATGGGTAAGAAAATATCTCATGGATGGACTATAAGGAATATAAGTATACAAGGTCCAACTACGCCAACACACTTGAGTTTCCAATTGGCTCTGAGCTTATTCAAAGTCAAGGTAAAACTGGAGGTATAGTCAGTCACATAGTTCTCATTTATTTTGTTCTCCATCTACATGCCAGGTATGACTCAAAGTACTAGAAAAACAGCAAAGAAAACAAAGCCTTGTTTTCATGAAGCTCCCATTCTGGTTAGGAGAAGACAATAAGCAAACATAATGACAGATAAAAGTGCTATAAAGAAACACAAAGCATGGTAAAGAACAGAAAGTTTGATAGACTGGGTAATCAAAGAAGGCCACTGATGAGGGGGCATTTGAGCAGGGCCCTTAAAAAGTCAGAGAACATTCTGAACAGCTGGAGAAAGAACATCCTAAGCAGAGAGAACAGCAAGTGCAAAGGCTCTAGGGCAGGAGTGCGCTTCACAACTGGACTCACGGCAAGTGAGCCAGTGGGGACCAGAAGGCTTAAGGAAGGGAAGACGGTGAGGAGGGGCGGGAGATCAAGTCTGAGACATGCGGGAGCCCTCTAAGCAGTGTGGAGACAGTTCTAGTCTACGTGGATTAAAAACCGTTGAAGAGTTCTGACTAAAATGTCTCCGTAGAAGAAGCCAATGGTGCAAAGTTGGGGGCACGGGCCAGTTAGAAGACCACCAGTGCTGGGCTCCAGACAGGTGCTGATGGTGGCCTCGGCTGAGGTAGTGGTGGAGGGGCGAGGGGGCGAAGCAAGGATCTGGAAGGAACACAGATCCAACTGGATTTGGAATTAAACACGGGATAAGGAGAGAAACAGCCAATGAAGTTGGCCTTTACTGAAATGAGGTATAGGTCAGGGAGGGGAGGAGAAACTTAAGATTGGGAATAACTTCATGAAAGCTAAATAACTTAGAAGTTTAAGCTAAAAGAGGGGACAGGTACTCTACTAAAATTAAAATCGAAGATATTGAAAGGAAACAGAATGGAGGGCTGTGTTCCTAATTACTTTAAAAGTATCTTTTTTCCAGACTACTACACAACTTTCTTTAAACTGATACATTAGTTGCTTCCATCTTCTCAGGGAAATAGGATTATATGTGATAATTTAGTTCCCAAAAGCTATCCATCCTTACTTTAAGGAGTGATAATGCTGTGGCTCTTAACCACTGTGTGTCAATGGGAACAGAGTTTATAATTTGTAATTCCAATGGCAGCCACACATTTTTTTTTAAAGATTTTTATTTATTTGACAGAGAGAGCACAAGCAGGGGGCGCAGCAGAGGGAGAAGGAGAAGCAGGCTTCCCGCAGAGCAGGGAGCCCGATGTGGGGCTCGATTCCAGGACCCTGGGATCATGACCTGAGACGAAGGCAGACGCTTAACGACTGAGCCACACAGGTGCCCCGGGAGCCAAACATTTCCAGTCACAGATCTGATCGTGAGACAAGCAATATCTCCCATTCCCTCTTCTCAGGATTCTACCCAGCAACAAGTCAGTGGGAATGTCTCCCTCCCCTGCAGCAGGGACTCAAAGAAGCCAGGTCCTCCAGGCAGGTGAGCAGTTGATCTAGGGCAGCAGGTCCAAGAAGAAGGACCAGGGACAGAGAAGAGGGCTCAGTAAGAATCCCAGATGGGGTCTTAAGGCATGAAAGACACCAACACAGGACGTGTTGGGGTAAACAGTAGGGAAGGAACGAGGAGGAGTGAGAAGCATCATCCTGGGGTGACAGAAAGAGGCCAGAGGCCAGGAGAGGAAGAAAAAGGACGAGAGAAGAATGTGACTTTTCCTCCTCTCTTCTCTCCCCTTCAGTCCCCTCCTCTCACTGAAGGCCCCAGTCTTCTGACCAAGGTGTCCACATACCCCGGGGTAAGACACAGGGGACCCTCAGGTACCAGGGGGAAGAGAGGGGTTAGGAACTTGCTAATGAGAGAGGGTAAAGACCCACCAGGCCCAGAGAAAGGAGGACAGATCTACAGCTGAACCAGGGCTGTCCTCATCACTGTGATAAGCACAGGCTTCCTATATTTCTTTGACAAAATGGAAACCACAGAAATTTTAGGAAACAGCTAGAACAAAAATTGTAATTACTAATATTAAATCCACATGGATCTAATTATGGTTTTGCACTAAATCTACATGCAAACAGTAAACTTTAGCAATTGAGAACATCGTCTGAAATAAGTACCTGCAGTTATCACAAGTTGCCAGATCAAAGTGGCTCATAAGGTAAGAATCCATAAATTCTTTACCACACTCTTCACATACTGCATAATCAAATTCCATAACAGGTCCTAAAGAAAGGAAGGTTAATTCTTTAAGTTTACTTTTTTGTGACTTAGAACAATGTATTTTCCCCTATCTTAAGGTTATCAGCATGTACTTTATAATGGACACAAAAACATTTACATCAAAGACAAAACCATGATTAAGTAATCTTCTATTTATCTTAAAAAAAAATTTTAAGGAAAAAACTATCAATTCATCAAGTACGTTTGAACCCAAAACCACGTGTAAGGTGCTTGTATGAGCTCTGTACTGCTGCTGTAACAAATTACCACAAATCTTCAGGCTAAAATAACACAAACTTATTATCTTACAGATCTGCAGTTTGTAAGTCTGACATGGGTCTCAGTGGGCTACAGTCAAGGTGCAGGCAGGGCTGCATTCCTTTCTGGAAGTTTTAGGACACAATCTATTACCTGCCATTTTCAGTCCTGCCTTGATTCAGGCAGGACTCACTTCCTCCAACATCCAAACCGGCAGTAGCAGCTTCTCCCATCACTCTGGCTTCTTCCATAATCACATCTCCCTGTGCCTCTCTCCTGCCTTTTGCTTTTAAGTACCTAGTTACACTGGGCCCACCTGGATAATACAGAATAATCTCCCACACATCTCAAGGTCTTTAACCTTAATCATATCTGCAAAGTCCCTTTTGTTATGTACGGTCATATATCATGGGTTCCATGGTGACTGGAATCTGGACCTCTTTGGGGACCGCTATTCGGCCTACCACCATACTGTTGAGAGTACAAAGGAGGTGAGTCCCAGAGTAGAAGGGAGCAGAGGGGGCTGCTTACAGACAGGGAAGATAGATACTAACACATAACACGGAAAGAGTAGTAAAGTGCAAGCCAACAGCAGAAGAGACAACACAGAATTCACTTTCAAATGGGAAACTTTCTCCCCCTCCACTCCACCCTCCCCACCACCACCACCAACAGAGTAAATACCTCAACAATGAGACTGTAAACTTGAGGGTGAAGATTATATTTAGCTATATATCCTCAACTCCCAGCACAGAAACTACTCTAGGTAGAGTAAAACTCAATTTTTTTGAGGACTTCAAATACCTGGCTAAGGATCTTTATCCTATAGAATTTCTCAGCAAATCTGAAAGTTTGGTTCTCTCAGCAAATCTGAAAAGTTTTACTAGTACGTCTTTAGGATGATTGCTACTGCCAAGCCCCAGCTCCGAGAACTGCCACGACCCCCAGTGGAAAGAAGAAGGGAGTCATCATTTGTCCAGCTGGTTTGACACATTCCTATCACTGCCTTCCCTTACCTACTTCCAACGCAACAAGGTCAGTTCATATTCTACCACCCCTTAATTCCACTATCTCCAAACTCTAACAAAAATATCACTCTTCCTTATAAAATATTAGCGGGACACAGCTACAGACAAAAGGAAAAGTTAAAAATAGAGTCAAAGATCTTCAAAAACTTGATTACTAGAATGGAGAAAAACAGAGGTCTGACATACCAATTAGGAGACTACTGAACAGCATTATTAATCGAAAGCCATAAAATGTGCAGAACATTTTCCTAATTTTAGAAAGTCTTTATGATGGAAAATTTTAAATGTACATGATGATTTTTCTACTCCTTCACTCCCTTTCTATTTACCACGTGAAAATTGGCAGTCTAGTGTAAGCAAGAGCCTTCCCTCCCCGCCATTCATTCACTCATGTACCTAATTATTATGATACAGACTCACAGAGTCCTCTTTTTTCCAATGGCATTATCACTCAGTAGTGTCCTTATTGACTTTGGTGCTCAAATGGTCTCAGATTTGGCTAGCAGGAGCCCCTTCAAGCTGTGTAACACACTTTTATCACTTTTGAACACTTACATATTTCTGGCATTACAGAATGTTCCAAACTCACCTGGTGGCCATCCTGCCCCAACCCTAGAATCAGCTATTTCTCTGAAGGGCCCTGGCTCCTTTCGGTGGGGGAACAGTATCAGAGTCCAAGATCTGGACAGCAGGTATGCTCACTGCTACTGGGTTATCTTCACTTCAAGGCCCTTTCTGTGGACAGAGCTAAGAAATACATGCACGTGTGTGTACACATATGTGTGAATACATGCACGTGTGTGTACATATATGTACGCACACACACAAGCACTCATATGTGTACACATATCTTTTTGAGGTATAAATGACATTGTATTAGTTTCAGATGTCTAACATAGTGACTCAATATTTACATATATTGTGAAATTATCAAATAAGTCTAGTTAACATCTGTCACCATAGTTTACAAAATCTTTCTTATGAGAACTTTTAAGATCTACTCTCCTAGCAGCTTTCAAATATGCAGCACAATATTAACTAGTTGCCATGCTGTACAATACATCCTCATGACTTACTTTATAACTAGAAGTCCGTATCTTTTAATCACCTTCACCCCCCCCTTTCCCGTATCACCTTCCTAGTGATTCTGATGAACCTCTATTCTAGATTATAAAAGCATTTGATAGGCTTTGCTTTATAGGCAAATGACCCAAATAATTTAATGGCCCAAATAATTTTGATTTTTCTCAGCTATGCTGAAGCTCTTTAAAAATTAACAAAGGGGCGCCTGAGTGGCCCAGTTGGTTAAGCATCTGCCTTCTGCTCAGGTCATGATCCAGGGTCCTGGGATCAAGCCCCACATCGGGCTCCCTGCTCAGCGAGGAGTCTGCTTCTCCCTCTCCCTCTCTTCCCTGCTCATTGCTCTTTCTCTCTGCCTCAAATGAATTAAAAAAAAAAAAATTAACAAAGAAAACATGATGGATAGAGGGGTGCATGAGTGGCTCAGCTGGTTAAGTGTCTGACTCTTGATTTCTGCTCACGTCATGATCTCATGGGTCGTTAGGCTGAGCCCGACAGGCTTTGCGCTCAGGGGGAGAAATCTGCTGGAGAGTCTCTCTCCCTCTCCCAGACTAAGTCAGCCCAGAGAATGAGGACCTTTTCTAATCTGTCTCCCAAAGGGGACACTGTTGAAGGAGGTGATCGAGAGGACGTGATGGCCAGCTGACCTATGAGGCGGATCTGGGCGATCAGAGACTCCTCAGCCCCTACCCTGTTCTTGGAATGCTCATTCTGCCCACCAATCCCACAGTGGGAGCTGTTCCAAGGACAAACCCTTGAGAGAGTAAAGTCTCATAGAGGCCATCTGACCTGAATATGTGACCGAACCCAGTTAAGCCTCTATATAAACTGTGAAGATTTGGCAGGTGGGTGCAGAGATCTACTCATCTTGCAGCCACCCAAGACGCCTCCTACATTCCCTTGCTAATTAAAGCTGCCACCTACCAATCTGGAGTGGGCCTGACTCCCTCAGTCTCTTGCCCTCTGTGTGCCAGGCCAGTCTGCAAACCAACACACACCTTGTCTAACTTCCACAAATTCACGACCCAAGTCCTATTCGCATGCAGCAGCCATAGCATCAATGCATGAGTAACAGCCAATGCCACAGGTATACCTTCGTTAAGCAGGAAGGCACTACAACAGGTTACGATAAAGATTTGTTATGTGATGGGGTGCCTGGTGGCTCAGTCGTTAAGCGTCTGCCTTTGGGTCAGGTCATGATCCCAGGGTCCTGGGATCGAGTCCTGCATCGGGCTCCCTGCTCAGTGGCGAGCCTGCTTCTCCCTCTGCCTGCCACTCCCCCTGCTTGTGTGCACGCGCTCTCTTTCTCGGACAAATAAAATCTTTAAAAAAAAAAAAAAAAAATTGTTGTGTGATCTGTTAAATGAAAGTATAGGCTTTATAGACCCAGTTGAATCCAAAATCTGCAGACTAAAGTTACAATGTGTCTTCATATCCATAAAATCATAGGGACTCTAAAGGTCTTTAATTCAATGCCTTCCCTCCTCATACAGGGCTTCTCTAATATATCCTGGTCAGGTCTTTCAATCTCTGAACCCCTCCCTGTTTTGCTATTTAGAAGCAGCAATTCCCACGGTTAGGAAGTTTTTCCATTTCACAGAGTCACCATGAGACTCACATAAAATATGCGCCAACATTCTATAAGTGCGAAGTGCTAAATACATGCACGGTACTGGGCTGAAATCTCCCTCACTGTATTGTAATTCTCACCCACTGTTCCAAGTTCTGCCCTCCAAAGCAAATCACAGTAAGTATAATCTCTCTTCCACAGAGAAGCACTTCTTACACTTGCAGGCAGTTAAAAGTGTCCTCTCAGTTAAACCTAACCAGTTTTGACAACTGTTCCTCACATGTCAATTTGAAGACATCCATTTTGACCACTCTGTTTTGGACACTATATACCTGTCAATATCCCCCTTAAATATGGCACCCAAACTGAACAAATATTTTAATCCTTCAAGTCTCAGCTTCTGAAAACAGTGGAATAGAACGGGACTCTTACCTACCTTGATGAACATATAACATTTCTGTTGCCACAGCTAAAACTAAAATAGGTTTTTTAAGCCTCCCCAAGGATAGCACTACAGATATATACACCCCATTTTTCCTCCAAACAAATAAAAGAATGTCTTAAATTTTATTTCTTGGGGTCTAGCCCCTCATTTCAGCCTATCAAAACAATGGAGTATACTATCAGTCAATATATTGGCTATCCCTGCCTATTTTAAAATAACAGACAGCATCAACCCTAAGTACACAAACCACAAGTTAAACTAATCATTGCCAAATCTGTTTAATTTTTAATCTATTAGCAAAACTGTCAAACTGTATCCCTCTTACAAAGCTGACCTGCTCACTGACAAGTATGGCATTAACATCTATTTACAAAAAATTATGCAAGTTACTCAAAATGACCAATCCAGATACCTATTTTCTGAAAATACACTTTACCTGGTTGATGGACAACTTTTCCAATTGTATGTTGTTCTTCCTCTTCCTCTTCCAGAATGAAGCCTCCTCCCGTGTCAATGATCTTTGGGGCTGCTTTTACATTAGCCATACCTATGAAAAGTAAAAGTGGTGAATGATTTAACTAGGGAAGCCCATATGTTCCTCTGTGCATAAACAGATTCTTTAAATTTAATATATATCAAAGACAAGGATGCCCACTGTTAGCACTTCTACCGAACATCATACTGAAGGGCCCAACTAGCCCAAGTTGGTAAGAAAATAAAACAGGCATAAAGGTTGGAAAGGAGTAAAACAGTCTTTATCCACAGATGATGTGATTATGTATGGAGAATATTCACAAGAATCTACAATTAGAATTAAGAAATAACATCTAGGAAAAGAGGTGTAAAACCTCTACAACGCAACCACCACTAAGAGAAATCAAAGACCTAAATATAAATGGAGAAATAGACCACGCACAGATTGGAAGCCTCAATATTATATTCGGTGCCGAGATTTTTATCTTCAGTACTTTTATTTCAGCATACTGTACAATTTTCATTTTCTGTCTGAGCTAGGACACAGGCCATGGAAAAGACTGAGAAGAACTTGCCTAGAATGTGGTGCTAAGGGCTTGGGGAAACAGCAAGGTGCAACAGCAGAGAGAAAGGGGGCTTGGTCTTGGCATGATTGAGCATCGTTCAGTATCTTGTTCAAGTTAAGGTCTTGACTACTCCAGCTGGTCAAAACCAAGCTCCTGAAGCACAGCGAGGTGCATCCCATGTCACAGCACAGTGGATTCTACCTTGCTTTCCATGATCAGAAGTTTAATACCGGTCTATGTGCTTTTTTGCACCCCTGTTCCACAGCCATTTAGTACAGATCTACAAACCTTTATGAAATCATGAATATGAATTAACGCAAATGAACAACTTTTGTCCTGACTCTATAACATCTCAAGTTGAGAAAGGAATAAGAAAACTAGAAAACAGAAAGGATGAGACCAGAACCATTAAAAGTGGCTGTAATTTGTGGATTCAGTGTCCGTATGAAGATCAAGACATGCTGCCAGCCCCAGCTTCCTGTCATTCTTCCTTTCTTCTGGTTGATGAAAAGAGGTAGTAGAGGACACAGCTCCAAACTGTGCTCAACTACTCACACAGTATGGGACACAGCTTTAGGAACATGTGTACTTCACGTTACAGAGGCAGCCCTGAAGACCTGCATGTCAACCAAACTATTTTAAGTACCCTAGGGAAGATTATTACTGGACTACAGTGGAAAGTTAGATGACAGAAATGTTCATACATGAAAGACACGCAGTCAAGGGCTGCCCTAAGAAAGGGGGAAAGATAGAATTCAGACAAAAATAACAGCCTTTCTTCCTAAAAGTGAGACAATGTCTGGCACAGAAGAAGCAGTTGGTGAAAAGGAAAGGCCGTGAACCCAGTATCAGATGAGCTCAATTCTAGCCCGGATTAGCTTGCGCACTTGCTGGTATGAACCGGCGCAGATCCCTTTCCTTTTCTGGTCCTCAATTACCACCGCAGTAAAACACCAGTACCAAACGCTGCCCTAATTATTTAACAAGTTAACAGTGAGAATCAAGTTAGCGAACTTGAAAGACGTGAAACACAACAGGTGCTACTCTTGAGAGCCTCACGAAGGCAGTAGCTCCTGTCTGTTTGCTCTGTGCCCAGCACGTAGCGAGCACTGTGCGGGATCCGGAATATGCACTCAATCGCCCTTTGTTGAGTGGATGAATTCGGGCGCGGTGCAGGATGATTGCTGAAATGGGTGACAAGTCTAAAAGCTTTATACAGGGACTGCCCCTGGGACCGGTGGACGCGCAGCTGGAACAGAAAGGGAAAGCTAGGGCGCCGACCGACACTGGCTGGCACCTCCCGACGGTGAGGGCGGCTGCATCCCCCAAGCCTAAGAGAAGAGCTAGGCCACCCGGGTGCAGTGAGGAAAGCCCCAGCTCCAGCGCGGAACCGCTGGTGGTCATAGCCCGCTTTGAAACGGCCCGCAGAGCGGACTCCCGGGACTGCGGGAGGGCAGACGCGCAGACGCGCCGGCAGCCGACGCTGCACCTAGGACGCGGCACCCGGCCCGCCAGAGGGAAACGGCAGGCGCCGCCAGGGCCCAAACCTCCGGTAGCCCCAGCCGCCGTCGCCGGGTAAGGCCGGGCCGCCAGCCGGGCCTGGCGCAGCATCAGCGCCCGCTGCCGCTTCCGCTCGATGCTCGCCCGCACCGAGGCAGGCAGCTCCGCCGGCGGTTCCGAGGCCGCCGGCTCCCGGGAAGCGTCGCCGGCTGCCGCCATCTCCAAACTCCCCGAAGGGCGAAGGCTCTACCCCCGCGCATGCGCATTGGCGCGCCGAAACGTGCCCGCCACCCCGTCGACTCCACAGTACAGCCTCTGAGAAGGAGAGCGCCTGCGCAATTTGAGGAGACCCGGGCGGAAGGGAGGGCGGTGGGCGGAGCTTGCGCCGGCGTTGGGGTCCGAGAATACCTGCTAGAGTGTAATCTAGAAGGGGCGGGGCTGAAGTCCATTTTCAGGACCCGGTCATCTTTAAGATAGTAGTCTTGCTTGGTGGTTCAGAATATGGTCCTAGGAGTCAGCTCTGGGTTAAGTTCTAGCTCTGACATTTACCACTGGTTGCTGGAACAAGTTATGTAACCTCAGTTCGGTTTCTTCCGTAGTAAAACGAGGATAATTACGGAACCGCTTCCTGGGTTGTTGGAAAAATTAGCTGTAAAGGTTTTCAGCACAATGCCTGGCATATAGAAAGCTTCCAAAAATAATAGCAGCTAGTAACACTAGTAGTGTCTGTCAAAAAAAGATCAATGGATGATTCATCTGACTTTACTTTGAAAGCATGGCCTAGGGTACAGAGCCTTAGATTTGAAATGGGAACCCCTGGGTTCAAACTCTCACCTGCTGTGTGACATTAGGCAAACACAGCACCTGGTACCAAAGCTGGTGTGCATGAACTTGGCTATATTTACCATAGAATATTCCTTCAGTGTGGGTGAGATGCCACCAGGTAGACAGTGGGTTTGGATTTGGGCCAAATCCTGAATTACCAAAAGTGTGGTAAATGGAGCACTTTGCAAGAAACATTGCTTGCTTTTCCAAAAATGTATGCTTTTTTATTACAAATGAAATTTAATTGAAACCAGGAAACACATTATGTTTTAATTACTACATATACCATTTAGGACTAGTTTTCAGAACAATCTGACACACCGAGGTTTCACACTTGTTTTCCATGGTTAAAATTTGAGCAGCACAACCTAGTGGTTCTAATCTATTGATTATATATATATTTAAGCTGGAGAACATTATATAAAGCAGATAAATGCTCAGATCTTCTGGTTGAACTGGAGATGGAGACCTCAAGAAATCCCTGTTCCTTTTCCCCTCAGATCCCTTTCTCTTCCTATCCATTGACCTTGTCCAGATGACAAAATCTCAAATTCCATATAACACGAAAAGCACAAACAACAAAAGAAAAAAATAGATAAATTGGACTTCAAAATTAAAAACTTTTGTACATCAAAGAACATCAAGAAAGTGAAAAAGATAACTTACAGAATGGTAGAAAATATTTGCAAATCCTGTATCTGAAAAGGGCCTAGTATCCAGAATACATAAAGAAATTTTATGACTCAATAACAAAAAGGCAACCCAGTTTTTAAATAAGCAAAGGACTTAAATAGACATTTTTCTAAAGACTATATACAAATGGCCAACAAACACATGAAAAGATATTCATCACTACTCATTAGGGAAATACAAGTCAAAAGCAGAGTGAGATACCACTTAACCACCACTAGGATGACTAGAATTAAGGGGTAAAAAAATAACACAATAACAAGTGTTGGCAAGAATGTGGAGAAATTGGAGCCCTCAAACATGACTGGTAGGAATATAAAATGCTGCTATGGAAAACAGTTTGGCTATTCAAAAAGTTACACATAGAATTACCACATGAGTCAGCGGTTCCATTCTGCTTTATACAATGTTCTCCAGCTTAAAAAAAAAAAAAAATATATATATATATACACACACACACACACTCAATAGAGTAGAACCACTAGGTTGTGCTGCTCAAATTTTACCCATTGAACACTGGTGTGAAACCTCAGTGTGCCAGGTTCTAAAACTCTGCCCCAGCAATTCCACATAGCTCAGAGAATTGAAAACAGGTATTCAAGCAAAAACTTGCACACAAGTGTTCATAGCAGCACTACTCACAGTAACCGGAAGGTTAAAACTACCCAAATATCCATCAAATGATGAATGGATACATGAAATGAGATATGCCCATACAAAAGAATATTATTCAGCCAAAAAAGGAAGAGTACCAATACATGCTGCAACATGGATGAACCTTGAAAACATTATGCATTCCTCTTCTATGAAACATCCAGAATAAGCAAAATCATAGCGACAGAAAACCAGATTAATGGTTCCCAGGGGCTGAGGGGAGAGGGGGCTGGGGAGTGAGTGACTGCTTAATAAATATGAGGTTTCCTTTTGGGGTAATGAAATGTTCTGGAACTAGACAGTGGTGACAGTTGCACAACATTGTGAATGCACTACGTGTTACTAATGGTAAACTTTATTTTATAATAAATTTTAAAACAACTCAAATTCTGACTGGGCCCAGCCAGGTGATGGAAGGTAATGAACCTAACTCGGGGTGAGACGCAGGCAAACTGAGTGTCGAATCTCCTCTTAAAGGGGGCAGCTACCACCCAGCTCCTGCAGGTAGTTGCCAACAGAATCTGGGCCCATTGTTGCCAGACTGGCCAATGCTTCAGGAAAGTAACTGCTTCTCAAACTTTTATGCACTCGGTGATCTTGTTAAAATGCAGATTCAGAATCAGTAAGTCTTTGGTGGGACCTGAGAATGTGCATCTCCAGCAAGCTCCTGGTGGGGCTGCAGCTCCACCAACCACACTTTGAATAGTGAGGGTCCAGCCTAGAGGTTCTCAAACTTGAGTGCACACTGGAAGCACCTGGGGAGTTTAACACTGATGCTTGGGCCCCACCTCCAGAAATTCTGATGTCATTGGTCAGGGTACTATAACTCTCATGGGCAGCAAACTTCGAAAGCCAACCCCCTAATGACCCTCTAGACTTTACATAGCTCTACGGGCCTCTGAGGCTATGCAGTATTTCTGGAGAATAAGGTAACAGTTCTTCCCCAAGGTAACCTTTTGAGAATAATTAGCCCCTAGAACCTTCTCCCCAGCAAAGCATTCCAAATTTGAAGGATATGGACCATACATAGTTCAGATGCTGTACAAGTATTTTGTAACTCTTGACAACCTGTTGCATTTCCTTTGACCAGTAACTCCCTCTTCTTCGGCGTCCTGACGTTTGTTAGCAAGTTTCATGTAAATTGGGTCTGAATTGTTAGCTGATACCTCAACCAAGCTAAAATGAGACTCCTCCTTTAGAGAAAGGAAGAGTG
Organism: Leptonychotes weddellii; assembly: GCF_054177405.1. NCBI lineage: Eukaryota > Metazoa > Chordata > Mammalia > Carnivora > Phocidae > Leptonychotes > Leptonychotes weddellii. The sequence continues at coordinate 50,765,596 of NC_138382.1, forward strand.
CATGTCCCGATCTGTACATCCCACACAGTCACAGAGTCTGTGGGGCTTGCCCAGAGCACACCAGCATGAGTCATTTTGGTGCGGGCACAAAAGGAAAAGGGGCCAGGAGAATAGACTGGTGGATGTGTTCTTGCCTCTCCCCACTCACGGTCTCTGGAAAAACCTGTGACTACCTCTCTTCCTGCTTTGTACCTCTCTTCTCCCAGACCAACCGTGATCCTGGCTGAAAGAGGGGTAATTAACAAAGAACAGAAAGAATTGAAAGCACTAACCAGAGCCTGAAGAACAGGCAGGCAAGAATGGAAGTCAGGAAGGGGAAGGAGAAACTTGGCAGTGTTTCCTGACAGGGCCTCCTCGCTAAGAGCATTACTGGAATTATTCATGCCTGAGGTGACAGGATGTGAACATATTTGTCTTTATTATCGAGTAAATAGTACATGTGTGTGGCTTTCTTTTTTAATTTTTCTCCTGACTCCCCAGGGCTTTACCCCTTAATGTGGTCACTTTGAACATGGTTGGCATAAATTCACAATAGAAGAACATCTGTGGCAAGGAGCACGCCAAGGCAGGGAACTGTCTGGGACAGGGATGCAACAGCACAGAAATTAGCCCAATCCTCTTGGCTCAAGCTGTCTTGATTCAGTGATCCAGGAAATGCAGTCTCTTTTGGTTATGATTGACCCTCCTTCTGAAGAAACTTCAATTTCCACCTCCCTCCACCAAAAGATAAAGGGATTGAGGCAAAACCATCATACTGAAACCTTGATCAATAAAATGTGTGTGCAAAGAGATTTAGAAAACATCTTAGAGACTCACAAGAATTTTCTTTTCCAGAAGCAGTAAGGAGTGGGAAGGCCCAAGTGATTTCACTTAGTATAGGGCCTGGGGAAAATGACTATCACCACTGGAAGCCAAATCTTCTGTTAATCATGGGCCAGCAAGGGCAGATCTTCCCTACTCTGCATTCCCCAGATCCTGAATATGGTCCAGGGGACCTTGCTTCTTCCTGCCTCTTCCAGGAAGCCTGCCCTGATTCCCTCCCCTGGCTGTCTATGAGCTCATATGTGCTGGTATTGTGGCACTTAACTCGCTACACAAGAGATGATTCCTACCTCCCATCCGTCCTAGAGTATCAGGTCCTTGAGAGCTGGGACTGTCTGATTCAACCCAGTATCTCCAGGGCCTACCACAGTGTCAGGTACAGAATAGCTGCTCAGTATACATTTGTGGAATTAAATAAATAGAATGAATAATGGGGCACCTGGCGGGCTCAGTTAGTTAAGCGTCCAACCCTTGATCTCAGCTCAGGTCTTGATCTCAGGGTCGTGAGTACAAGCCCCATGTTGAGCTCCATGCTGGGTGTGGAGCCTACTTTAAAAAAGAAAAGAAAAAAGAATGAATAATGCTCAATAAGCCTAGTTGGATGTCTCACTGGCACTGAAACTCAAGGTCCAAAGCTGAATCCTACAACCACCTCAGCTCTGCTTACACTGGTGATGGAATACTCTCCTCAAAACAGCCCATCCCATTGTTGTCCAGCTTTGCCCATTATTCATTGTAGTAATAATAATAGCAATAACAATAGTAAACACTTATATGGTGCTTACTGTATACTCGATATTCCTTTAAGTGTTTCAGATTTATCAACTCTCTAATTTTCATAACTATTCAAAGAGTATACTCATTAATCTCAGTTTATAGATAAGACAACTAAGGCCCAGAGATGTTAAGTAACTTGTTCAAGGTCATAAGCTCATAAGTGACAGAGCTGGGCTCAACCAGGCACAGACCAGCCCCAACATGAATATTCTCCACCACTAAACTGTAAGTCTCTAGATTAGAACAAGTCTTCCTCTTACTTCCTCCACTAGTGCTTGTTCTGGGTGAGTTAGTGCAGAGCTGAAACCAGCAGGTCCTTGCGATGTCCCACATGGCTAACCAAGTGGTTGGAAACAGACCGCACTGTCTCTCTGAAGCTTGGTCCCAGAATTGTTGATCTGTCTTGCGAAGGGCCAGGGGAGGATGAATGTGGTCCAGGGTTCGTCTATTATGTGGATGAGCTCCAATCCACATAATGGGGTTATAGGCTTGTGGTTTCCTGTTTTCTTATTACCCCCAATTGGGTTTTTTTTTTCAATTACCTTTATAACAAATGTGGTTGCAGCTTCAAACCACAAACCACTTATATTTTACTGGCAAGGACTTCTTCTAATAGTTATAATTCTGTTAAATAGATGAACTCTTTATCACTTGTTTTTACAGTTTTTATGTTTGGAAACCAGCTGTTTCCGGTCCCCATCCCTTTTCTGGTCCCACTGCTACTGGCCTAGCTTAGCTCCTATCATCTCTTGCCTGAACAGCTTGTAACTGGGCTGTCAGCCTCTAGGCTGACCCCTTCTGATCCATCTCCCACTTGGCCTTACGGCTTCGTCTTCTTAAAGTACGGCCTAGGCCATACCACTCCTCTGCTCAACAATTTGCATCTAGTTGAGCTCAGCTCTGCCACTTATTAGCTTATGACCCTGAACAAGTTACTTAACATCCTCTGGGCCTCAGTTTGCGTCCACTACAAACTGGGATTAGTGAGTATACTCATTGAGTAGTTATGATTTTTTACAAAATCAAGATCCATTCTTGGAAGAATGGAGCTATGGGTCAAATATAAAATCAAGTGTGGTAAACCTCCTCGCTTCGGTTCAAACGTTCTGTCAGGGTGTTTGAGGAAGTGGTCTCCTTCTGCATATGTGGGAGGTGGCCTTGGCCGACCTCCGGGACCATGTCCAACCTTCAGTGTCTCTGATTTTCAGTTTAGGTAGAACTCTCTTGAGAAGCGTTCATGCAAAAACAGTCTGAAGGTCTTGGTGTCCCACAAACTCTGTGTGAGCCAACATGTGACATGACTGATAAAAATATATAATGTGAGTAGAAGTGACAAGAACAAAAGAAGGGCATCTGAATTGCGGGAGATGTTTGTCCTGCTGTTTTCACAGTGTGTGCCAACCTGGAACGTGTGCCCACTTTCTGAACAACACCTATGGAACCAGAGAGCCATCCACGTGGCCAAGATGGGGAGGGCTAAGAAACCCTCTCATAGGAAGAAAAGTGCTGGGAGGGAGGCCAATTCAGAAGATTTGTGATCTAGACGCCATATCCCAAAGGGCTTCCCTGGGCAGAGGGCATAGATGTGGTCTGCTGGGCCCGTATTTTCTCACGTAACTGGCGAGTCACAGCAGTCGCGCTGGGCAGGATTTCTTCCTACCTCAGACCCCCAGAGCCAGGACTACCCTCACGGCCTGCTCCAGTGGTCCTGCCTCTCTCAGGAGTTGAAAGACAGAAGTGGCCACAGGGTGAGAATCTGACCTGAGGTCCACACACAAGTAGGTACCAAAGACTCTAGTGTAGCCCATTCAAGCTGTCCTAGGTCCAGGCTGGTAATGAAAACAAATGAAGCAAGTTAAGCCCCTGCCTTGTAAATGTGTAAACATGTCCTCACCTCCACAGATAAATATGTCGGGCCCTATGATGCCTAAAACAAATGACTTGGTCTCTTGTTTTTCCTTTCCTGATGAAAACCTGATAAGAAAAATGTTTGTTTTTGTTTTTACAATAAGAAAACGACGGCACACATGCAGTGAGAAATGGCATCGCCAATCGGCCTCGCTGCTGGGGTGCCAGTCGGGAGCTGAGGGGACGGCCCACAGCACTGCAGCAGGCCCGATGAGGCCACGCCTTCCACTTTGTTAAAGAAGAGCTAAGATTCTGGGGTTTCATGTGAAATCTTCCCACTTCTAAATGTTGATGTTCAGAAAATATCATGCAAGCTTAAAATCCCTCTACAGCAGCATGTCCGCTGCGGTCTGCTCCCCTCTGCCTGTGTACCTGAGGTTGGCGCTCACCCCCACCAACGCAGCCGGCTCTCCCCGTGGATCGCTCTGACTGCTAGAAATACACTCTTCCAATTAAATGGAATCGATTGTTTTATAGCACAATGGCCCAAGCACTCCTGAACTGCACGGCCTCTAGGCCTCTGGTCTCTAGGCCACTCCAGTCATGCATTCATGCGTTCACTCATCTACACACATACCACACACACACACACACACACACACACACACACACACCATGGACTCAGTTGCACAGCATCAGTTAAATCCAGGAGATCATGATGTGAGTTCCCCATGAGTAGAAAACATATTTTATCTCTGAGTCCTTTGGCGTCTCCTTTTCCCACAGGGCCTGCATGGGAACACCTCAGCCTCCCTTTTCCTCTCACGGAAGAAGGCTGCCCAGGAAATAAGTTCCCTCCTGGACCTTGTGTGTAGCATTCCTTCTAGGCAGCAGCCTGGCGCGGTGAGCAGGCACGTGGCATTTATTAGACCTGTGGCCCTGGGCAAGTCACTGCTGTCCCAGCCTAGGCCTCCCCATGTGCTCAACAGGGGCGTTAGCTCCCACTTCATGGCATATTTTGAAGTATTTATAAATCGTTTGTTGGGGTGCCTGGATGGCTAAGTCAGGTAAGTGGCTGCCTTTGGCTCAGATCATGATCTCAGGGTCCTGGGATGGAGCCCCCACGTCAGGCTCGCAGCTCAGCGGGAAGCCTGCTTCTCCCTCTCCCTCTGCCCCTCCCCTGCTCATGCTCTCGATCTCTCTCACTTTCTCTCTCTCTCTCTCAAATGGATAAATAAAATCTTTTTTTTTTTTTTTAAGATTTTATTTATTTATTTGAGACAGAGAGAATGAGAGACAGAGAGCATGAGAAGGAGGAGGGTCAGAGGGAGAAGCAGACTCCCTGCCGAGCAGGGAGCAGGATGCGGGACTCGATCCCGGGACTCCAGGATCATGACCTGAGCCGAAGGCAGTCGCCCAACCAACTGAGCCACCCAGGCGCCCGGATAAATAAAATCTTTTAAAAAAAATCCTTTGTTAAGGGAAAGTGCTACACAGCGTCAGGATGCTGATGAGTGGTATTGACATGGAGTGGAAGGAAGTTGGAGTTCCACAGGAATAGGTTTGAATCCAGGCTCAGCCACTTTGGGCAGCCTATTTAATCTCTATGGGCCTCAGTTTCCTTATCTATAAAATGGGATAAAACTGCCTACTCTACAGTCCTGCCCTTTAGGTTTGAAATTAGAAATAAAGGTGCATGTGGAAGGCGCCTGGGAAGAGGTAGCTGCTCTTGCAGCTGGTAACCAGAAGGGGGCACCAAACTATCCATAAATGAAACCCGCCTGGTGTCGGGGCCGCAAGCGCAAGAAAGCCGCGGGGGATCCACAAGTGTGTGGATTTGCGCACACGTTCTCCTTTTTTTATAGGAAAATTATAAATTACATTTTACAATGTACTATTTGAGGGGTCACTTATTAACAAAAGCAGCTTAGAGTAGTCTTAGAGTGGTGGAAAGAGCTCCCCACAGAGGAAAGCTCTGGCTACCTGTCCTTGCCCCAGTCCTTGTGCTGTGTGACCGTGTCTGGACCCACTTTTGCAGCGGGAGAAGGTCGGGAGAGGTGATCTCTGAGGGCCCTTCTTAGCTGTCTATGACTAAGATTCTGGGGCAAATACTCTTCAGGAAACATGCAGGTGGAGGGGGGAGCATGGGGACCCTGGACTAAACGACCCCTGAGTGTCCTCGCGGGGCTGGGTTTGATGATTTCACACCATCAAGGGAAGCCACGCAGGGCTAATCCTGGCCTTACAAAGCAGCGCGGTTGGAGCTGTCGGGTGGTGGCGATGTTTTTCTGCGGGCGCGCACACGGCGCTTATCATCTTTTGTGCAGGCTGATGCCAAAGCCACGGAGACCACCCAGCCTGACAAAGAAAGGAATGCTTGTCTGCAGTTGACAGCCCTCAGGTTGACGGCTTTCCATTTGCCCCGGAGGCTGTCACTTGCGGAACAATGGCAAGGAGCAGAGGGGCTCTCACCTGAGTTTGGCGCTGCCGCGGGGGGATGGGCTGCAGACCAGGACTGGGGGGCGGGGGGGGGCGGGGGCGGGCTGGTGTCTCTCCTCCCAGGATAGGAAGGCTCTAAGATCACTCCGGCCTGCAGCAGACAAGCTTGGAGAGGCTGTGGAGGGCTATTTTCCCCGTGGATTGTGTCTCACTCCGCACATCAGGACGCAGCAAGCACTGAGGGGATTACTCTTTGCTAAAAAAAATTAAATATATATATATATATTTAACGAATTACTGATACACGCAAAATACAAATCAATCTCAAAAGCATTAAGTCGGGCCCAAGAAGCCACACAGAAGAGTACCTACAGTATAATCCCATTTCTAGAAATTTCTAGAGCAGACAAAACTGTCTCTGGTGATAGAAATCAGATCCATGGCTACATCCTTAGGAGAGGTAAAGGTTGACTATGGAGAAACATGAAGGGACTTTCTGGGGGTGGAAATGTTCCAGTCTTAAGTGGTAAGGACACGGGTGCACATGCCTCTGTAAAATTCATTGAACTGTACACTTAAAATCAGTGCACTGTACTGTACAAAAATTACACTTCAGTAACATTGATTAAAACGGAATTGCAAGAGATAGTTAGGACTTTTCTCATTCTCAAAAGAAATATATGTTCACACTAGAAGACTGAGAAAATACAGATGTTTTTTTAAAAAGAAAAATCATCCATAATCCCATTACCCAGAGGTAACCATGGTTATCATTTTGATATTGATAGGGCCAGATCTTTATTTTCACAAAAATGAGATGATACAGTTTGTAATCTGCTTTCCTTTGCACTGAATTGGCAATATAGGCACATAGTTAAGAAAAAGAAACGTAGCATTTATACAGTTTGCACCTATATTAACCTGTATTTTCAATAATATAGCATGAACATCTTCCCATGTCATTAAAATTTTTGTCATTTTGAAGCAGACATTTCATTGAAGTGTAACAAAAAACAGAAACATGCAAAAATTATAATGTAAGGCTCACAGTGTTTTCACAAATGAGATGTACTTCTATATGCAGAACCAATATAAAATAATAGATCATTACCCAGCACCCCCAAAAACCTTTTGGATCCTCTCCTAGGTACTGTCTCCTCTCCCCCAAAAGAAACCACTATACTGCCTTCTAATTTCTAATGAGTTTTTGCCTGGTTTTTGAACTTATCTGATGGAATTATATGGTATTTATTCTTATGTCTATATTCTTTCACTCAACAGTAGAGGAATGAGATTCATTCATGTTGTTGCATTTGGAAACAGTTCATTCACACTTACTACTACCATAGAGTATTCCTTTGTATAAATGTATCACAATTTATTTTTCCATTCTATTGTTGATAGACACATGGGTTGTTTCCAGGTTTTGGCTATTATAGCTGCTATAAATTCTTTAGATGTCTTTTGGTGAACATATGTATATATTTCTGTTGCATATATGCTTAGGAGTGTAAATGCCAGGTTATAGGGTATGCAAATGTTCAGCATTAGTAGAAAATACCAAATAGTCTCCAAAATGGTTGCTCCAATTTACATTCTTGCCTGCAGTGTATGAGAGTTCCAATTGCTCTACATTCTCACCTACAATATCAATTATAATGGCTACATAGCATTTCCTTATACGGATATGCCATACTTTATTTTACCTGTTTCCTGTAATTCAGGGATTCTTAACCTTTTTTGTGCCATACACACACTGGTGCTCTGATAAAGCTTGAGGACCTCTTCTTAGAATATGACATAGTAAATGTGTGCTTCATTATTTTTTTTTTTTAGATTTTTTTTAATTTTTATTTTATTTGAGAGAGAGAGAGAGAGAAATAGCATGGGAGGGGAGAGGGTCAGGGGGAGAAGCAGGCTCCCCGCCAAGCAGGGAGCCCGATGCGGGACTCGATCCCAGGACTCCGGGACCATGACCTGAGTCGAAGGCAGTCGCTTAACCAACTGAGCCACCCAGGCGCCCTGTGTGCTTCATTATTAACACACTAACTGATAACCTCTAGCAGCAGGTCTAATAACCACAGGAACTTCAAATTTTCAAAATAAGCATGAACAAAAGTGCTTATTGGCCTTTGGTACTTCCTCTCCTATGAAATGGGTATCTTGGCCTTTGCCAATGTTTAAAATGAGATATTTATTTTCAAATTTTTATGTAAGAATTCCTTGTATATTAGAGGTATTAACCATCTAGTGAAATGTTACAATTGTCATTAGCTTTGCCATTTTATGTTTTTTATTGTAGCTGTTTATATTTTTTAAATAATAGCTTTACTGAGAAATAATCACATGCTGTAAAATTCACCCTTTTAAAGTATACACTTTAATGGTTTTTAATACATTCACAGTTATGAAACCATCACCATCCTCTAATTCCAGAATATTTTCAGCACCCAGAAAGAAACCTTGAACTTGTTGGTAGTCATTGCCCAGAATTATCCTCCAGACCATGTACCTCCTGGTACCTCTAATCCATTTCTGTTTCTATTCTGGATAGAATAATGGGACTTGCCTATTCTGGACATTTCATATAAATACATGAACATACACAAAATACACATACAACATGTGATCCTTTGTGACTAGCTTCTTTCACTCGGCATAACGTTCTCAGGCTTAATCTATGTTGTAGCATGTATCAGTACTTGATCGCTTTTTGTGGCTGAATAATAGCCCATTGTATGGGTACACCAGATTTTGTTTATGCATTTATCACTTGATAGACATGTGGGTTGTTCCTACTTTGGGGCCATTATGAATAATGCTGCTATGAACATTCATGTATAAGTTTTTGTGTAGATGTGTATTTTCATTTCTCTTGGGTGTATACCTAGGAGTAAAATTTCTGGGTCATGTGGTAACTATATTTAACATTTGAGGAACTGCCAGACTGTTTTCCAAAGTGGTTGCATATTTTTAAAATCCCACCAGCAACTCATGAGGTGTTTATAGCTTTTTCATGAATAAAAATTTTTTATCCATAGTCAAATAAAGCAATGTTTTTCTTTATGGTATAGGTCTTTGATTCATTTCTAGAAAGGCTTTCACCACCAAGATGATAGAAATAGTCTATATATGTATTTTTTTCCTATTAGTACTTCTTTCTTCTTGTTGTTGTTTTGTATTTTAAAAATCTAAACAACCACTTGGAATCTACATGACACAATGCCAGGTCATCTTACTCTTTCTGCCACTTTGGTAGACTTTATCTAGTTCCATCTACCTTATAATTAATGGCAAGTTTCCCCAGATTCTGGCCTCAGCTTCAGAGGTGTGTTGTGCTGTGTTGTTACTGGAATCTACTTGTTTCTTCAGAAGTTTTTACAGCTGTTTCAGATACTTCCAGCCTTTATGTTCTTACATATTATTTTTAAAGGAAGTGTTCATTTGGTGTAAACATTTTATCAGAATTGGAATAAAGAGGCTATGGATGGTATTCTATATGCACTTTACCTCATGCCTCTTGTCTTTTCCCACTTTTGCTGTCTAAATTTAGAGCACATGGAAGCCCTGTATTTGGTGAGCAGACAGACTGATGAGGTAAGTGGGAAAGGGGGCTGGGGAGGCTGGGAGGAGTCTAGGAGTCTGGGGAACACTCATTAGGTCTTCCAGCCTTTCCCATTTTTCTCTCTCCCCACACCTCAGAAACAGAAAGTGGACTGTTTCCGTTTATAATGGTGTAACCAAGCCTCACATTTCCAACTTTTCGTAGCATTTTTATTGTTTTATCCTTACCACAATCCTGGAAGGTTAGACAGGACCCAGGGCTCATTGGCTCCATTTGACAGATGAACAAACAGCCCCCAAGAGGATAAATGCCGAAACCATTAGACTAGGACATGGTAGAGCTGCATCTTAACCGTCCAGGACTCCTGATTCCAAGCCTCGAAAACCCCTGTTCAGCAAGGAAAGAGGGTCAAAGGTCTAGGGTGTGTACACATACAGCCCTCAAAAGGAATGTGGGGTTTTGTGGTTTGGGTTTTTCTTCCCCTTTCTAAGCACGCTTCGCATGCCAGCCAAGGGCGTGCAGCTGTGTGTCGAGGGGGTGGAAGGGGGTGAGTTGCAGAGTTGCATGTCATTCCTAAGCCACTTTATAAAGGAGGTCAAAGCACGGAACCTGGGATGAAGCTCACAAATCCCTTCTGGTCTTCTGCTGTCTCATCAGAACCAAGCTTCCGTGAGGGAATGACTCCAAATGAGACTCTGCATGATAGTGGGAACTGAGCTTCTGTGACACAAGACATGATTCCTTAAGTGGTTTAGGGTGATCTGCACATGTGCTTCAAATTCATAAAACACCCGTCTTGTGGCAAGAGAGGTTGACAAACTCAGCTTTGTCTCAAGATTAACTGGGAAGAAGATGAAGTCCTTGGTTGCCTATGACACTGTGCATCCCAATGTGAAGTGTCCTTTGTGGGGGATAAAAAAAAACATTCCTGGGCAAATGCTTCGAGCGAATGCCACTTATTGCCCACCGCTCATGAGAGTCACAGTGAAAATTAGTATACTTGAGGCTCCAAGAAGTCGTGCAAGGATGAGGCCCATGGAACACATTAACCTAGGTATAGGCAGCATCTCCAGCCCCTGGACCCTTTACTCAGGTAACATCCAAGACCTCTTGCCAACAATGGTTCCACGGAGCTTAACTTTGCATAGTGTTGCTATAGAACATACATTTCTGTGACATGCATGTACTCATAACAATCACAGTATTTTAAAACATTAATATATTCCTCCATTAATTCCAATTTACAACCTTGAACAGGGCTGACAATGTTTTGGCCCCTGCACAGATGCAGGTTCCTTCTATTACAACAAAGTAAAAAAAAAAAAAAAAAAAAGAGGCTGTCTAAATTTTTGTGCTGGGTTTTGTTTTTTTGGGTTTTTTTTGTTTTGTTTTGTCTTTTTTAGAGAGAGAGTGTGCACACAGGAGGACGAGGGACAGAGGGAGAGGGAGAGAATCTCAAGCAGCCTCCATGACCAGCTCGGAGCCCGTGCAAGGCTTGATCTCATGACCCTGAGATCATGACCTGAGCCGAAATCAAGAGTCATCAGCTTAACAGACTGAGCCACCCAGGTGCCCCACTGTGCTCTTAAATGCATCAAATATTCCTTGTTATTGAGTGTACTAGTTTCAGAAACTGAATAGTTTTTTGATCACACAGTCTTTTTTTGTGTGTAAGAAATTTATTGTAAAATAGTTTCAGCTGTATTGCACTTACTGAGTGACTCAGACTAGTTATCTCTATTAATATTCATAAAACATCTTCTTAAATTTTTGGTATTATAGCATGCCATCATTAATTTTTATTGAAGTTATATATGTAATTTTCATTAAAATATAAAAATAAACTTTCCCTTGGGGCATTAAAATATTTCTGAATAGAATCCTTTTTTATAATGAGAGTAATTTATGAACCCTTTTAAGTTTTTAAAAAATATATACAAAAGCTGAAAAAATTCCATTGTCTATTCTTTCAAATACAACCACTATTAACATTTTCATCAAGTCTTTTCTTCTATGCATATATAGTTTTTACATCATTGAGATCCCACTTTGTTGTCTCTTTGTTGATTTAACATTATAGCAAGAATATTAGCATTTGTTTTTATACTTGAAGAATGCATAAACAAAGAGAACAATTTAAGATGAGACTGCCTTCCAAGAGCTGTTGGTGGTTTCAATTATTTGGGACCCAGAAGGAGTAATTAGGATGTTCCTCACCGAATGCAGAGGAATGCAGGGCTGTCTTAGATGATGACCCCGAGCTCACTGAAGTAGCATCTTGGTCCCAGCAGTGTCCCCTCTCCATAGCTAAGTCCACTTGGGTCCCCTTGCAAGCTCCTCCCACTCCACGTGCTGAGACCACACCTTCCCTAGGTCCGACGTAAGTCAAAGGGCCAAGGTCAGGAGGTACCGGTGAATTCTCCCTTCATGTAACAGAGAAAATTGAGATAAATGGCCTTCCTTCAACCATATAGTTTTGCTTTTCCTTTTCTCTCAACCTGGTGGTAAATGAACAATTTGCACATAACCTTATAGTGTGAACTCCTGGTAAAATACATAATCCAAGGTAGTTGAGACTTGGAGACTTAAGTGATATGGCCAAACCCCCTTCTGGCTGGTAAGTGAAAGCTCCAGAGCCCCATCTCTCTGGAGTCCACATCTCTGGCCCTTCCACCTTTCCGTGAAGATGTGCACCCCTGCTTCCAAGCAGGCATAAAACGCCAGGGAAAACGTGAGACAAAAGTACAGCTGTCCTTGGCTGCGTGGAATTAGAAGATATTTCAATCCGACAGAATTAATGGCCTTATTGCAAAATCCTCCTAATTCCTCAGTCAGCTTGTCTGAGCCCGGGTTTGGGGTCCCCCGTTGCTGGGTTTTCATCTGAGGCTGACAGATGCTGCACGTTGAGAATAAAAAACGTACAGGGCGGGAGGTGGCTTTGGTTTTCATAAAGGCCACAGGTGTTCTGGTCTGCCTTTCTGCTTCACCCTTTTTACACACTGCCAGACGACAAAGACACGATGATGAAGACTGCTTTACCTTCCGGGGTTTCACACAACCAGAAGGATTTGCTGCGCAGGGCAGCTTTCATTTGTCTCCTGTGTTTTCCCTGGGAAAGTTGGACTCTCAAAAATAGCTCTAAAATGCTGAATCTGGAGGGCAATTCAGGCTTCACTCTGAGTAAGGGCAGGTTAGAAAAACAATAGAGTAAAGTGAAAAGAGCATTCTAACCAGGCCATGTGAGACACTAGGGTTGGGATGTGCTGGTGACCGCCAGAGAATGGTGAGAAACGGACCAAACTGTTCACATTCATCTCTTTGAAGCAGGTAGACTTCGCCATGAAAGGCATGCCCTTTGCCATTTGACAGCATTACAAAGAAATACATTTTCCCAAGCCAGCAGCTAATAGGGCGCCGAACGGAAACTTTCTATCTTTTATTCTGACCACTCAAGTTGTCTTGAAAGAGTCGGCTGAAGACATGTGATTTCCCAACTGAGACTGGGTCGCAGTTTCCTCATCTGTAAGACAGGATTTTGAACACACAACCACGGAGGGGCCTTCTAGTATGGTTTCCGTCGTTTTTATATAAACTCAACAAACAGCATTGAACACCGTCCCTCTGGCAGGTGTTGTCACCAGCTCCCACAGCACCTAAGACACACACTTCCTGCCTGCAAGCAGGGGCCCTGAGGCCATCCAAAGCCAAGCCCGGGTGTCTCTGGTGCAGGAGACGCAGCGGGCCAAGGGAGGAATGGAAGGAGAGATGCTGCCCAGGTGAGGAGAAAGACGTTGTGGAGAAGCTAGCATTTGATCAGGTCTTGAAGGATGAGAGGAACTTCAACACACAGATGTGAGGAGAAAAGGAATTCTAGGCAGGGGAGGAGCATGAGCAAGGAGGAGGAAAGAGCAAGGAAAGAGCAAGGCGAGTCCACAGTATCCTGAGCAGGGGAATCATTAGGAGGCCTTGAACACTAGGGCAAGGGGTATGTAGTTTATTTGGTGGGTACTGGGGAGCCATTGAGGGCCTAAAGGAAGAGCTGTAAGGTCATTATATGTATTAGAATTGTACTTTAGTAACACTAATCTGGCAAAATGGGCATATTGGTTTTCCTAAAGGTCCCCCGGGTGAGAAATGGGGGAGCTGAGATTAGAACCCACCCAGGCTGACTCCTAAGCTTGTGCACATAACTCTCCAAGAAGGCCACAGAAACATTCTCGATGAGCTTCAGAGGTACAACTGCCACGTTTAGACTCCAATGTCTTATCCAGAGGGATACACTGGGTGGCGGTGGGGGGGGAAACAACATCAGACAGGAAGGGGTGGAGATTCACCTGCTAATTCCTAGCTGTAATGGGTTGAATGGTGGCCCCCAAAAGATATGTCCACATTCTAATCCCTGCTATCTATGAGTATTACCGTACTGAATATGACTTTACATGGCAAAAGATGTGAAAAAGTTAAGGATCTTGAGAAGAACTTACCCTGGATTACTGGGTAGTCACACATAACCTTATAAGACACACATGCAGAGAAGAAAGAAGCAATGTGACCACAGAGATTGGAGTGATGTGTCACAAATAAAGGAATGCCCGAAGCCACCAGAAGCTAGAAGAGGCAAGGAATGGATTCTCCCCAAGAGCCTTGGACAGGAGTGTGGCCCTGACCCACCTTGATTTCAGACTTTTGACCTCCAGAACTGTGAGGAAAGACACTTCTGTTGTTTGAAGCCAAGGCTGTGGGAATCGGTTACAGCAGGCCACAGGAAACCAATATACTAGGTAACCTTTTGTTAAATGTAAATTCATGCTGAGGGGTGTCTGGGTGGCCCAGTCGGTTAAGCGTCTGCCTTCGGCTCAGGTCATGATCTCAGGGTCCTGGGATCGAGTCCCGCATCGGGCTCCCTGCTCAGCGGGGAGCCTGCTTCTCCCTCTGCCTGCTGCTTCCCCTGTTTGTGCTCTCTCTTTCTGACAAATAAATAAATAAAATCTTAAAATATATAAATTCATTTTAATTGATAATACATGCATATGTTTCAAAATTTTAAAAAGGTAAAAGATTTATGGTGAGAAGGAAATCTCCCTTCTTTCCACGCCCACAAGCCACCAGTCTTCCTCCACAGAGGCATCCACTATTATTGGCTCTAAGTGGTCATTTAATCATGCGTGTGTGTGCATGTGTGTGTTTGTGTGTGTGTGTGTCTACAAATCTTGCAATTATCCCCAAGTAATTGGAAGGCAGCGTGCGCTATGAGGTTATGAAAACAGACGTTATCCTTGCAGACAGAAGACCTGGTTCAGATTCCTTCCCAGTTCCAACACATACCTGGAGACTTTCTGGGCAAGCTCCCCAACCTCAGAGGGCCTTGATTTTCTCCGCTGTGAAATGGGGATGATGATGTATCCCACCGCTGGGACCGCCGTGAGGATTCAATGAGTTGACGTGGGTGAAGCTCCCAGGAGAGACTGGTACGTGGCTGCCTAGGGAGTCCCCACCTTGTGGACTACTGTCACTGTGGCTCACATAGCCTACTGGGGGTGCTTCTCAGCTCAGCCTTCCTCTGCTTGGAATCAGCCGGTGCATCTTTTGCTGACATGTCTAAGACAGATGGGTGCATTCTTGTCATTCCAGGATTATTTCTGACTGCCTGCCGTGGTATCTTCCTTCAGTGTTGATGGAAAACCAAGGTTACAAAACATTGATAAGCCAATTTTTAAACCCCTAACGAGAAAGTAGTGAACATTAAGGGGAGACAGATGTGCCTGGACTACAAAGACAGGATTCTGGGCCTCTGCCCATACTGTTCCCTCACCCACAATGTCTTTTGTCCCAAAAATTCCAACAGCAACTATGCAATAGGGTCTTCAGTGTAACAGAAAGAACACAGGAGTTAGGGAATCCAAAGCCACTTATGTCCACTATAACTTTGGCCTGGACTCTCCCACTTGGTGAGCCTCAGTTTTTTTTAATCTGTAAAATGGGGATAATGCTATTCTTCATACCCATCTCAGAGTTGTCATGTGGGTTACAAAAAAAGAATCAGGTGCCAACTTAGGCGTTACTTACTCCATTCCTAATTTTACAGATGAGGAACTTGAGACGCACAAAAGGCAAGTCACCTGCCCAAGATTACCCAACAGTTCAGGAGCTGAGCTGGGGCTGGAACTTGGCCTTCAGGAGAGACCTCTTTTCTCTTGAGCAGGCTGAGGAGACATATGTGATAAACCATAATATGCTATGTAAATGTCACTTGAGGCCACTCGTCTTAATGATGTCTAGACCTCAGTCTACCTGTTTCTTTTTCTAAAGTTCTGCCCCAAATGGATGCAAGCCCCAGTCCTCTGCTTCTTGGCCTTTGGAGAAAGGGTATGGGGTATTTGAATTACCCCTGCAACTGTGGGCCTCTGCTCCTAATCCCCTTCTGACCACTGGCTTGTGACAGCAGTGACTTCACCCACCCCTCTGTGCCCCTTGATGAGGAATGCAGAGAATGAGCCTCATGCATAGGCCACTTGACCTTCTGCAGGGTGACATGGTGATGGGGATAGGGTGTGGGGAGCCTTTTAGTGACAAATGATTCTTACCTGGATTGGGTAAACATTCCCTAAGCCCACATGTAACTCTCAAATATTTGTCTCCCTGATTTGGACTTCATTCTCTCCAAATTGTATGGGACTAGAAAACAGCTTGGAGGCTTCTAATAAATGTTTGCCATGATCCAAGGTGAGTTGTCTTCTTTCTTTTTACCTACTATCACAGATGAAACAACAGGGCAATATGTTTGACATTGTGACTGGGAAGACTGGCGTCTCAATGAGCAGGGACGGCAGAAAGGAGATTTGGCAGCCTTGCTCTAGGACAACTGAAAACACCCAACACTCTAGTTCCCTCCTCTCGCATCTGGAGACACCGCAGCGAACAAACAAACAACAAGCACACACACAGTGTGCAGAATTGAAAGGCATCCATCAGTTGTCACTTAGAACAAATTAGTCTAATGATGACTACAGAGAGTCCTGGGAGCTGCACACTCACCCTGAAGTGTGGTCTATATTTTCACATGTCCTCACGTCACGAACTAGCAGCCTTTTATTTCGCCTTGAAGAGTTCCTTTCAGAATGATGATTGTTATTCAAGCCAAGCTTTACCATGATGGCTGCAAAATGATCTTCCAGCCCTAAAACTCTCTTCTCATTGGCCAGCTGGCATTTTACTGGAAGCAAGAGCCTCTTCCCTTGGTATTCATCCACTTATTACTGATCTATTTATTATCACTACCGATTTAGAGATTCCGATTTTTTATTATTTTTTTATTTTATTTTTTTATTTTTTAAGTGTTTTATTTATTTATTCATGAGAGTCAGAGAGAGAGAGAGAGGCAGAGGCAGAGGGAGAAGCAGGCTCCCCGCCTAGCAGGGAGCCCGATGCAGGACTCGATCCCAGGACCCTGGGATCATGACCTGACCCAAAGGCAGACGCCTAACCATCTGAGCCACCCAGGCGCCCCTCGAGATTTCGATTTTTTAATGGTTTATTTTCTTGATTATTTTGATGTTCGAATTATCCCAGATTTGGCTAATGGGAGCCTCTTCAGGCTGATTTCCGTGTCTTTTTGACATACTCCCAGCACTTCTTTGGGCACTGCCTGACTCTCCAGCACAAGATGGACCAAGCTCAACTTGTAAAAGGAAAGCACAGGGATTAGAAAAAAAGAGAAAGTGGCACTTACATATCAATAAAGATGATTATGCATTGGTAATCATAAGGGTTGATTAGGAATAATTATCCTAAGTGTTTAACCCACAAAGAAATAACTATGCATAGAAAGCAGGAAGGACTAGAAGAAAATACTAGAAAACTAGAAGAAACTGTGAGGATGATGAGAATTGTTTTCATATTGCTCTTTTTTTCCCTGTATATCCCAAATTTTATGTGATGAGAATGGATAATTTTTATAATGAAAAAAATTATGTAAAAGGATTTTTCTTACTAAGAATAATGGAGTGGGCCAACCCTGAGAACATTATAAAAGGATGAATAAATATGTTAACAAACACTAATAGAAATACGCGGAAAGCTCTTCATTGTCATCAATCACGCTATCAAAACAAAACTCTATGCCACACACAGTAGGGAACCAGGTCTTAGAAAACTTGGTTTCCTGGACCTGGTTCTGCCATGTGTGCCTGGGTAACTTTAGGCAAATCACATTGTCAATCTGGGCCTCAATTTCCTCATGTGAGAAAGGAGATCACTGAGTTCTTTCTATATTAGCTGAGCAATGAGACTCAAACGAAACTATGTATATGAAAAATCCTTCGGGGCGCCTGGGTGGCTCAGTCGTTAAGCGTCTGCCTTCGGCTCAGGTCATGATTCCAGGGTCCTGGGATCGAGCCCCGCATCGGGCTCCCTGCTCGGCCGGGAGCCTGCTTCTCCCTCTCCCACTCCCCCTGCTTGTGTTCCCCTCTCTTGCTGTGTCTCTCTCTATCAAATAAATAAAATCTTTAAAAAAAAAAAAAAAAGAAAAGAAAAATCCTTCAAAACATTACAAAGGCAAATCGTTTTCTTCAAGAGCTTTTAAAAAATGTTTGCTTCGTGCTTTATTGAAAGCTTACATTTTTAGCAGTTTCCTTTTACGTGGGTGTCAGAGAAGAGCTCTGGGAGTCTCCGTGAGCCTGCCTGGGTCTGTCTTAGGCCCAAGAGAGCAGCAGCTCCATGGCTGCATCTTGAATTGGGTTCCCCAGAAGCCACCTGGGGACGAGGATTCATGTGTGAGTGATTTATTAGGGAGTGCTCCCAGTCAAACAAGTAAGGAAGTGGGATCAGAAAGGAAAGGAGGCCCGGCAAGGTATCTTATCAGACAAGTCACTGTTATACTTTGGCTCAGTCCACAAGCGAACTCCACTGAAAGCTACACCCCCAGAGTCGTCCTGGACAGGGGCGAGGGGGCTGGAGCATTTTTACCTTTGTACCCATCAGTTACTAAGAAAGGGGATGGGGGTGGACAATCTCCTAGGCGCATTCAGGTCTCCAATGTGCAGGCAAAGCAGATTCCAGCAGTCTTGAAGTCCGCCTCCGACAAAGAAATGCAAGTGTGGCCAAAGATGGGCTCCAAAATGGTAAGGGAATCCAAGCGGGTGTAGGTAGAGCACTGACAACATCAGCCCAAAGAAGGCTGGACATTCAAAACATAGGAAATAAAGTGAGAACCAGTGTTACACATAGGACAGGCCTTCGGGAGGCACCACAGTTAGGCACATGGAGACTGGGCCCAGAGAGGCTGAGTGACTTGCCCTGAATCAGATGGCAGCCAAAATTCCAGCCCTGGTCTGCCTGGGTGAAGTCCATCTGATCTGCCAAAACCTGCTCACCCTCTTCTATACCGTGTTGCTCACTACAGGGGGACGAACGCCTTTTCTATGGAGGGTCACCCACAGGGAATCCTTCATGTGCCACAGAATCTTACAGACCACCCTGCCTTCAGAAAGCTCAGAGCCCCTTGGGTGTCCTCAGGATGGCATTAGTGGCCCCTTCCCTGGTAGTCACCCCTCTCTTCTTGAGTTTGTCCAACACGAGGCACCAAGAACGTTGAAACATGACTTTATGAACCCCAAAGAAAGATGCCTATGTCTCAAATACAGGGTGGCCCATCTCCTGGCTACAAAGACATTATTAGTGATTCAGGGAGAGTCAGTTAGATAAACAGGTACCATCCCAAACAAAAGACCTCGTGAGTTCGCCCGTTTGTTTCTCCTTATTGTACTTAAAGGCAATTACCCCACATCCTGCATTCTGAACATGAGCGAACATGTGAAGGAGCCAGACACACAGGACACACAGGAGCTCCAGTCACGCAGACCTCGCATCTAGCTAGAGAGCGACGGTCCAGAGCCCCGGTTCCATGGCCAGCCCTGCCACATGCTACTGAGCAACACTGGGTAAGATGTACAATCTTGTCAGGTCTGAGTATCCTTGTTCATAAAGTGGTACAACCACACCTACCCCGTAACGGTACTGTGAGGATCTACAATATATCTAGAGGGCTTCATAAAGTGTCAAGCTCAATGCACACATAAAAGTATTTTATCCACTTTTGTTCTACCAGCTTGATTTTTATAAAACCAAATGCAGGGCGCCTGGGTGGCTCAGTCGTTAAGCGTCTGCCTTCGGCTCAGGTCATGATCCCAGGGTCCTGGGATCGAGTCCCA
>NC_138382.1:50785754-50855906 GCF_054177405.1 Leptonychotes weddellii
CAAGAGTTAGGATATAAACTTACAAGGCCTCTGGGTGGATGTACCAGATGACATGAATCCATGCCCCTTCCTCACAGTGAAGCAACCAGGTTCCAATGCCCAGCGTATTTTCTTCTAGGCAATTCTAACAAGCTTTGTTATTATGTCTGGTTTCTCAGAGTAGAAGCAAACAAAGACTCAAGAAGTTGGCCCACTGACCCTAGCAAAAAAGCAGTATTTAACAGCCTGACAGGAGAAATGTCCAAAACAGTATAAATGACAGCTGTATTCACTCAAAATCACAGTCTGGGGTCAAAAGCCTACACATTCCAGAAGGCCCTGGTGTTGGTAATAACTCAAGACGCGAAGAATCAAGTTGCATTGTGTCCTGTGTTCTCTGTTTAATAGTGCAGAGACAGCTGGTCATAGAAAAGTTGACAGAAAAATGTCCAATAGCACTAGGAATTAAAACATAAGCACATTAACCAATAATAAAATCTATGGTGTTTAAGTTAGTATGTATTTTCTTTTTTTTTTTTTTAAAGATTTTATTTATTTACTTGAGAGAGAGAGAGCACATGAGAGGGGGGAGGGTCAGAGGGAGAAGCAGACTCCCTGCTGAGCAGGGAGCCCGATGCGGGACTCGATTCCGGGACTCCAGGATCATGACCTGAGCCGAAGGCAGTCGCTTAACCAACTGAGCCACCCAGGCGCCCCAGTATGTATTTTCTGAACTGAAAACACTCGATGCTGGTGAGGGTAAGGCAAAACTGGTTCCAGAAAACCAAAAGCGATATAAATGTCTCAAAATAAAGGAAAGATAAAGTGAATTCTAATAGAATAAAATGACATTTAGCATCCACTAAAAATGGAAAATTGGAAATCTATACAGAAACAGGGAAAATGGCTTATGATGTCAATGAGAAACCACAAGACACTAAGTTGCATGTATAGACCACATCCAAGTGCCCACAACCATATTTCCCTAAGAAAAAGAGACTGCAAGGAATATCACTGTGCTTTTATTCTTGCCATCCCCTCCTTCCTTAGCACCTTACAGGCAGGGAAACTGAGGCCAAGTGGCTGCCTCTGTTATTGAGAACCTGCCGCTACAGTTTCCATGTGGCCTACAGGAGGAGAAGGAGCAAAGAAGAAAAGCTGAGGACCAGGCACCGGGAGGATCATGTCCCAGAGGACATGCAGGGCTGGGAGTGGAGAGGGCTGGTTCAACATGTGGCTTTGGCACATGCTTTCTAAGCCACGAAGCCTGTTCAGTGACAGGCCCCAAGGAACAGAGGCAGGTCCTATCTAGTGTCTGCCCTCACAGAGCACATGATCAGGGAAGGCATCAAAGAGGGAGTCGTATTTGGACCTTGAAGCCGGGTAGGGACACACAGGATGCTGGAGCCAGTTTGCGCTAGCTCCAGAGGGATGACTGCTAAATTGTCAGGAATCTTCCCTGTCAGTGCTTAGGCATAGCCATTAATAAAAATAAATTCTATAAGCTTACAATTTGGTAGATAATACTTGAAGCAAAGGTAATATGCAAAATTCATCACATCCTAATTATTTTCCTTTATCTTACTATTATCTACGCCTTTAAGGTTGTTTATACCTACTGTACCTGTGTGGCGGGAAAACTGTAGAATCATGTGCATCTCCTCTCAACTCCATGTTCAATGGCACCATATCACCATCTGGAAACTCCAGCACTGGAAGTATTTACATCACAGAAACGGGCAAATGCTCCAAATCAGAACTTGGTTTAATGTTTTGTTGCTGGTCAAGCATTTAGACCCTGGACTTCTAAAAAATGATGGAGAAAATGTTAATAATGCAGACTAAATTTAAGTCTGCCATGCTTACAGTTTTTTTAATATTATGAGTAGCATCAAAATATGAGGGAATTCTTCCAGGACTTGAAAACTATTATCTGCTTGGCAGACAAGTTATCTTTGTTACTGATGAATGAGTGAAGTTCCATTGTATGTCTTTAGTATTTCATTTTGCCTTACTCATAATGTAAATGAAAATACCAGTCAACATTCATGAAAGAACTTCACAACATAAACGACTTCTTTGCTGCACATCCTATAGTAACCAAGAATCTGTTCATAGTTTGATTTTGCAATGCTATTGTTGGTGACAGAATTAGAAAAACTGACAGTGGATTTTACAAGGAATAGCAGCACTGAGTTTGAAAGCGTATGGAATTTACAATAGGGTATTGCACATTATCTGTAAATTGTACGCTACACATTCTTTACATCAGGAAAACGTATAGTAAACATATACAGATATATATTATACATCCTTTTTCAGGACAGCCTTTGTTAAACACTTCCTAACATACCACAGGTAAGGACCCAGGCAGGGAGAGACAGGCAGGAGTGGGTAGAGAAGGGTACAGCAGGGATTGTAAATGGGTTCTAGAGCAGAGTGACCCTGTAGGAGATGAGGTGGGTGCTATCTCTTGGGGGCTGGCATCCTCACTGCCCTGGATTCCTCTGGCCCTGGTCCCTGGCCAGACAGCTTTCTAGAAGAAAAAGGAGGCCCTGGGTGGGGTGGCTTCCGACCTCCCAGGGAGTGAGCCTGGCTGGAGGTGGTGCTGAGCCTGACCACCCCACAAGGAAATGCCTTGGGGCCACCAGAGAAGAGACAGAGGACCCTGTACATCAAAGCAAGCCAGAGGTGAGAGAGCCAGAACTGAGAGGACCCTGGTATCTTCTCACACAGTGCCAGCCCTCTCAAGGTCAAAGAGGAGACGAGTTCAAGAAGGGGACCTTGGGGCAGGGACAGGAGGTCTGGGAGGGCTATCTCCAGGGGGCCCTGCACACCCAGTCCTGGACCTGCGCTTCTGCCCTTCAGGGACACACACTGCAGGCCCCTGACTGCACTGTCTTTCTGCCCGATTCTATTGCTTTGAATCCAAGTGAGACAGGAAAGTCCAAGAAGCTCTCTGCCCCTCACTGTGCATGCCTGCACTTACTTGACTCTTACCATGGTTTCCTCACGGCTTAATTTTCCTATATAGTTTTAAATTCCTGTGTCTGTAGTCAGATTCCTCCTGCAACTCCTACCCTTCTTTTTGTTCTTCATATTGTTTGTATCTTATGATTTCCCTTAATTAGTCCTGAGGTTAGTTTATATTATCGGTTTTTCAAAGAACTGGCTTTGTTTTGTTGATCATCTGTACTGATGTATTGTTTGCTTCGGTTGTTTCTTTTTCACTCACTTCTAATTCCATCCTTCTACATCCTCTGGTTTTATTTCATTCCTTTTCTAGCTTCTTGGATTGAAAGTTCAGTGATCTCACTCCTTATTTTTAAAATTTTTCTCTTTTAATAGTGAGGATAGCTAAAGTTACAAATTTCCCTCTGAGCACTGCTTTGGCAACATCTAAGAGATCTGATATTTACCAGTGTGCTTTTTTTCCAGGTGTAGGGATTTGCAGGGTGGAGCTATCTTTCAGTAACTGAATTCTAATTGCTTTGCATTCTGGCCAGTGAATATGGTTTGCGTGATGACAGCGTTTTGGAGTTCACTGAGATTTCCATTGCTTACTATTTTTTTCTTAACGTTTTTTAAAAATTAAACTATGATACACACTCAGTAAAGTGATTACAGATTATGTGTATAGCTTGAGGAGTTTTTACAAATACATATACCTAGGGGCACCTTTGTGGCGCAGTCAGTTATGCAACTGACTCTTGGTTTCGGTTCAGATCCTGATCTCAGGGTCGTGATATCTAAAATCAATCAACCAATCAATCAATCTTTAAAAAAATACATATACCTACATCTCTGCCTATGGATCAACATATAGAATATTAACAGACCACAGAAGACTTCTTCTTGCCCCCTCCCTATCAATACCCCTCAGAGGTATCATCATGATTCATTTTTCCATTCATAAGTTTTTGAAGTTCTTATAAATGAAATCATATAATATGTATTCTTTTGTGTCTAGCTTCCTTCTCTTTACATTATGTCTGTAAGATTCATCCATGTTTTTCACTGTAGCAATGGTTTATTTCATTTTCACTGAAGCACGGTTGTCCATTGTACAAAGACATGGTAATTTATTTATCCATTCTACTGTTGTAAGACACTTAGGTTGTTACCAATGTATAGCTATCATAAACAATGCCGCTATGAACATTTTTATAAATATCTTTTAACACAGACATGCATTTCTTATAGGTATATATATGAAAGTACTGATTAACTTTCAATTTTTGGATTCTGAGTGTATTTTTTCCTATATCATTTAAAATCTTATTTGGGTCAAGGTAGGATATAAAAATATTTTATCATGTGTGACTATGTCAAATGAATCAGGGGCTGTAACTCACAGCATTATTCTCCCCCTGGCCCCTAGTGTTCAAACTTAGAAGAATCCTAGAACCCAGATCTCTCAGGCAGTGGCTCCTAAACTTCTATCTCGGAATCATCTGGAGCACTTGTTAAAAATGCACAATGCTGTCTCTGCCCCAAACCTATTACCTTGGTTTCTCCAGGAGCAGGACCCAGGAACCTGCATTTTAGCAAGTATCCCCAGGTGGTTCTACCGCTCATCGAGGTGTCAAACCTTCCTGGGCCAGGTTTCCATGACTGTGGACCAGTGAGGTGAATTATCACCATCCCAGGCAGCCTGAGACACTCTGTGTCCCGTACTGAGGACCCCAGTTATAACTGTTCTCTCCCTGCCCACTTCCTTCTTGTCTTCACTCCTAAAAGCCCAAGTAAAGAATGTGGATGGTTTATCAGAATTACCAATAAGCTTGGGTGGAACTGGCCCCTTTCTTCACTGCACCCATGGGAAAACTGAGGTTAGGGAGATGAAGGAGAGTCCATAGGGAGACAGAGTCCTATCCTCCCTGTGTCTACAATAAGGAAAAAGTCCTGCAAAGGGAAATCCCTTAGTCCCAAGTTTCCTGAGAGTATTAGTGTTCCAGAAGAGGCCTGTGTTATCAGAACGAGCATGGCCTTGGGAATCAAGACAGACCCAAGGTCAAATCCTAGCTCCTCTTCTTGAAGCAAGTAAATTGAGGTTTCTGAACCTCAGGTCCCAATCTTGAAAATGGGTTTCGAGCTGATATTAGGGCGAGAGCTAACATATATATGAAGCATTTGGCACACGATATGGGCTGAATAAATGGGTATAATTATTATTAAGAGAATATCAGTCACATGGGAAGTCCTGTCACTTTGTCTGGAATAGTACACAGGCTGGGTGGGAGAAACAGTGGGAGAAAGGAATCCTGATTCTCCCAATGCCTTACCTACTGCCTTTAGGTTCTTCCTTCTTCTTGTGACCTGCATGCCTGAACTCCAAGTTCACCTAGGAGCCCTTCCATTGGACACACATTTCCTGAGCAGCAACTGTAGACTGGGTCCTGAGGGGCACTGGGGTTTTGGTTCCTGTCCCAGGGAGTACCCACCTTAACAGACAGGCAGGAGTGTGTATGGACAGCTACAGTACAGAGGGCAAAGTGAGAGTCTTGGTGAGGAAGTGGAGTTGGGGTGGGCCCCAGGGGCTGAGGCAGGCATGGGCAGGGAGAACACACCAGATGACTGCAAACCTAGCCATTTATAAATGGGCAAGTGGAGGGGCACCTGGGTGGCTCAGTTGTTAAGTGTCTGCCTTCGGCTCAGGTTGTGATCCCAGGGTCCTGGGATGGAGCCCTGCATTGGGCTCTCTGCTCAGCGGGAAGCCCGCTTCTCCCTCTCCCACTCCCCCTGCTTATGTTCCCTCTCTCACTGTGTCTCTCTCTGTCAAATAAATAAATAAATAAATTCTTTAATATATATATATATAAATGGGCAAGTGGAGGGTCAGGGACTTGGGCAAACACTCCCAATGGCCCTAAAACCTGGCTCCCCTGAGTCTTCATCTATTTTGGAATTTATCTTTTAGGGAAAGCTCGATTGATATAGGGTCAATCAAGAGCCCAGCAGATAGGTAAGCTTAGTATGAACTTGTAGGTATGAAGCAAATCAAAGACATTGAGCAAGCTGAGATTCATAAAGTCTTTTGTTTGCCTGTCTGAGCTAA
This sequence comes from Leptonychotes weddellii, assembly GCF_054177405.1. Classification (NCBI taxonomy): domain Eukaryota; kingdom Metazoa; phylum Chordata; class Mammalia; order Carnivora; family Phocidae; genus Leptonychotes; species Leptonychotes weddellii. The sequence continues at coordinate 50,791,792 of NC_138382.1, forward strand.
CATTTCACAAAGAAGGACATCCCCCAGCAGAGTACATGTGAGTTTGTGTTAATAAGTGGTATTTATAAAGTATTTTGGTCTCAAAATCACATCTACATGGATGATCAGATGCAGGAACAAGAACTCACCTTGGACAGCACTTCGCTCTTTCCATGGCCAAGCCTTGCGCTGGGTGCATGGGTCCCAGGAGTCAGGAGGCCTGTGTTCTAGCCAATCTATGCCTGACTTGCTTTGTGATCTGGGCAATTCCCTCTCCCTCTTTGAGCCTCAGTATCCCTGTCTGTGAAATGCAAGCATTAGGCTAATCGTCTCCCAGGGCTCCTTCAGACCCAGGGCTCTCAGGTCCTGCTGTCTTTTTTTGGATACTTGTAACAGCTCTAGAAGGTAGACATCATCATGCCCATTTTACAGATGGAGAGTCAAAGCTTAGAGGAGGGAAGAGTCAGAGGTCACCAAAATGTCAAAGGCTGAGCCAGCCTGGAACCCAGAGCCCCACACCTTTCCCAAGTATACCTCCTCGAAAGCCATGTGTGTGCATATGCGTGTACATGCACGCATGTGGGGCAGGGAGCACGTGGAAACATGTGCCCCGGAGCCGCCCTGCAGTTGTTCCTGGATGCTGCGTGTGCAGACTCGTTGGCTGGGCCAGGCCTGTTCCAGGCAGTTCCGCCCTGTGGGAGGCAGGAGAAGAGGGGCAGGGGGGTAGGAGGGAGGGAGCTACACCTACATTTTTGTGCTGCCCTCTGATTTCAGTGGCTGCAACAGCAGGCTCCTGGCTGTTGTGTACTTAGCTAAGTCTGAGTGACTCCATACAGGGGCAGTGGGCCGGAACCCTCCCCTCCAAGCATTGAAACTGACAAGCTCCTCTCCCAGCTGGGATCCAGGCCTGCAGGGGCACCGGCGGCCCTTCCTGCCCATGCACTCCGAAACACACACACACACACAGACACGCGCGCACACGTACACACTTAACAAGTGATTCCCCCACTCTGGCCCCTGGTTCCTCATCAGTAAAATGGGAGACGATTCTCTTTGCCTGACCAGAGGATCCTCTGAATTCAGAGACACTGAAGCTGGTTGTACAAACTGTAAAGAGCTGGGAAGACCCTGCTGGGATCATGCTTAGCCAATCCGCCCACACAAATGGCAAAGAACAGGGGTTTTTTCCTTTTTTAAAAAATAATAAAATAAGCCACATGGGCTGCCTTTTAAATGAGATTAGGTAAGTGTACTCTAGTTTCATCTTAATATAAAATTAGTGATTTCGACCTCAGAATCATGCTGTCTGGGGTGCCCCACCTCCTCCCCATCAAATCTGGAATGGATTGTGGAGAATACCCTGATTGACGATTCAAAACAAAGATACTGATTTTGGACTTCTAACCTCCAGAACTTTGCAATAATAAATGTGTTGTTCAAAAAAAAAAAAAAAAGAAAGGGAGGCTATAGGGAGGTAGTTAACAGAATGGACTCTGGAACCAGACTGCCTGGGCTCAAATCCCAGTTCCGCCACTTGCTGGTGCATCATGTTGCCTTGGATGTGTGATTTCATTGCTTTGTGCCTCAGGCTCCCCATCTGCCAGGTGAGGTGACTATAGTACTTACTCTGTTGGGTGATTATGAGCGCACGTACAAAACTGCTCAATAAGAGGGGTTGTACTGGGGCACCTGGGTGGCTCAGTCGTTAAGCGTCTGCCTTCGGATCATCGGCTCAGGTCATGATCCCAGGGTCCCGGGATCGAGCCCCGCATCGGGCTCCCTGCTCAGCGGGAAGCCTGCTTCTCCCTCTCCCACTCCCCCTGCTTGTGTTCCCTTTCTCACTGTGTCTCTCTCTGTCAAATAAATAAATAAAATCTCTAAAAAAAAAAAAAAGAGGGGTTGTTATTGTTTTTTCTCGGAAGCACAGTAGGTGGTGATGGTCATACCCAAGGTCGCTCAGTGATTCACTGCCAGTGCCAAGGCCGGCCCTGAGCTCTCCGGTGCCCCCTCCAGTCTACACTGGCTTTGGGGGAACCCTCTGTCATTGGAGGGTGGGGCAACTACTCTACCCCATCTCCCTGCCCACAGCCTTGTCTACAGCTCCCATGGGAGTTTTCAATGAGGGAAACTCAAGCTCTCGCTGGGTAAAAGCAGAAAAGTAAGGCTCTCTGCACCATTCTCTCCAATGCTAGCTCCAACATCACTGTCGTCTGTGACTCGATACAAGGGTCTCCCTCTGCCTCACAGCTTCCTCATCTGTAAAATGGGCATAATAATCATGGCCCATGTGGCCGTGTGCAGGATTATGTGAGGTGATGCAGTGGAACGCTCCTGGTGCACAGTCAGCTCAATAAACGGAAGGTACTGTTCTCACTGAGGATTCTCCTGTTTGGGGATGATAGAAATAAAACTCAAGTAAGTAAGTTTTATTTCTTAATACAGCTTAAGAAGGCATTTGATTGGTTTAAGTAACCAAGAAGGGCAGGGCTGGGGCTGGCCTTAGGGAGGGAGGTCTGGGACCAGGAACTCAAACACCAAGACACTCTTCTCAGCTTTTTATCTCTAACTGTTGGCTTCCTTCCTTCCTTCCACAGACAGGCTTCCCCATGGATGAGGACATGACTCCCAACAGCTCTAAACTCACACCTCATCACCCATTAGGAAAGGATTCTTTCTCATCAGCTTAAAAAAAAAAAAAAAAAATCCCAAGAAAGGACACCAATTTGCCTGGCTGGGGTCACATGATCACCCCTGGACCAATCACAGTAGCCAGGAGGATGGAGTCCTCCGACGGGCTCAGCCTGGGTCATGTGCCTAGGGGGCTGGGGATGTGCTAGAAGAAAGAGAGGACCAGGATGCTGTGCAATTTTCTCCTTTGGGAGTCCTGTATGTGGGTGGAGATGGAGAATACTTCTCTGTGCTAGGTGCTGTGGATGGCATGAAGCCACTTCTTACAAGTGTTACGTCCTCTTGGTGTGCCAGGTTTATCCTAAAACATACTCTTTGTAGAAACAGCTCGACTTAATACGGCTTAATGCTGCCCCAATCCACCATCTTCAGCCGCTGTTTGCAGAGCTTACGCAGAGCTCACAGCAGGCAAAGCCCAGGCACGGTGACAGTCTCACTGGAGGGCCTATCGTGGATCTTTCCCTGCCCCTGCCTACTGTCTCCAGACACAGCTGGGTGCTGGCCTCCTGGATGCCTCCTGGACGCCAGGTCGCAGATCTCATGGAGATTGGGGCTGTTGTTCTTAAAGCAAAATATGACAGTGCTGGAAGGGACCTCAGGAACCACCTGGCCCATTTCATAGGTGGGGAGACAAGCCAAGAGAGGGCAAGGCACCCTGCCAACCCAAGGACACAGAGCTCTTTTGGGAACGGTGTCTTCTTCCTCAAGCACCGTCAATCTGTGGGTATGGTAGGTCTTCAATAAATATTAAGTGAATGAATGAATGAACTAAGATTTTCATCCAGACCTCTTGTTTTCCAGGCCCATATAACTCTGCTCCCTCTTGAACCTAAGAATCGTAATTTCTAAATCTAAAGTCCTTGCCCATTCTAAGGGGGATGGGTCCTTGGCCAGGATGAGCAGGAGGGATGTAGAGGTGCTAACAGGACCAAAACGCTGATAATCCTAGCTGAAGTGAATGAGAAGTGGTATGTGGTACTGGGGCAGGCAGGTGGGGAGGATAGATTGGAGAGGGATAAGTATATACTCATCATCTTTGTATAATTTAGGATTTGGTCCTGTGTGTGATAGGGCAGGGATTCCGTTCCCATCTGCCGGATGAGAAACCTGAAGCTTCAAGAGGGCAAATGACTTACTCAGCCTTCCTCCCCCTCCCCTGCCCAGGCCCCAGCAGTTTTTGGAAGAGCTTAGACCCCTTCCCAGGTGTAGGTGTCTCAGCTTCTGGCTCACAACCCTCTGTGGCAGACACATGGGACCTCAGCATCTGCCACTCTGCCTAGGAGCTCTCCCTGGTGGTCCTTCCAGGGCAGACCAGGCATGCTGGGAATGAACAGCCCCCTCCCTGGAAATGATCCTTAACCAGTGGCTGACACCCTGACACCCAAGTTGGGGATACATACTCCAGCTGCCTTGCCCCTCAGGTGGCTTAACACTGAGGCTGAACACGTACATGTACCACACTGGTTCCCCAGCACGGTCAAGATCCAGTTGCCCAATAGGGGTCACTTGCATGATAACAAGTCATTCATTGTGTTCTCTCCCTGCCCTGCTTTACTTCCATGATCCCTGGCGGCATTTCCTGGGATCTTCTCCTAAATAAACTACTTGCACTTTAATCCTTGCCTTAGAGTCTGCTTCTAGGTTAACCCAAATTAAGACAACTACCTTCTTTTAAAAAGAGAGTGGACCTATTGGCCAAATTATGACAAATGCCGCCCATAAAAAGGAAATCCAAGTCAGGTCTAGAATGCCACAATGCTGTCTTACTACCTGCCTGCCCCTCTCCGGGATCCCACCCTCACCTGTCCTACAGGTTTCTCCACCACCCACTAAGGAGGTCATTGCCTGTGAGGGTGTCACAAGTCATGCTACTGAGAACCAGCACCATGCAAGGCTGACTCCATCCCTGAGCTCTGAGTGACAGTTTCCCATGGCTCTGATAAGATGCCAGGAGTGACTTGGCATCTGCCCTGCCTTCTCAGGTAGATGCTGGTCTGTCCCTGTGCCACCTACGAGCACAGCTTCATGTCACCTCATTCCTGGACTGACCCCACAGTAGGATGTGTGCCTGGGTCTGAGGACCAGAATCATGGATCATGGAATGCTGAACAGGAGAGACCCACAGGGACTGAGTGCCTTGTCTAACCCTCCCATTGTAAGGGGGAGGAAATGAGACCTGGAGAGATGAGTTCTTGTCCAAGGTCATACAGTGAATCAGGAATGGGGTCTTGTCCTGGGGCACACAATGCATCAGGTTGGAATGGGGTGTGAACCTAACCTTTTTTCTTTTATTTCCAGTGATGTTTTTGCTTATTATCAAAAATTATGAAAAGAGGAGAGGGGAATGTGACAGAAGACCAGGAACCCAGGATTTAAGGCTAGGCAGACCTTGACTTGAAACCCAGTTTTGCTGACTGTTGGCTGAGTGACTTTAAGCGACTCAGTACCATGTGCCTCAGTTTCCATGATTGTAACGTTACGGTTCTATTAGCCATCCAACAGGGCTGTCAGAGACAACTAAGGTAGAAGGCACCTGGTAATAAACATTGGTCAATTCTGAATCTCAAATGAGATGCCGCCCATCTTTAGGCCCCCATGTGGAATAAACTCCAGGGAGGTTAAACAGAAATACCTTCTCTATGTTCTGGAGAGTTTATAGCAGGGTCTGGTGCGGAATTTGCAGCTTGTGTGTTTCAGAGTACTACTCTGTGTGAGAAAAGATGCCGTGTGAACAAAGAACTGCACTGCCAAGTAAGTTTGGAAAGAGTTCCAAGTTTGTGTACCGCAGGACTTTTCAAGGCCGCTGCTTCTGGATGTGCTCTTGCATGTACAGCATTTCCTGGTGTATCCGACCATGCAGTTCTTGTCAGGAGCACTAAATGTTCCCCAGCAGTTAGGGGTGCTGCAGGAAACAATTTGGGAAACAGTTGCAGGACTATTGTTAAGCCCACCAGACTGAAATCAGGAGCCTTTGCTTCTTATTTTGTGTTTGCCACTTACTCACTGTGTGACCTTAGACATGTCCCTGACCCATATGGGCCTCAGTTACCCCATCTGTAAAATGAGAGTGGGGGGAATGGAATTCCTAAGGGTGCTTCTAGTTCTGATGTGCTGGGATCTCAAATCTGGTCTCTACCATTAGCTCCCCACTTTTAACCCTAGCACACCCAATTCTGGCCAAGGACGGTGCTAGGAGAAGGGCAGAGGGTCCCAAGAGGGTGCCAGCAAGCAGGGTCACTGCTGGTCCCATGTCTTGCCCCAGAAAGGTAGGAGGAACTGTTGGGGCAGGGCCCTGCCAGCCTCCTGCCTGGAGACATGAGAGCTGCTACCCTCCCCTCCCTCCTCCTCTGCCCCCCTGCTGGGACAGTCAGCCGCTGGGGGATTAAGAGCAGGCGCAGCGCCCATTCAAGCCATTCAGCAAGACAGGAAACCAAGCGCGCTCCTGCCCGCCCGCCTCTGCTGGGCAGGTCTGCAGGATTATGCACATTGTGTTGCGGCCTTGCACAAAGGGAGGCCCAGCCCACAGGGAAAGGCTGTGTCCAGGCGGGAATCCACCACCCGGTAGCCTGGGCAGGCTGCGGGGCTGCAGAGCTCATCTGCCTGTCTGCCAAGCCAGAGGCTGCACACTCACAGGTGCCCGGGTTGCCCTTTACCTGCACAGGGGGTAGCTTGGGGCTCCCAGGGGCATGATGGGTGCCATCCCTTACAGTGTCCACCAAGACAAGGTCCCCGCATCCACACACAAAGTTTTAGCCTGAGTGCAGGAGTCTTTTCTTGGGACAATGCAGACACCTGCACGAAAGGCAGGTAGGATGCAGGCAGCAGGCAGGCAGGTGAGGACAAGTTCATCTCCTGAAGGCCTCCGAGGAACTGGCATGTTCATTTTCTCTACCTTCTTACAGCCACCATCTAATTGTTCACCTGGACAAGCTGCATTTGGCTTTGAAGGTGACTCAAAGAAAGAGATGTTCTCGTCAGTTCCCAAGGGCCAAGGCCAGATCTGGCCAGACAGCCGGGCTCTGTTGCAGGTCAGTCCCATCTGCCCACTTGAAGATATGGGCCTTCACTATCTGGGATCCTGTGGAAAAGATGTGTGCTCCAGGGGGTGCAGAATGCCCTGAACTTCACTCATTCCTCATTTCAGCCATATCTGTGTACACCTGGACCATCACTGATAATGTTTTTCTTTTTATCAACTTTTTAAACTGAAACAACTTCTTTGGCCCTTTGCTAAGCAATAATATCTGTGAAATCATGGGTCTTATGTGCTAGTTCCTAATGTAACAAAAATAATTCCCCAATCATAGAAAAAAATGGTTTGGCCCTAGACTATCTACAGCAGCTTGAACATTGTCCATGGTAAGTGAGGTAGAGAGAATGGGGATTGGGTAAGATAGTCACCAAGCCCCCTTCAGCTCTTTGGAGCTGGGTATATATGAAACTGGGAATCCTCAATGCCAGTGATTCCAAAATTCTCCACAGCCACCTAAGCCAGACCCTCAACAGTCATCCCAGACCCCTTCTCCTTCCTCACCCCTCTGATGCATTCAGTAGGTCTCCTGAATACCTCGCCCGTCTGCCCCATCCTCTCCCATCCCAGGGGCCACCCCCTCAGTTCAGGCTTTCATCCACTCTCCCCAGTTCCCTACAGGAGCCGCCTTGCTGGTCTGCCTGTCACCTCCTGACCACCTCCAATCCACTCTCCACCCTGCAACCTGGGCACTGTTTCTGCCATGCATATCGAAAGCACCTGGAACACGGTAAACACTCCATTAATAACAGCTATGGTATTTTCAAAGATGCAAATCTAATTATGTCTCTTTACTGCTTAAAAGCTTTCCATGGTTTCCCCCATAGACCTCAGGACACCTGGAAATTCCTTAACCTGGTATAGAAGGCTCTTCTGATCTAGCCCCTCCCTACTCCTTTAACTACATTCTTCGTTTCCCACCTCTACCCCTGCGCTCCAGTGACCAAAGCATGAGGTGGCCACATGCGCCACACTGTTCCTTGTCTCTGTGCCTTTGCGGATTCTGTCTCTTCTCCCAGGAATGTCCCCCTCCCAGACCACCACCTCTTCTTCAGCTGGCTAGCCAATTTAGGGTCTTACTAAATGGCATCATCCTCTCTGTATTTGTCAGCTTGTGCAGCATAACAAACCACCCCAAAACATAGTAGCTTAAAACAAAACAAAACAAAAAAACTTCTGATTATTTCTCACCAGTCTGTAGGTTGGGTGGATAGTTCTTCTGGTCTGGGCTGGCCTCACTCACATGTGCAGGGCCTCAGCTGGGATGTCTGGAACAGCAGGGATGGCTAGAATCTCTCTTGACATGATCTTATCCTCCAGGAGGCTAACCTGGATTTGTTTACATGGTAGACTCAGGTTCCCAGCGACAAGAAAGAGGGCAAGCCCAATTGTGCAAGTAGTGCTTATGAAGTCTCTGCTGGCATCACATTTGCAAACATCCGCTGGCCAAAGCAAGTCACATGATCAAGCCTGGCTTCAATAGTAGACAAGGAAGGCAACCCCCAAATGGACACTGAAGGCAAGGCGCAGGGATCTTGAAGAGGGAAGAGGGGACAAAGAACTTCTCTAGGAATCAATTAACAAAGGCTTACACTTGAACTTTGAGTAATGTCCTACAACATGCCTAAAGATATTCTTCAAATGTTAATAAACTCCCTGAGATAAGAGAGTATTACCCTCCTGCAGGTGGCCCAGAATGGAGTCCAGAGGAAGATGTATGGATGTGGGACAAGACAGGCCCAGAACAGACCTGAATGGAGGCCCTTCCTTAGTTGAGTCATTCTTGATCTTTGGAGATTGGGACACCCTCTCAATACTAGGGTTTCTAGAGGCATGCCTGAAGGGATTATACTGTACTGCCAGGTTTGCAGGGTTTACTTGCTTGCCCCTCAACCTTGTGACACCATTTACTAGAACCGATGGCTGCTCAGGCTTATTCCCTTACACACCCACAAAGCAGAGTTCTGTGTGTAATCCTATGTCAAGATGACCCCTTGTTACTTGTGCTTACTTCTCACTCAGTGAGTTGTACTCCATAATTCCTCCAGTTTAATCTTCTAACTACATCAGGACTTACTGTAGCTGAAATTGAGTTTACATTTTTTCAGTACTCCAGTATACCCTGCTTAGGAAGTACTGCTTTAGTCAGTCACACAGCTAAGCCAGTGAGACCCTCCATCAAGAAGCTGGATATTTGGGGCACCTGGGTGGCTCAGTCGGTTAAGCGTCTGCCTTCCGCTCAGGTCGTGATCCCAGGGTCCTGGGATTGAGCTCCACATCAGGCTCCCTGCTCAGCAGGGAGTCTGCTTCTTCCTCTCCCTCTGCCTGCCGCTCTGCCTACTCGTGCTCTCTCTCTGTCAAATAAATAAATAAAATCTTTAAAAACAAAACAAAAAGAAGCTGGGTATTTGTCACAGCCCATCAATTTATAGTATGTTGCATATACACTTAGGCATAAATATATTTAAAATATATGTAATTCTTGTTTAATAATACACCTCATTCTCTTTTAGTGGTTCCATTTATCTTAAAATTTTTTTGATTGAGATATTATTATGTGAATACAGTGAAGTACTAGAAATGTCCTAGATCTTGATCTTGGTGTAAACATGTATGTTCCTTTGTGTCTGACTTCTTTTGCTCAGAGTAATGTCTCTGAGATACATCCATGTTGTTGCATATATCAGTAGTTTGTTCCTTTTTATTGCTGAGAAGTACTCCCTTGTGTGAATATATTACAATTTGTTTATGGACATTGGGCCGTTTCTAGTTTAGGGGTATTATGAATAATGCTGCTAGGAATACATACCCTTGTACTTGTCTTTTGGTGAACTACATTTCTCTGTGGTATATATTCAAGAGTGGAATGGCTGGATCATAGGATAGGTGTATATTTAGCTCTAGTGTGTAATTTCAAAGAGTGACTGAGGTTTTTCCTTCATAAAGTCCCCCCAGGTACTGTTATACATAGACTTCCAGACTGGTTGGATTCTGCCTGAATGTCAGCCTATATTCTAGTGCTCCAGATGGGCCCAACTGGATCAGCAGCCCCCTTTACAGAATGCTGTCTAAAAAAAAGACTTTTTTCAGACTTGTCTATGCTATACAATTCATTGGCACTCTCTCATACTCTATTCCAAACATCATTTGACATTTCACCAGACTGAACGCTCCTTGAGGGCCGGTAGTCTGCCATCCCTGTAATTCCTCTTGCTTGGCATGCAATAGATAATTAATGTTTAAAGATAAGTAATAATAATTAGTTAGCTGTTACTGTGTGAGAAATTATGTTAAAGCTCGGTGGCCTAAAACAACATTTGTTGTCTCACAGCTTCTGTGGATCAGAGATCCAAGAGCAGCTTAGCTGGGTGGTCTGGCTCAGAGTCTGTCATGAGATTACAATCAAGGTATTGGTCAGAGCTGTAGACATTCAGTGGCTTGACTGGGGCCAGAGGATCCTCTTCCTAATTCGCTCACTGCTGACTATTGGCTGGAGACCTGCAAGCTGGCTTCCCCAGAGCGAGTGATTTGAGAGAGAGCAAGTAGCAAGCTGTGGCCTCTTTTATGATCTAGACTCTGAAGTCACACATGGTCACTTTTGCTTTATTCTGTTCATTAGAAATGAGGCACTAGGTCCAGTCAGTACCCAAGAGGAGGAGAATTAAGCTCCACCCCATGAAGGGAGGAATATTAAAGAATTTGTAGACATATGCTAAAACTACCATCTCTAATAATAGCTAACATCTGTTGAGTGCTTACTATGTGCCAGGTGCTATACTATGTATTTTTCACTGAGTATTTTGTTTAATCCTTATTACAACCCTACAAGGGAGATACTATCTTCAATTTTTCATGCAGGAAACTGAGGTGCTGAAATATGAAGGAATTTGCCCAACACCCCACAGTAGCTAACTGAGCTAGGATGGGAGCCCAGAGGTCAGATTCCCAGAGATCTTGCTCCTAACCACTAAGTACTACAATGAACAAGAGACAGTGGAGGATTCTATGCATTTAGGGTTCTCAGATGGAGTGGTAGGCTGAATGGTGGACCCAAAGATACGTCCATATCCTAATTTCTGGAACCTGTGAATATTACCTTATTTGGCAAAGGATGTGATTAAGTTAAGGATCTTCAGAGGAGATGCTTACCCTGGATTATCCATGTAGGCCCTACATGCAATCACATGCAGCCTCATAAAAGAGAACAACAGGGAGTTTTACACAGACAGAGGAGAAAACGGGGAGGAAAAATTATGTGAAGACAGGGGCTGAGATTGAAGTGATGCGGACACAAGCCAAGGAATGCTGGCAGCCACCAGAAGTCGGAAGAGGCCAAGAATGCATCCCCCTCCCCCATGGAGTCCAGAGGAACTGCAGCCAAGCCGACACCTTATTTTGGGACTTCTGGCCTCCAGAACTATAAGAGAATAAGTTGCTATAGTTTTAAGCCACTAAGTTTGTTGTACTTGGTTACAGCAGCCAGAGGAAACTAATACAGATATAAAGTGTATCCTACCTCCCTGTTCGGTGTCACTCTTGATAGAATGGAGTGTTTCAGGCTTATTAATGTGGTTCCTGTCTTTGGACCAGCTTGGCAGCAACTCAGCCTGAAAGCAGTAGAAAAATTAAAATCAGGTTAAAAGGAGAGGAAGAAAATTGTACAATAACCATCTATATTGTTATTATTGAACTTAAGTTTTACTCCGAGCTTCCCGGTAGCTGTGGCTAAAAGAGAATCTAGATGGATTATATAATTTTCATTTTCTGATAAAAAGGACACACATCTATTCTTCAAAAAATACACATTTTTCCCTCATATTACATACTAAGAACAACTGAGCAAGTGTGTCTTCACCACTGAACAAAGCAAGAGATAAAATATCAAGAGTGACTTCGAGAAGATCAAGGGACTTGCCTCATGTAGAGGTTCTTGTGTAATCCCTGGATAAAAACCCCAGCCTGACAGAGAAACACAATTCAGCATCACCCAGGCTGGCACCCAGGAATGACAGCTTGTGTGTGTGCAGGGTGCCAAGGATCAAAAAGTGCTTTATACGCATTATCCTACATATGCTCAACAGCTCCTGAGAACCAGGCAGGGCAGCCATGTAATCTGCACTTTACAGATGTAGAAACCAAGGCCCAGAGAAATGAAGAGATTAGATTGCCCCCAAGGTCACACAGCTGATGAGTGAAAGGGCTGGGTTTCAGTGAGGCTCCAAGAATAGTAGCTTCTTCTTAGTCCAGATGCTTCCTATTGCTCTACAAGGATTTCATGCTCATCTGTCCTAACTCTCCAAGTACACTGAGCCTGTGTGGGAAGGGTCCTACTCTCACGCTACTTGGGAAGCCCCCAGTATCTACCCAGGGCTGGTTGGTCAAAGACCATACCTCACTCCCAGCCTGCCTGGTCCTTCAGATCAGGTCCTAAGCCCACTGAGAAGAGTCTCTTAAAGGAGAGGAGGTGAGAGGGCGCTGATTGTGGGGCTCAGACCCAGCATGAGGAAGAGAGATCCAAGAGGAAGGGTGATGCTGGCCCAGCTGGGGTGTGGCCCGGGCGCTGTCCACCCTGCAGTGCTGACTGGCGTCTGGTTCCTAGGGAAAATGGGACCCCCAAGGGAGACAGGTTTGGTCTTCCCATCTCCCACCCTTCATGTCCAGAGGCTGACAGTGTTGGAGTCATTTTATCACCTGAGGGACTGGGAGGAGGAGAGGGACTGGCCACTTCTGCTCCCCTCCCTTGGTTTCTCCCCGCTCCATGCCCTTTGGTGCCTCTTTCTCCCCATTCATCCTCTTCCTCTTTCACTCCATTCCTATCTCCTCACCATTCCTCTGGAGTCACTTTCTTTCCACCCCCTCTATGCTTATCTGCTCTCTGTTTCTTCCATTCTTCCTCTTTCCTCTTCACTCACTAGCTGTGCAACTACTTGTAAGTTTCTTAACTTCTCTGAGTAAAAGCCCTGACCTCACAGGGTGGTTGTAAAGCTCTATGGCCAGTATAGAGAAAATGCTCAATTCGAGTGCATTGTCCTCACCCATTTCCCTTTCTCCCAGGGTGGGTGGGGACACCACCTTAGCTCCCTTTGCCTCCCTCAACCGAGCCCAGCATGCTGACTGCTCAACAACCACTGGAGAAAACCTTGGGGCATGATCATCTTCCTCCACCTGAGACAGACTCTAGTCCAGAGAGTCTGGCTGCACCCAGCAGGGCACGGGGGTGACAGATGATGTTTGATAAAGATCTCTAGAGGGGAAGGGAAGGGAATCATAATTTACTGCATGTACTACTGTGTGCCAGGCACGGGGGTAAGCATTTTACATGCATTAGCACATGGGGTCTCTGTAAGAACCCTACGAAGCAGGTACTATTATTAGTATACTTGTTAATAGATGAGTAGAGAGATCAGAGTGGGGAAGTAATTTTCCCTGGGTCAGCTATTAAGTGGTGAAGACAGGTCAGTCTGACTCTAAATGCCATGCTCTTTAATTTAACTTTTTACTATGGAAAAATTTAAACATAGAAGAGTAGACAGAATAGCATCATGAATCCCCATGTACCTATCACCTAGCTTTAGCAACCAACTCTTGGCCAATCTTGTTCCATCCCTACCCATATCACCCTTTCCTTATTTTGAGGAATATTTCAGATGTTATATAGTTTTGTCCATAAATATTTCAGTATGTGCCTTTAAGAGATAAACTTAATTTTATTTTATTTTTTTATTTTTAAAGATTTTATTTATTCATTTGCAAGAGAGACAGAGAGAGAACAAGCAGGGGGGAGAGGCAGAGGGAGAGGGAGAAGCGGACTCCCCGCTGAGCAAGGAGCCTCATGCGGGACTCGATCCCTGGACCCCGGGATCATGACCTGAGCCAAAGGCAGACACGCTCAACCATCTGAGCCACCCAGGCGCCCTTGATAAACTTAATTTAAAAAACATAGCCAAAATACCCTTACTATGCCATAAAACTTTGGAATAACTTAAGATTATCAAGTAATAGGGCAGCATTCACATTTCCATTCATCATCCTGCTTTTCTGCTCTCCCTTCTGCCTCTTTTAATAAAGATAATGATACCTCTTCCACTGCAAAGCCCTCCCACACACATTATCTTATTTAATGCTCGTATCGGCCCTTGGAGGACTTTCCTCACTCTGGAAATGAGCAAAATGAAGCTCAAAGAGGTGAATGGACTTGCCCACGGTCACATAGTAGGTTAGAGCCAGAGCCTGGCCCTGTGTCCCCAACCCTTGCTTCTCTCCACCCCCAGAGGCCCTGAGATGGGAGATTTCAACTGTAAAGCTCCAAGGCTCAGGGGGCTCATGGAGTAGGCTGAGAGACACTCCCCCCAATGGCAGCAGGCTGGATAGCATATATTCTCAGCTGGGGAAGGACAGCCAAGTTCCTTTCTCTGGGTAACAACAGGACTAATTCCATGGCTCAGGCTTTTTTGCGTGCAATAGCTCCCCAAAGCCCCAGCAGCGGCTAGAGCTTACCACCTAGCTTCCTGAGCGGCATGCCTTAAGCCCCCTGCACTATGAGAGATTGGATGCTGAAGCCCAAAGGCAGGCACAATAGCCAGATCACTCAGCCAACCTTACCCTAATTCTACTTTTTGCCTAAGTGCAGGCGGAGGGCAAAGGTCTCTCTGTTTTTCTTCTGGGAACCTCCTTGCCTAGCCAGCCCTGCACATGCAAAGAATGCCAAGGATTCCGTTCTAAATCCCCTGGCTTTTATGGCTAATTCTTCCATTAGACTGCAGGCTACAGAGTAAACCCCTCAGCCTGGCATTCAAGGCCTGCAGTCTGCCCAACACCACTGATGTGACCTATCATAGAGACCCATGGGACAATTTCAGGGGGCACCAACAAAGCTTTATACTAGCTAATTCCCAAAATTGTCCAGTTAGAGCTTTTCTTCTTTAGCTTTAGACTATGTTCTCTGTTTAAATGCAGGCATTGTTCCTGCCAGCAGTATCCACCAAGTCTCTTTCCATAGCTCAAATGTTATTAGTGCCCTAATAATACCACTTGCCACTTGCTTGCCCATATAGACCATGGCATTTCATTCCTCCGTACCTTTGTTCATACTGCTTTTGGTGCCTGGAACCTTACTTCTTCTTTCTTCATCCACTAACTACCAGGGGTGCCTGGACTCAGCTGAGGCATCGCCCCCTCTGGAGAACCTTCCTGAATGCCTCCCTCCTCTCATAGCCTTTCCCACCTCCACACTGGACGAAGGGCCCTTTCATGGCTTTAACTTGACTATACCACTTATCTCACTGTACTATAAGCCAGCACACTCTGCCCTCCAAAGCAGAGATCAATGTTGTTCCTCCCAGTCTTCTCCAGGCCTAAACACAGGGCCTGGCACACAGTAGGATCTCAACTTAAAGTGCTTGTTGAAATACTTTATCTCACCGAACCGTCACTACACCTCTGTGGGTTAGGCTGCTCAGGAATGGTGGGTGATTCTCCCATTTCACAGAAGTGGAAGTTGAGACATGGAGAGGCAAAGGGCCGTGCCCTGGGAACCCAGGGCTGAGAGGGGGCCAACGCTCTTACCTGTGTCTCCTGCCTCCTGGTCCAGATGCTCATGCTGCTCCCCTCCCAGATGTTCCCTGGAGGCCTAGGGCAGAGGAGATGAGACAACACAGAGCAGGGGGAAGTACCTTGGGGCACTGAGGAGCAAGCACCTGTGCCCAAACACCTCCAGCACAATCCTCTGACACCACAGGGCAAAGCCTCAATTCTTCATCCTGGCCTCGGGGCCTCCCATGACCTTCCCCAAGCCCACCTCTCCAGCCTCATCCTTTACAATTACCTCTCAGATGCCCCTGCTGCCCCGACACCTGCCTACTCACCCTTCTTTGGGCTCATCTGAGTTTTCAGGACCCTGTGCTCAGTGCCCAAGCTCTGTGCCCATCATGTCCTGAAACCCTGTGTTCAGCACAACTCGATTAAGAGGTAGGGTAGGTGCTTACACGAGTCTTCCGATGGCAGGGTGACAAGGCACCATAGTGCTCAAAACAAGCAGAGCAATCAGTATTTCCCACACTGGGTTCATGGAATACCAGCATCCTAAGAGATGCTTCTAACTATTTCTCCACAAAAGAGCCACATGGGCAATATAATAATGATCTTGCATGTATTGAGTGATTATATTTCAGGCACAGTGCAGAGCATTTTGCGTGCAATGCTGCATTTCATCCCCACAACAATGCTAAAGCTGCAGATCAGAGACGCTAGTGAATTTCCGCATGGTCACACAGTTAGAAAGCAGCAAACCAAGATTCAAAACCTAGCTGGTGCTCTCAGCCACTTTGTGAGCCTACTTTTGTCTGTCTACTGCATTGTCTCTTGAGGAAATTCAAGGTGTAATTAACATGTTAAACATCTGAGGATTCTTATTTAAATTTAACTAAATACTGAAGGCTGGAACAACCCCCTCCCCACCATCATCTTTTGCTTTACTGAATGCTATTCACATCCCACAGAATGTCATGTTTCCCTAAACAGTTTGTAAAAGGCTGTGCTAGAAAATATCCCCTCATGTTGTCCCATGTTCCTTCCTGTTGAAGGAACCCTGGAGACCTCTGACCAGAGCCCCTTTACTGTACACATGGGGTTCCGAGGCCCAGACGGTGGCATAGTGAGGGCAGGGAGCAGGTTTCTGACTCCCTCCTCAGGGCCAAGACAGGCCTTTACTCAAGGCTGGCTGGTGGGGCTGGCAGTCTGGAAACCTCTCAGCAGGTGGAATTCACACACCTTCCTGTAGAGGCCGCACAGGCTTCAAAAGATGGAAACTGTGGAAGCAGCACCATATTACTGAAAAAAAAGTCATAATATCCAAGGACCACAAAACAGGATGGTTCCACAGATTGCATCAAATTTAACTCCTCCAACACAAAGGCACAAAGGCCCAGAGAGGGAACTGGACTTGTCCAAGACCACACATCAGGCTCAAAGCACAGCTGGAAATAGAATTCAACCCTCCTATCTCCTGCTCCAAGGCTCTTTCTGGCTTTTCCTGCAACTGCTGTTATATATATCTGTCTCCTCAGCCTGGCCAGAGACCCCTCAAGAGCAAACGTAGTGTCCCATTCATGCCTGATTTCCTGGCTACTGACATTTAGGGCTAAAGAAATAGTAACCAAGTGAACAAATAAAACACTTTATTTTTACCAAAAAACTCTATTTCTCAGCTTGATCATCTACATGGCTGAGATTAACTTTTGGCTGCTTCTGAAAATGACTATATCCTCAAAGGATAAACATTTCTTATCAAAGAATAACAGCAACACTTAATGCTTAACGTATGTGTGTGTATACACACCCAGCCCCCAAACATTGCTCTAAGCATTTTACCTATATTAACTTATTTAAATCTCACAGTGACCATAAAAGGTAGGTGGTATCATCATCATCATCATCTCCATTTTTAGATGAGAAAAAAAGTGTCACAAAGAGGTTAGATAACTTGTGCAGTCACACAGCTAACAAATAATGCAATCAGGATTTGAACCCAGGCACTATGACCCCAAAAGCTGTGTTCTTAACCACTATGTTGTAGTACCTCTCAAAGGCGCTGTCTTTGCCAAACATGTCCAATGTGCCAGGCACTTTGTTAAAGCATCATTTATATTATCTGTAATACTCACAGCAAAGCCCTGAGATAAAGATTATTTTTCATTTTATGGCTGAAAAATGAGGCCCAGAGGTATAAAAGGACTTAGGTGTCTAAAGCCACACAGCTAGGAAGTGACAGACTCGGGATTTGAAGCCATCAGTTCTAGTGATATGCCTATAGTCATCTCTCATGGTTTATGGCTAAACTGTCACAAGCAATTCAGTCAAAACTTAAGTAAAAGCCAATGCACTGTGTCATCTTCCATAATATCATGTGAAATATTTCCCTTCCAAAATAGAAACATCTTCCTTTTATTGATTGGTTTTGTTCCAAAGTTTATTCATTAATTCATTTGTTCATTCAAATACTTATTGGACCTCTCTCTCTCTCTCACACACACACATGCTAGCCAGAACTTCATATGAGGGTTATTAACAATAAACATGACAGACACTGTCCCTACTAACCCTACCTTCATAAAGCTTACATTCCAGTAAGACAAATGATCACTGAACAATTCATTTCACAATTAGACACTCAAAATGGTGGTGATTCCTACAAAGAAGAGGTAAAGAGAACTATACTGTGATTGGCTTGCTCAGAGTATAAAGTTCTGGTTAATCTGCATGTTTTGAAAGCTATTATTAAAATTACATTCTATAGCTCCATATGGCAGTTATAAAAAAAAAGGCAGAGATAAGTTCTTACTTATCTGAGAGAAATAAAAGGGAATCATTGGTCAACACATATCCCTGGAAAACAAGACTACTTAAGAGTAAATTAAGAGAGAAGATAGTCAAGAGGTATTTAACAAGAATATCTTCTGAGTGGCTCCTATATGATAGAACTCTCTGGGGGGTGGTTCCCACCAATGCCATTAAGGACGAGTTATTATGCCAATTTAAAGAGGAAAAACCAAAGATACAGAGAAGTTAACCAGTACTGTAGAGATCAGTAACATAGCTATGAAGTAGGACCAGGATTCAAGCCCAGGTTGATGTGACAGCAACACCCAGAATCTTTCCCTGAACTATACTGTATTTTTTTTATATATATCTTAAAAGCTGATCAGCTAAGAGTTGAAACTTTGGACTCTGACATCATAGGTATGCAAAGTCTTCTTGTCAATACCATCTCTTCGCCATGGGGCCCTGAAGAAGAAACACTACATTTTCTGGGAACCAAGAGGATCAAAATGAGAAGATCCCGCATGATGCAAACCACAATTGTGGGGGGAATTGTTAATTACTGGAATGATTGCATTCCTTTCCCCTGAGATATAGGCTTCTTGAACAAAAAGCTTTAATATTTTGTTTATGCAAATGGAGAAAGCAGTCTCCATCTCTCAAATAGGATGGCCCAAGTGGGGTCTTTTCTCTGCCTTTCTATGACTTAAGCAAACATTTTCCTTCTCTAAAGCAATTCCACCTCTTGGTGCAGCCAAAACCTTGCCCAAAGTTCCTGGTCCCAATTTCAGGAGCAAAACCATTTCCTACTAATCCAGTTTTCTCACAGTTTGAAAGGGACAATGGGGCTTCACTTTTTGTTTGAAGAAAAAAAGGGCTCATCCTCTGGCGTGGCAACAATCTTTATCTGATCACCCACATGGGCCTGACCCCACAAATGCCTTTTCCCATCAGCGACGAACACTTCAGAGCATTTTCCAACATTGAGAATGAATCCAACTCTGAAATAGGTAAGTGTAGACTGTGCCTTGGCCAGGGTGCCTTCCTGGAAGCCTACTGCTCCCACCAGCCCCAGCTGGCCCAGCCATGGGGGTCTGGGAACCTGAGTGTCCAGTGAGCTGTTGCTCCTGAAGCAGACAGTCTGCCTCCTTGAGAGTGAACAGGGAAGAGGGCACCTGGACAGGCGTGTACGAACAGCCCTCCTTCCTAAGGAGCTTGCCTTTCAGGTTTCCTAAGAGCTGATGTGCCCGTGGATTCTATAATGAGAAGGGATTTGTTTGTTGAAGGATCTTTTCAGCTTTATTGCTTAACTCAAAGGTGAGAAGGGGGTGGGGGCAAGATGAGAATTATTCTCCTTTGCTTTCCTTTGCCTTCTCAAATAGTCCAAATTTAAGCTTTGTCTGCAGCTGCCCTGAAATAGCAGCCAAGATAGTTTTAAGGATGGAAAGACAGAAGCTCTAGTCCTGGGCTGGCCCCCTAACCTGTGTGACCAGGGGCAAACCTTTCCCTTTCTCTGGGCTACAGTCCTCCCATGTGTTCAGTGAGAAGGTGGGTACTATTATCTGTGTCTCGGTTCCCTCATCTGTACAATAGGCATTGCAGTGAATATCTGACTTCACCTTCTTGGTTGTTAGAAGGATCAATATGGACTAATATCAAGTAAACCAGATCTGAGACCTGAAGGCTTAATTTTGACAGTGGATATTTTAGAACTATACAGCAGGGGTGAGTTCTCATTGGCTTTGAGATTTCCTTGGGGACTACCAACATCTTTGTGCAACATTATTTTGTTTTTATAACTTTTTTATTTTGGAAAACTTTTTTTAAAAGATTTTATTTATTTATTTGAGAGAGAGAGAAGGAGCAGTGGGGAGGGGCAGAGAGAGAGAAGCAGACTCCCCACTGAGCAGGAAGCCCTTTATGTGGGGCTTGATCCCAGGGCCCTGGGATCATGACCTGAGCCGAAGGCAGACACTCAACCAACTGAGCCACCCAGGCGCCCCAATTTTGGAAAACTTTTGATTTACAGAAGAGTTGGAAAGGATAGAATAGAGCGTTCATCCAATTTTCCCTGATATTAGCATCTTAAGTAACTATTGTACAATTATCAAAGCTAAGAAATTAACAGTGACACAAAACTGTTCATTAAACTATAGACTTCACTGAGATTTCACCAATTTTTCCACTTATGTCCTTTTTGTTATTGTTCCAAAATCCAATACAGAGTTGCACATTACGTTTAGTCACCATGTCTCCTTACTTTCCTCCAATCTGACAGTTTCTCAGTCTTCCCCCCGGCTCCCTTTTTTTTCCATTACCTTGACATTTTTGGAGAGCACTGCTCAGATATTTTGTAGAATATCCTCAAATTGGGTTTGTCTGATGTTTTCTCATGACATGATAGAAGTAAGGCATTTTTCGGAAGAATGTCACACAGATGAAGTTCCCTCCTCTTTGCATTATAAGAGGTATGACATAAATAACGTTATCACTCGTGAAGTTAAATCCGATCACTTGGTTAAGGTAGTGCCTACTAGGATGCTCCACTGTAACAGTACTATTTTCCTCTTTCCATACTCTGCTCAGAGAAGATAGTGACTGAGTTCAGCCTGCACTACACTCAAAGTTCAAGGGGTGAGGAATTCAGTCTGTCCTCCAGAGGGAGGAGTATCAAAGACTTTGTGGACCTATGTTGAAACTACCACATTTGGGGAGAGGTCCCTTGAGGCTGTACAAATATCCTGTTTCTCCTTAAGGTTTTGCCCATCAATTTTATCATAATCAGTGGATCTTGCAATTATTACCATGGTGTTCTACAGGTGATTTTCTATTTCCCTCATTCCTTCTATATTTATTATTTGGAATTATTTTGTAAGGAAGATTTGGCTCTTCTTCCTTATTTGTTTATATCAATATGGACTCATGGATATTTTATTTTTTTATCCTTTAAGTTGTAATCCAGTATTATGTGTATTTACTTTAGCCACTGGAAGCTCTTTTGGGTTGACGCATGTCCTTTTATATGTCCCATCAGTTTTCTTTTCTTTTCTTTTTTTAATACTTCCTTACTTTCTGACACTACTTTAGGCTTTAGGATCACCTTGTATTTTCCCTGACTCAGTTCTAGAACTGGCCATTTCTCCAGGGGAACTTGGCTCTTTCATTGGAGAATGGCATCTAGGAACCAAGGTCTGGACTCTGAGTATGCTCACAGCTAGTGGGCTGTCACTGCTTCGAGACCCCCTCAGCAGACAGAGCAGGGAAATGTAGATGTATGCTAACCCATGTGTACATGCGTACCTACATGTGTTCCTCTATCCATCTTGTATATATGTTAAAAGAGGCAAAAACTCATAGTGATACCTCTAACTCTAATCTATTTCCACAGGGTTCAGTCTAGTCTTCCCCATGTTCATGTGTGAATTCCTTCTTGGAAGTGAGAAACCTGGCTCCCATTATCTACATATACATGTTAAATCCTCATATACATGTAGTTCCAGAAGGCGAACTTCTACTCCTATGAGAAACACATTTACCAATTAGAATAGTGTTTATAAACAGTTCTTTTTGTCTTTAGGCGAAGATAGTTCTTCTTCTTCTTCTTTTTTTTTTTTTAAGATTTTATTTGTTTATTTGACAGAGAGACAGAGCGCACAAGCAGAGGGAAAGGCAGGCTCCCTGCTGAGCAAGAGCCTGAGGTGGGACTTGATCCCAGGACCCTGAGATCATGACCCGAGCCAAAGACAGACGTTTAACTGACCTAGCCACCCAAGCACCCTGGTAATTCTTAGTATTTAAAAGAAGGTCTGGATTCAAATGCCTGCCCTGCCACTCATTGGCTGTACTGATGTAAGACACTCACTTAACCTCTTTCATCTGTTTAGTCATCCACAAAACCAGAATAATAACCTCTGTCCTACCTGCTTCATAGCCCTGATGGGAAGAAAAGAATTAGAGGAGACACAGTATATATATATATATATATATTAGAGAGAGAGAGAATATATAAATCATCCAGCCCTCCTCAACTGTCTGATGTTATTGTAACATCACAGTCCCTGAACTCCAGGCTTGGGCCCTGCAGGTTGCAGCTCCTATCTACTGAGCCTTGTCCTGCTCTAAGGCACATACAAGGGTCACAAGCATCCACTCCTTTCTGCAACCAATTCAGTAAGTCTGATCCAGGCCAACCTGGGAGGGAGCCTAGTCTCTGGCTAAATAAACATGGACACTAAGAGCATCTGGGCTCTTAGAGGCTCTCACAACCTGCTGGGGCATTTCAGCTCAACTAGCTTAACCAGAGCCAAAGCTCTGACTGGCCTTTGCCCTCAGCTGCCTCTTCTTCCACAAGCAGCAGACCGCTGGCGGGGGAGGGAGGAGGGCCTCTCCCTTTGTTGGGAAGATCCTCAGCATCCTGAGATGGGAAGCCTGCTCTCACTTTGTTTTGTAGATGGGCAGGGCCCCTTCCTTTCTCTGGTCCTCAGTTTTCCTATCTATAAAATGAGGATGTTGGATTAGGTCAGAAGTCACAAACTCATAGCTAGATGCAGCAGATGTGTTGTATTTGGCCCATAGGGCACTTTCAGTATTTTTTAAAACAGCCCTTACTTTTAAAGAGGTTTTAGATTTACAGAAAATTGAGTGGAAAGTAGAGAGTTCCCATATGCCTCCTCTCCCTACCTCTACTTCAACAGTTTCTTCTATTATTTTTTTTTAAAGATTTTATTTATTTATTTGACAGAGAGAGACACAGCAAGAGAGGGAACACAAGCAGGGGAGTTGGAGAGGGAGAAGCAGACTCCCTGCCGAGCAGGGAGCCTGATGCGGGGCTCGATCCCAGGACTCTGGGATCATGACCTGAGCCGAAGGCAGACGCTCAATGACTGAGCCACCCAGGCGCCCCAGTTTCTTCTATTATTAACATTGTGTGTTAATACAGTACTTTTGTTGCAACTGATGAACCAACATATTCCTATTATTATGGATTAAAGACCATAATTTATATTAGGGTTCAGTCTTTGTACAGTTCTATGGGTTATGACAGATGCATAACGTCATGTATTCACTATTATAGCAGCATAGGAATAGTTTCATTGCCCTAAAAAATACCCTGTGTTTCACCTATTCATACTCTCTCCTTCCCCAAACCCCTGGCAACCACTGATCTTCTCATTGTCTATAAAGTTTTATCTTTTCTAGAATATCATATGCTTGGAATCATACAGTATGTAGCTTTCTCAGACTGGCTTCTTTTATTCAGCAATATGCATTTAAGGTTCCCCCATGTCTTGTTATGACTTGCTAGTATATCTCTCCTTATTGCTGAGTAAGATTCCATTGTATGGGTGTACCACAGTTTCTTTATCCATTTACCAGTATGATTTTAAGCTAGAATTATTTGCCAATAGTTAAGAATGAAAGACATTATACTGAAATCCATATTTTCAGCTTCTCTTAAAAAATGAGAAGCTTTGGCAACACGGGGTCTCCCTTTCCAGATGGCAACAAGTAGGTGGAATTGAACAGTAGCAAGCCTCTCCGGTTGGCTCATGGTGACTTGCTCACGACAGTCCCCTCCTGTCCTCATGTGACCTGCCAGGTCCTGTTAAGCATTTAGACCAAGCTTTCTTGTTAGCAGAGTGGCTTCAGGCAAATGTGCTGACTGTTTTCCATGTGCACCATTCCTATCCCTTGATCCTGTCCCAGCCCTTTTCTGTCCTGCTCTGTGTCCTGAGAAGCTGACCCTGCAGACTGCATTTCCCAGGCTCCCTTGCTGGCTGGCTTCTGGGTGGGTTTGGCTGTACAAAGCATCGAGGCGACCACTGGGTAGCCCCATCATGCTCCCCTGCGTGGGCACCTACAGTCGGGCAGTAGCTCTTCAAGACTATGGCAGCTCTTCAAGACTATGGCTCCTGTGGGACCCTCCCCCGAAGTCCCAACCCTCCCTGGACACTGGTGACTCCAATCCCTCTTTTTGCCCCTTGCCACTGTGGCTAGCCTCTGGGTTTCTCAACATCTCTTGTTTATCCCCTTAATGCTGTTACTCCCCTGTAAATAGTCCCTTCATTGAAGTCTCTCTATTTGAACTAGACTGCTTGATTCCGTTTCCTGCTAAGACGGACACAGCAAGTTGCTTATTTTCTCTGTGCCTCAGCTTCCTCACCTGAAGGTGAGGAATGGGAATCATGTTAATATCTACTTAATAAGGATGATGTGACAATTAAATGAGAAAATGTACATGTGATGCCTAGCCCAATGCCTGGCATATGTAAGTGCTCAGTGAATGCTCATTAGTATTATTATTATCATTGTTATCTTTATAATTTATGACCCTACAGCTTCATGACCTCTATAGGCCCTTATAGCATGGACAGAATATGAATGGGTGACTCGCTACACAAAAAATAAATCTGCTACTAAATTGCCAGAGATTCTTATAATCTTTTGACCCCAAAGTAGAGTTGAAGCTTGGACAGTGTAAGTTGTCATCATCTCTTGCCTCACATGATGGCAGCCACATGGAACTCTCATCTCGCCTACAGATGACATTTATGGAGCCCTTTTTCTGCACCAGATAATCCAAGTCTTTATATGTGAAATTACATAACCACCTGCACACGAGTACCTCCACAGATGAGACAATGAGGTTCTGACAAACAAAGTGACTTGTCCAAGGTCATACGGTCAGTAGGTTGTCAAAGTGGGACTGAACTCAGGTCTCCTGCCCTTCCCACTACACGCCCTACTCCTTCGTGGGCAAGGACTCTGCCACACCGACACCCAGCATTTTCCTCACCACAAAAATCTCATTTCTAAACAGAAGCTTCATTCAGTGTTATACATCCCCCAACCACGTTAGCAAGGATCTTGAGAAATGTAGTGATATTACTGAGAGTGGGGTCAAAGTCCACCCTCGACCACCCCCTTTCCTTGCCGGGCTCCAGCAAACAGCTCCCTCCCTTCACTTCCTGATGCTGACCAGGCTCATGGAGGCTGCACCCAGGCTGATGTCTGACATGTCTCCTTGCGAGACAGGAAAGACCCAGCCGGCTTGAGGAGCCTGGTGAGGAGGAAGCAAAAAGTGAGGCTCAGACAAAAAAATCAAATCCCTCTGTTCAAATGTGAGCACAACAAATATTTGTGGAGTAAAGGAAAGCAGGGATGAACAAGTCAGTCAATCTACCAGAGCATCATAACTGGGGAATCTGCAGGGTCTGGACCCACATCCTGCTTCCCACCACTTCAGTCTCCCTGCTTGCGGACTGTGCTACTGGCCACCTGTCTTTTGGAGGTTGTCGTGAAGACTGAAGGACATCACACACACATAGTACCTAGCACCCAGTGGGCCCTCAGTGATGACTGACTCTGCCCCTCTGCCTGGTTTCACATCCCCTCCACATGTTCTCTGACTTTTCTCAGCCCTCTGGAAACTTATTCTGGGTGATTATAAGAATGGTATCTAAGGATTATTATACTTGCAATTTTTAGAAAGCAAAAGGCCCAGAGACCTCAAGTTCTAAATCCTTGGCTATATATCTGTATGTCTTAGCACTCAGTGCATTGCTGTGAACGTGGTAGGTGCTTGGAGAATATTAGTTGATTTAATGATTTTAAGTATAGATACTTAAAGCTGGGATCGCTGTCACCTCCCTCATACTTAGTAGGCACTTTGACATTTATGACATCTCCAGAGCCCCCAACCATCTAGGAGGTGGGCTGGAAAGTATATGCGATCCCCATTTTATGGATGGGAAAAACAAGTCTCTGTGAGGTTAGGCAACTTGCCAAAGGTCACAGAAGTCTCCTGATTCAGAATCCAGTGGTCTTTATATTCTCATGAGCTGCCTGCTTATCTGTGGTTGGGAAGGAAGGGGTATCTTTGAACTTGCCTCCCAGTGATGTATGTCTCAACCTCAGAAGCTAAGTTCCAGTGAGGGGAAGCACCTTGCCCAGGACACACCACAGTGGGAACCAAAGTTGAGACAAAATCCAGGTTCTCCAACTCTTTCCTTTGGGCTCTTCTCATTGTTCTACGTGGCTTAGATTCAAAAGGAAATAGACATAAGGCAGGGAGTACTCACGACTAACAAAATGAGACATATACTATAGGTCCTCGGATCCCCAGTAAATTAAATGTCCCCAGAGAGCAACCAGGAGAAGAGTCTCCAGACCGTGCTCCACCAGCCTGAAGGACCCAAGGCTGAGATGTCTCCCGAGAGGCTGGCCTAGCTGCCCAGGAGCTCAGAAATGGCATCCAAGCCCCATAGCCTCTGGGTGAAGCCAAGCATGGGGATCCCAGGGCACCTGGCTGCACACAACACCCTCTCTAGCACTGCTGTTGACCTAGATGTCACAGGTGAGTGCATACCCAAGCAGGTACTGAGAAAGAGGGGTGGCCAGGGCTCCAGGGGACACTTGACTTGTCTCTCAGTGGAGCCAGGGACATGCTCCAGTGACTGCCCATTGCCACTTCCTCCAAGGGCACACTGCCTCTCTGGAGCCTGCCTTTGGCCCTGCCCAAAGGACCAGTGGGAGATAGTCAAGGGGTCCTTCTCTGACCTGAGCAGCCAGAGAGAGCTGGGTGAACAGAGTCATGGAAAACTTGTGTGTTTACTTACTCATCAAATAGTTGCCAACTACCTGCTCTCTGTCAGACTGCACTGTGAACTGGGGATTCCATAGTAAATTGGGCACAATGTTCACCCTTGACAATCTGTAAGATTTGCACCCAAGTAACCAAAATACAAAGCAGAGAGTGGTAGGGCCCTAGAAGAAGGGCTCCAGAATCAGGCTGCCTGGCCCAACCTCAGTCCAGTCCCATGATGCCGGGTGACCCTGAGCAAGTGGCTTTGCCTCTCCAATCTCGGTGTCCCTCCCCAACAAGCTACTCTAAAAATGAAATAAGGCAGTTGGCTTGGAAGTACTTTCCACAGAAGCTGAACAGGGAGAGATTATTACAAGTGTTTCATAATTTCATCACTAATGAGGATGCCACGTAGTTAGCATCTTCTAAGTACCAAGTATCTGCTCAACATCACATGTCATTACTCCAACAACCATGGTGCAGCTGTATTATCTCTATTTTAGAGATGAGAAATGGAGGCTCAGAGAGGGACTTACCCCTGGTCACACAGACTGTAAGTGACAGAGCTGGGATTGGGATCCAGGTCATTTGGGATCCCAGAGCCTATGTTCTCTCTGGACTGCCTCCTATGGCTTCCCTCTTCCTCTTTGGCCTTTCATTCAGCAGTGATTTATGGAACCTTTTCTTTTTTTTTTTTTTAAAAGATTTTATTTATTTATTTGACAGAGAGAGACATAGCGAGAGCAGGAACACAAGCAGGGGGAGTGGGAGAGGGAGGAGCAGGCTTCCTGCAGAGCAGGGAGCCAGATGTGGGACTCGATCCCAGGACTCTGGGATCATGACCTGAGTCGAAGGCAGACGCTTAACGACTGAGCCACCCAGGCGCCCTATGAAACCTTTTCTATGTGCCATGCACCAAAGGTACAGAGGGGAGCAAAACAGACCTGGAGCATTCCCTCACAGCCTCACAGTCTAGTGGGGAGCAAAGCAAGGAAGAATAATTACAAGCATAACAGCTGTCACCAAAGGGGAGGTCAGAGCCCCATGGGGGTGTGAAGCTTGTCTGAGAACCAAGCAAAACCTTCTAGGGAAAGTAACCTCTGAGATAAAATCTGAGGGCTGACTGAATTGGCCAGACAAGGAATCAGAGGGTGGGGACAGCATGAAATCTGGAGCCACAGGTGATCAAGAAACAGAACAGAATGTACTGTTCAAAGAACAGAGAGAGACTGGGAGCAAAGCCACAGGAGGAAGCAGTGCAGGGATGGGCTGGAGAGGGAGGCAGGAGTCTTGTAACACACGCCAAGGAGTTTGTACTTGATCCTGAGGGCCCTTGAGAGTTGAGTTCCTAGGCCCTCATACCCCTCATTTTATGTCTTGTGGCTTCCTCATCTGCCCTCTGACTGGCTGATTCAGCAGCTAAGGAGTGAGGAGGGACAGGAGCCAGCAGAGCTGTGACTGACCACATAAGCTGAGGCCAGCGTAGAGCTGCCTAGAGGACAGGGAGGGGCTAAGGCAGGGCAGCACCAGGGACAGCTCTCAGTGGCTCTCAGGACTCTGCGGAAGAGAGCCTTCATTCTGATTCACTTTCTCATTCATTCATTCATTCTATAAGTATTTGTTGAGCGCCCTACCAGGAGGGCACTGTTTGGGCACTGGTGGATACAGCAGAAAACTAAACAGATGAAATTTCCTATCCTCCTTGAGATCACTTTCTTTCTAGTAGAGGAAGACAGAAAATAAACACGACAAATAAGACAACTGTTAGAAGGTTGCCTGTATATGCAAAGAACAAAGCAAGGAAGGGGACCAGAGGCAAGCAAGAAGGGAAGTAGTTATAACTTTAAATAGGATGATCAGAGAAGGCTTTACCCCAAAAGTGGTATCTGGGCAAATATATGAATGAGGGGAAGGAAGAGTCAAGGGCACCCACAGGGAAGAGTGTTTCAGGCAGAAGGAAGAACAAGTGCAAAGTCCCTGGGGCAGGAGAATGCCATGCCTGTAGGAGGCTCTGTGAGGAGGCTGGGGGTGGGTGAGGAGGAGTGAATGATTTCAGGAAGATGGCAGGAGGGAGACAGAGCAGAGATGGCCATTGTAAGGACTTGGCTTTTATTCTGGGTAAGGAGCCACTAGGGAATTCTGGGCATAGAAGTGACTGTTTTTTGTTTTCATTTGTTTTTGTTTTAGGAGAGAGAGAGGTCGGCGGGGGCGGGGGGGGGAAGGGAGAGAGAGAATTTTAAGCAGGGTCCACACCCAGCATGGAGCTCAACATGGTGCTCAATCTAGTGACCCCAAGATCATGACTCAAAATCAAAAGTCAGATGCTCAACCAACTGAGCCACCCAGGCCCCAGAAGTAACATTATTTGACTTGTATTTCACAGGATACCTTTGACTGCTTGGGTGGATATTAGATTATGGGGGTAGGAATGGAGGCAGAGAAAACTGTTAAGAGGCTAGAGCTACTTCAGATAAGAATAAAGTGGAAAGCTGTGTTCAGTATAGAAAGAGTTAACAATACCAGCAAAGGAGCACCTAAGGCTATCACTGGGCCAAGGTGAGGCCAGAATAGAGAGGAACAGAGACAATCCCACCCCTGGTTCCCAGATGAGAGGCTCAGCTCCTATGGGAGTCTGGGAAACTGGGAAACTCAAAGGGGAATGGAGGCGCAAAGGAGTCCATGCCCTTAGGGGGAAACCCTCACTCCATCCTGCCTTCCCAAATCTGCTTTCTCTAGCCCCTTCTTCCCTGGCTCCTGACTATTGCATGAATCCCTTGCATTGAGTCCTGCTTCCTTCAACCATCCTCCATGTTGCCCCCAGAGTGCTTTTCCAAAAATGTATCCTGGACACTGTCATTCCATTATGCAAACACCTTCAGTGGCTCCCTTTATCTAGGGTCAAAGTCACACCTCCAGTCCCCTATGATCTGGCACCACCCTAACCTTCCAGGCTCACTCTCACCATTTCCCATCCATATTCAATGTTCCAGCCATATTTAACTCCCTGCCCTTTCCCAAACAGGCCTGAAGCTTTCTCTGCCTTTGCTTATGATGTTTACTCCAGTTGATACATTTCCAACCATGGAGGGCTCTAGGAAGGCTTCCCAAGCTGGATGAGATCACTTGCTCCTAAGAATTTACACAGTCCATGGGCCAGCTACTTCATTTCTACCAAAAGCCCAGAGAAGGAGAATGGTGAAGGAAAGCTGAGTGAGTCTACAGCCAGCACTCTGGAGCAGGAGAGCCAGTGTGTGAGTCCTGAGGCTTCCACCTATGAAAGAGCAGGGCCAAGTATCGCAGGCTAGTCTGAGGCATATTTGGCCATGATCCTTCAAGGCAGAGTGTGGAGGGAGCCCCTATGGATTATGAATCTAGAATGCCCTTGAGCAAACCACTCTCCCAGCAAGGCAGAGAGGGAAGCCCCTATCAGTAAGCACCTGCTGTGTTCCAGGCACTTTACCTACATTGTGTCCACTCCTCTCAGCAATGAATGCTGTGACATAGGAGTTATTATCTCTGCTTTTCAGACAAGGATAATGAAGTTCAGGGAGATGATGCTACTTGTCTGAAGTCACCTGTTTAATGGTAGTGGAGCTGAAATTTGAGCATAGGTCTCTCTGAGGACTTCAGTTTCTGCTCTGGCAGGGCTTTGTAGGACAGGTGGCATTTGCCCTGGACTTTAAAAGCTAGGTAGACTTGGTCAACTAATCTTTGACAAAACAGGAAAGAACATCCAGAAAAATATAGAAAAAAAGACAGTCTCTTCAACAAATGGTGTAAAAATTGGACAGCCACATTCATAACAATGAAACTGGATCACTTACTTATACCATACACAAAAATAAATTCAAAATGGATGAAAACCTAAATGTGAGATAGGAATCTATCAAAATCCTAGAGGAGAACACAGGCAGCAACTTCTTTGACCTCAGATGCAGCATCGTCTTGCTAGACACGTCTCCAAAGGCAAGGGAAACAAAAGCAAAAATGAACTATTGGGACTTCATCAGGATTAAACCTTCTGCACAGCAAAGGAAATAGTTAACAAAACTAAAAGGCAACCTACGAAATGGGAGAAGATATTTGCAAATGTCTTATCAGATAAAGGGTTAGTATCTAAAATCTATAAAGAACTCATCAAACTCAACACCCAAAAACAAAAAATCCAGTCAAGAAATGGGCAGAAGACATGAACAGACATTTCTCCAAAGAAGACATACAAATGGCTGACAGACACATGAAAATATGTTCAATATTACTCATCATCAGGGAAATACAAGTCAAAACCACAATGAGATACTACCTCACACCAGTCAGAATGGCTAAAATTAACAACTCAGGAAACAATAGATGTTGGCAAGGATGCGGAGAAAGGGGAACCCACTTACACTGTTGATGGGAATGCAAACTGGTGCAGCCACTCTGGAAAAGAGTATGGAGTTTCCTCAAAAAGTTAAAAATAGGGCTACGTTATGACCCAACAATTGCACTACTAGGTATTTATCCAAAGGATACAAACATAGCAGTTCAAGGGGCACCGGCACCCCCATGTTTATAGCAGCAATGTCCACAATAGCCAAAATATGGAAGAGCCCAGATGTCCATTGACAGATGAATGGATAAAGATGTGGTGTATAGGGCGCCTGGGTGGCTCAGTCGGTTAAGCGGCTGCCTTCAGCTCAGGTCATGATCCTGGAGTCCCAGGATCAAGTCCCGCATCGGGCTCCCTGCTCAGTGGGGAGTCTGCTTCTCCCTCTGACCCTCCCCTCTCTCACGCTCTCTGTCTCATTCTCTCTCTCAAATAAATAAATAAAATCTTTAAAAAAAAAAAAAAGATGTGGTGTATATATATATATACATACACACACACACACACACACACACACAATATTACTCAGCCATCAAAAAGAATGAAATCTTGCCATTTGCAATGACATAGATGGAACTAGAGTGTAATATGCTAAGTGAAATAAGTTAGAAAAAGACAAATGCCAAATGATTTCACTCATATGTGGGATTTAAGAAACAGAACAGATGAACATAGGGGAAGGGAAGGAAAAATAAATAAGATGAAAATAGGGAGGCAAACCATAGGAGATGCTGAACTCTAGGAAACAAACTGAAGGCTGCAAGAGGGGAGGTGGGTGGGGTAATGGGGTAATTGCGTGAGGGGCATTAAGGAGGCATATAATGAGCACTGGGGGTTATATGCAACTGATGAATCACTAATTCTACCCCTGATACTAATAAATACACTATATGTTAACTAAATTGGGTTTAAATAATTTTTTTAAAAATTAAAAAAATAAAAGCTAGGTAGACTTTAGACATGAAGAGAGAAGATTGCAATGAGGAAGGGAATGCAGGGTATTTCAGGTGACAGGAACAGAATGGGAAGGGGGGATATTTTGGGTCTCTGGATTTAAAAATAGAGACAATTTTGCTGTTTTTTAAAAAATAGAGTATGTGCTAGGGAGTAGCTGGAGCTAAGTCTGAAAAGGACAGTTAGGACCAATTCATGAAAAAGAGCCTTAAATGCCAGGCTAGGGCAGGGGATCAAGGAGCAATTCTCTCCCCTTGTATCCAGAGAGATTCCAAGTTTGTGGCCCCAAATGAGGAGGGTTAGAGTAGAACCAAACAACACAGAAGAAAATGGCTTCTTGTATCATATCTAAATAAGCAACTGTAGCAGCCTTTTGGAAGAAAAAATAAATAACACCTGCCAGGCTTTGCTTGATAGTGTCTACAAGGGAGTTTTGAAAACAGACAGGCTGGTGGATCAAAACGTAATGCTCACCACTTAAACAGCTTTATTCTTCAACAACCATACTAAGTCCCTAAGCCTCCCAGCACAAGGGAGTCATCACTATTCCTTGCAGAGGACAGACAACCCAGTCTGTGGGCATCTGGGGCCCCAGCTCAGACTCTGAGGGTACTAGGGGACCCCATCCTTGGGGGATGGCTCTGGAAGGACTCAAGAGGGCAGAGGGGCTGCTGGGTGGGGAGGTGTGTCCTCTTAGATCATGGGCCCACCCTCAAATCCACCCTAATGCTGATACTAGAGCCTGAAAGGGAAATATTTGGAGACCTATTGGAGACTGAGGAATGGATCTCAAAAGGTCTTAATTACCCACCACTCTCAACTCCTTTTTGGCCTGTCAATTGTTTGGCACTAGTCATCTGCCATATGATACAGCTACTACTGCAGGGTCTCACCATGTGAGAGCTGTTGAAAAGGCCACCCTTCTGTCCCCAGCCCATCCTCAACACCCCGCAACCCACCTACATGCCTATTGGCCTCTTCTGAAGGCCAGAGAGAACAAGGGAATTACAGCCATGAAATTGAACTCCAAATAGAACTCTTCTAAGAGTCCAAAACAAAGAAACAGCAACCCTGCACAGGGGGTCTCCTCATGTTTCTTGTCTTGAAGACCACTTCCTTTTCGCTTCTCAGAAACAGGAACCCCTCTGTCAGTCCTTCACCAGAGAAGCCTCCACTTTTCCAGTTAGGAAAAGCTCAACCCTTACCACAGAGATGGGACTAGCCCAAAGTCAAGGTGATCCATAGTACACAGTAACTCTCTAGCAGTATCCCTCCCAAGGTCTGAGTCTAAGATAACCACACAGGGCCCCAGCAGAATAACAAAGGGGGTAGGAGGGGAGGGAAGGGCTTGGGCACTCAAAGGACAGTGCTCATCAATGTGTCTCCATCAGTATGGGGATAAGCCTACTCATTCTTCCCACACATGATTGCATGCATGTACATGCACACACACACACAATATTCCAAAGCTAAACAATAATTCTCAAAGCCAGCATAGGATCTAGACTACTAGAAGAAAAACATTTTCCTAAATCCACATAATCTGCATGGATTCCTCTGCCCACATCTTATATTATTATGCAAACAGTATCATATCCCTTTTTTGCTCAAGCCAGCTGGAATTTTCTACCACTTGAAACTACAACAGTCCTTACCAGTGCATCTCACCTCATTGTATTGGTTAAAAAACTTTCTGCTGCAAATAACAGAAATGTATTATCTCATAAAACAAAGTGTAGAGGTGGGATAACATCTAGAGTGCATTGACTCAGGAGTTTAATGGTGTCTTCAAGGTTCTTTCAAGCTGCCCATTCTGCCTAGAAAGGAGATAACCAGGGTGATTTCAGATATCACATCCATATGATATATCCACGTGACATCAACCTGAGGAAGTAGAAGGACCAGCTTTTACTCCAGCTCTTTCTCAGGGATAAGACAAGGAAACTTTCTCCTGAAGTCTCCAGCAGGTATCTCCTGTGCTTCATTGGCCAAACTTGGATCTCATACCTTCCCTCAACCAATGGATTAGGACAGAGACAACAACAAGCAAAATGGAATTTTCCTTAGACCAATCACACTCATCTCTAAAGCTGGGGGTGGGTCAAAGTGCCCCAGAAGCATATGGCTGTGGCTATGTAATGAGGGAGCTATCCCAATCACATTAGGGTTCTGTTAGGAGGGAGCAAAAGGTGAGAGGGCACTGGGCAGGCTGCCAACCATGTGCATTGCACTACATCCAATGGCTATGGTGGCTAAAGCTTTCCTTAAACTTGGGCCACACCAAATCCTTAGGCAGGATATTTTCTCCCTGCAAGGGGGTGGTGGTCAGTGAAGACATGTACACACCTTGTCCAGAACCAATGTTTAGCCAGGTTTTCCAGTCATTGCTCTTCTAGTTACTTTAAGGAAGTTTCTCCCAGTTGATGTGGGGGCTGGGCTGGAGTAAGGTGGAGCTGGAGGCAGGAATACCAACTGGGAAGTCAGTAAGGCTGTCAGCCCAGGACCTGTGAAATGAGGAGACAGCCTAGCCCAGTAATGCCAGAGCCTGAGTCATGAGCAAATTTTCAGGGGAAGGCTGAGAGAAGGCTGAGAAGAAGGTGTGCTCACAGAAGGAAGACTCTCAAGGATCTACCAAAGGAGGACATAAGGGCCCTTCCATGAAGGTAAGGCAGGGAGACAAGTAAGGGGCAGAGGGAGAAGACCCAAAAAGCCATCCATTTCCCTTGTCCTGAATGGAACCAGGCATGCTGGAAGGCCAGCCCCTGTGTCAGGCCTGCCCCTGGCGCCCTCTCCCCATCAGATTGGCAGGCATTCCTTGGGTGACTGGAACAGGGAACCTGGGATTTGGTTCCTGCTGCTGGCCCTCCTCCATTCTCGGGCTAACCTTCACTCTCCAAATACTCTGTGCTCTTTCTGCCCTCAAGACTTTGCTGACGCTGTCCCCTCATCAGAAAGGCGTTTTCCTGCCTAGGATGTCCCACTTCATCCTTCACATGCAGCCTCTGGAGCCCCAGCTGAGTGAGGGCTCCTTCCTTTTATTCCCGCACAACTGTAGAGCTATATGCCTCGCCTTGGGTGGTAATTCCTATCCAAATGCCCATCTACCCATCTCCCAGAATGAGTTGAGAGCACTCCAAGGGCAGGGACCATGTCTTGTTCATTTTGGTGACCTCTGCAGTGCCCAGCCAGTGTGGGGCCACAGCACCTGCTTAGGAAGCAAGGGTAGGGATAGTGGGAAGGAGGGAGGTTCCTGTTGCTTTCTCTAGAGCTGAGCTGTTCAATATGGTAGCCCTAGCCATATGTGGCTATCTAAATGTAAAAATTTTAAATTTTATCCTTTAATTATACTGGCTGCTTTTCAACGGTTCAATAGCCATTTGTAACTAGTGGCTACTGTTTAGACAGTGCAAATAAAGAGCATTTCCATCACTGCAGAAAGTTCTAGTACACAGCACTGTTCTAGAGATTCAAACTATTGCTGCAGCTCTAAGAGGAGCAAACTGCCTGCTACAAATTCCTTTCTTCTCCAATCCAGTGCCCAACACAAACCCAAATACATCCTCCTTTCTCCTCTCTCTCCTTCCTCTCCACTCCCTTCTCTATCCCTGACAAGGTCAGAAGATTACTT
Source organism: Leptonychotes weddellii (assembly GCF_054177405.1). Lineage (NCBI taxonomy): Eukaryota > Metazoa > Chordata > Mammalia > Carnivora > Phocidae > Leptonychotes > Leptonychotes weddellii. The sequence continues at coordinate 50,827,340 of NC_138382.1, forward strand.
CCCAGTGGCTTCAGAGCTCACAAAGCCTTTTTATAGTCTGCATGTCTCTGACCCTTCACTAAATTCTGGGAGATAAGCACGCTAGAGATTGTACTTCTCATTTTACAGGTGAGGGACCCACAGCTCAGAGAGGGAAAGACTCTTGCCCAAGGTCACCCAGCCAGCAAATGTTGGAGCCTAGACTGGACCTCGGGTTAGACTCCAGTCCCTTGTTTTTCCTCTAATGCCCTGTCACTTCTCACTGAGGGGCCATCTAATCCAACCTGCTATCCGGTGCACTAATCCCTTCAACAACATTCCTGTCAATTGTTTATCCAGCTTCTATTTCAGTGCTCCCTAGGATTTGAACCTCACTGCCATTCCCAGAAGCAGCACAATCCTACCTGTATAGATAGCCCTGCCAGAAAACTCTTTTGCTGATGCTGAGCCAGAATTAACCTTCTTGTAACTTCCCTGTCCTGAGACCTTAGAAATCATGTGATACAGCCATTAACATGCCCTCCACCACACCAGCGCCTGTTAGCCTGCAGCCTCATACACCTCCAGTTCCAGGGAGCTCAACACTCAAGGAAGCCTTTTCCTTCATTGGGTATTTAAACACCAGCCTCCCTCCAGCAGTTCCTCCCTACTGGCTTTCCCTCTGGGGCCTCCACAGACTATACCTGCTCTCTCTACCCCAGGGCGAGCCTCAGGGACAATGACCCATCCTCTTTAGTGTGCTGTTGTCCTGGCTGCAGCCTCAACAGGTCAGCAGAACCAGGACACTCTATCCTATTAGCAAATGACCTCCTGTGGCTTCCCTTTCGCATTAGCATATGAACCTCCTTATTCCATGGACTCCACAGGAGGCCAAGGTCATGTCAATAATAGTGACTACTGCCACCGATGATGTGTTCACCATATGCCAGGCATCTTGGTAAGTGCTCTGCTCACATGTTATCTTCGATACCCTGCACGGTGGTCATTAATATTATTCCCATTTCACAGATGAACAGACTGCTTATACACATGTCTGTCACCCAGGTGAGATGACAGTTGCAAGAATCAGGAGGATGGAGGTGACCAGGGACAATTCAGGTTTGGGTCTGGGTCAGTCCCAGGCCCCAGGGAGGGTGTAGGAGTTCAGAGGAATATAGAATCTGGTTATGTGCATAGGCCTTAGGGGCAAAAGACTTGGGTTTAAACCACAGCCACTTACCAGCTGTGTGACCTTGAGCAAGTCACTTTATCTCCCTGAACTTCCATTTCTTCATGTATAAAATGGAGCTGGTAGTACGGGATACAGAGCCTAGGGGTTGCAATGAAGAAACAATGACTGCTTAGCACCATGCATTACCCTTCATGAGTTCTCAGCAATGGGAGCTAATACCAAGGTTATCCTCGATATTATTACGGAGAGACCATACCCAGTGCTGAAGCAGGTATAACTCATTGTCTTGTCTTCCCACGCTGAGCCTGGCCAAAGCCAGTAGCTCCCCGCACTGCAACGTGGCTTCCAGCAAATATCTGACTTCCAAGATGAGGTTTTTATTTTTTTAATTAAGTAAGCTCTATGTCCAATGTGGGGCTTGAACTCATAACTCTAAGGTCAGGAGTTGCATGCTCTACCAACTGAGTCAGCCATTTACCCCAAGATGAGTTTAGATATGCTAATGAAGGTGGAGCATGAGGGGCTATGAGGGACTCTGAGGGGCACAGGCTGCTTCTGTGGTGAGCCAGGCATTACTCACACCTCTCTCTAGAAAAGGGAGTGAGGAATGGGCAGGAATTAAAGGGTGGGGGGCAATGAGAGATGGCAAGGAAAGAGAAGAAACTAAAAATGAAGTCATGTCATTTCTAAAGCAAACATGGCTTTGGCAAGTCATTTTCCTCTCTAAGCCTCCACGGGCAACTCTGTCAAATGGGGTAACAACATCTTTGCCAAAATGGGGTGCTCTACATGGGAGTCCCCAGGCAGGGTTAGCCCACAGGGGCACTTAGTGAGTATCTACTCCTAAAGAGTGGCTGACAGTTCTGCTGATGAGTTTTGGCCGTCAATATCATGGCACTTGATTGATCATGGCAGTCAATAAAAACAATAACGTAATAACATAATACCTACTGTTTCCCGAATGCCTGCTCTGGGCCAATCCTCACAGCAACCTTTGAGGGAGGTGTCATTATCCGCATTTGCAGAGGAAGAAACTGATAGTTAAGTAGTAAGCAAGGGTGACATGCCCAAGGTCACTCGGTAAGCCAAGATGCCAGGACTGGCACCCAGGTCTGGCTGAAACCAAATTTTGTTCCCTGACACCAAGCTGTGGAGCCCCTGGGAACCAGGCGCAGGTGCAGGAGCCTTGGATGCATCTTCCATCCCAGCCCAGGGCCCACGGCCACAGACAAGGACCACGACGCTATGTGTGGTGAAGGAGCATGAGACGGAAGTTTGGGTCCCCTCCCTGCTGCAAAATGACCACGGTCCTAGACTATTTATTCTCCTCCTGGGCCTCAGTGTCTCCACCTACACAGTAGGGTGCTGGAACTCAGGACTCTCAACTAACTCCCTGAAATTGTGCAGAGAGTAGCAGGAACTCAGAGGAGGAAAAGTGTCCTAAATGGGAGCAGTGCACTGTGTTCCTCCATCCTTTAATAACCGCTAATTAGTTAATCCCCATAGCAGCAGGGTGAGTTATTGGGTACTATTATTATCCCCAATTTACAAGCAGAAGGTTGAATGAGAGAGGGATTGGCCCCAGGCTCAGGGCAGGGATGGGATCAGCAAACGCCTAGGAGGTGCTACAAATTGCTTCAGGATTGGGGGAGGGGGCAGTAGAGGGACAAGGGAGGCCTCCAGGGGGAGAAACCACATAGGAATGCATTTCTGATTCTCATGGAGTTGAAGTCCCTTCAGGGCATCTGAGCCAGCTCTCTGCATGCCAAGGGGCAGACAAGGACCCAGAGATGGGGAGAGACTGGCCTAAGGTCACACAGCCAGAATAGCAGACCACGAACAGACACTGCTATGGGTTCTCAGCTGAGGCAGCTCTGAAGGGGGGATGAGGAGGGAGGGGATGGCTCCTAAGAGCCGGGCTCCCTCTGTGGCCCTCCCTGAATTCCTAGAGAAAGCAGCCAGCAGTAAACCCCTGGGGATTATGTGTGTACTAATGGCCTGTGACAAAGGCAGCAGGATAAACTCCCTGCTCTGCAGACTAAACAAGGTGCAAGAAGCCAAGTCAAACAAAAGCCGAGGTTTTGTGTTGGCCTGGCTGGTGGGCTAGAAACAGCCCAGCCTCTTGGGAGGCCAGGCCCTGTGCCACCACCCAGAATCTCCTCTGGTGGCCTTTTTCCCTTTGCCATTGAGGACCGGACAGAAATATGTCCACAACACGTGACCATCCCTGTTTGTAGCACAGAATACACTTTCATCACATTACCCCCAAGATGAAGAAACTGTGGGTCAGAGAGGGAAAGGAAGATACACATCCCAAGTTACATAGCAAGTCAGGCAGGTGGCTGGGACCCAAGGCCTCCTGGCTCCTCCTGAGCCTTCCAGATTCTTCCATAAATTAGTGTTGAGTGACATATGAACACTGGGACAGAGGTAAATGCAGTACTCCAATTTCTATCCAAAACATGGTCCTACCTGACTTCTCACTGGAGTCCATGAGCACAGGCCCACGTTCAAGTCCTGTTTCTGCCCTCTTCTAGCCCCACAGTTTTGGCAAATTACTTCACCACTCTGAGCCTCATTTTGCTTATCTCAAAAACAGGAGAAATAATGGTAGCCCCCTCACAGAGTTGTTGGGATGATTAAATGAGTGAGTAATAGATGCAGAGCATTTGCTCCATGCTTGGCATTCCGTGAGCACTCAACTACTGTTATTACTATTAGCAACTCTGGCACCCATCAGCTGGATGGCCAGGGGCAGGGCCCGCCACTTCCCAAGCCTCTCATTCTTCTCTCTGAAATAGCATGTCACAAAGATTTCTTCTAACTCCAAGGCTCTGTGGTCTCTACCACTAGCTTTTCCCAAGCCACATCAATCTATGGACTCCAGAGTCAGGGAAGTGGGCTGGGAGCCTCTGTCACTTCCCTGTCTCCCTTTTGAGGCCAGGCTGCTTGTTCCGCCCTAGGCTCCACACACCTGCTCTCAGGTGTTCTGGGTGTGAGTCCCCACAGCAGACAGTCTGTCCATTGTCAGAGCAGCTGCCCCCAAAGGGTTGTTATATAATTACAAATTATGAGATCTTGAGTCTTGAAGAGTTGGGAGATTAAGGCTGAAGAAGAGGGTTGGGAATATTTGGGGGCTGCACGGGAGAACATCACATCCCTGGCAGAGCTGCCCTAAGATGTAAGGAGACAAATCTTCCCCGCCTTATTTCTGGTAAAAACAACCAGACACAGGCATCCTCCCACCTCTGAGGGACTTAGGAATCAGTCTCAATCAACTCCCTCAGCCTTGTGTCAAAAGGCGCCCTCTCCACAGTCCTAATTGTGCAGGGATTGTTCTGGTTGTTTCTGAATGTAGCTTCCTTTCTACATTTTAGAGCTCACTTCTGCAAAATGAGAATGATTTGACTTCAGGCCTGGGGCCATTTCTCATCCTTCCCTTTTGGTTTCCAACAGGAGCGAGAAGAGATCTGCCTCACGGGGATTAAAGCAATACTGTTCTCTACCAGCTAGGGAGGTGGCAACGGGACATGTGAGGAGATTACATACCTGCCCCTGCTTACCTGTCTATGTGTCAAGTTTAAGCCCCTGGAGGGTTTGTGTAACACTGTTTAGGAATCTTGAAAAATAGAGACCCTATTTGTGGGATTATAGGGTGTGGAGACATTCTCGACTTTCACACTGAGGCTTCGGATGGCTGCCAACCCCACTCAGTCCTGCCAGTTGCTGAGCCTGATTTGCACAGAAATGATTTCTTCCAGTGTATTAAAAATGAGTCATATCCCATGCCCCTTATCTTTAGAGCATATTCTGCCTTTGGCCAGTCTGGACTCAAAATAATGTTTCCAGACACAAGTGTAGTTGGGGAAAATGATGGACTGCATTAAAGTCTCCGCTCTTCTGGGTGTTTGCTGTGTAGCCTTAAGCAGATCATTTCCCCTCTCTGGTAATCTGTTACCAAAACACAACAACCTACAGCCACAGTTGTTGTTCGGATTTAGGTAAAGGTGCTTTCTGAAATGTATACTGTGGTACAAATGTTTATTGTGGCTTATCACTATCAAATCTTGTGGAATTATTTGACTCTTTAAACTATTTAATTATATATATATATATACACACATATATATAATGTATAACTTTGATAAAAATAAAAACTTTTTAAAATGATGTGTTAAGTATTTTACAGTGTAGTTGAAACAATTGAGAATAATTAGAGAAAAGTACATAGAAAACTAATCAAAGCAATGGTTATTAATTCCAGGAAAAACAAAAAGTACAAGAAGAAAACCATAGTATTTTACTTGACTTAGCATTAAACAATATTTATGTAGTCATAGTAATGAAAACACTGAATACTGACTAAAGCAAACATTATGATAGTATAGTGAGAGGATGAAGGGAGGGAAAGTTGGAAGAGGTTAGGTGAGAGGGCTAAACCCTCTTGTACAAAAATAAGGAATCAATAGATAATGTCTAAGATTTATAAATTTAGAAATAACAGTATAAGCATACCAACTAGAAATGTATAAAAAGCGGAAGAAACAGCTAAAGGAATGGAAAGCAGTTGCTGGAAGAAGCAGCCCTGCAGAATGAGAAAGGATGAGGAAGAGAGTTATTTTTCATTATAAATAAGACTTTTAGTATTATTTGACTTCCCAAGTTATATGCATATATTCTTGGATTAAAATGAAAATCAACTTAAAAAAAATAAGATTAGAAGCAAGTGACAGCTACAAGAAGGCTAATTTAGGTTCCAGATAAAAAAGAATTTTCTAATATCTAGATCTATCCAAAAGTGGAATTGGCTGCCCCTGTGGATAGTGAGTTCCCTGTCATCCAAAATATTGAGCAGAAAATAGATGTCCATCTGTCAGAAATAAGGTAGAGGGTTCCAGCTTTGGTTGGGAAATTTTACTATATAAGCTTAGGGATCCCTTTTAACTCTAAGATCATTCCCAATTCTACGCATCTGTGGAAGCTGGGGTGTTATTGTCATTTATGTCCTAAGTAATTCAGTTACCTGTGCATTTAATAAGCATTTACTTAGTGCTGTTTTGTTTCTGGTGCCGCACCAGGTCTTGGGTTGGGGATAGAAGTGCCAAGATAGGGGCGCCAGGGTGGCTCAGTTGGTTGAGCGGCTACCTTCAGCTCAGGTCATGATCCCAGAGTCCTGGGATCGAGCCCCGCATTGGGCTCCCTGCTTAGCGGAGAGCCTGCTTCTCCCTCTCCCTCTGCCTGCTGCTCTGCCTGCTTGTGCTCACTCTCTCTCTCTCTGTCAAATAAATAAAATCTTAAAAAAAAAGGAAGTGCCAAGATAAATATGACATAGTGTCTGCCTATAAGAATCACTGAAGGTCAGTGCTAGAAATCTCAGTGTTGTCTGATCGAACCCTTATTATACAGAGAAGGAAACTGAGGCCCAGAGAAAGGCAGACACTTGCACAGTGTCACACAGCATTAGTGGTAGAGTCAAGCTCACATCTAGACCTCTTGATTTCTGTGCTAGTCCTCTTTTCCTCACAATGCCTCCTCTGAAGAGCAATACCTCAAAAATGGTTCTGACAAAAATAAAGCTGATTCTTCATGGTATTTTATTGATCTCACATAGACATCATTGTGCAATGAATCTTACTTTAATTGTAACAAGGTTTGGTTTCCTGGGTATCTCCTTCAGAAGGGCATGTGGTAAGCTTTCTGGGGATACCCAAAGTTCACCGAACCCAGACCTCCAAGTCATTCACCAGAAAGATCTAAAATAACAGAAACAAAACTGGCATTGCTTTGTCTCACCATCTCGTGAGATGCCTGAGAATTCTTAAGTAAAGAGTTACCGCCTGTGTCATGGGTAAAATCCCAAATCATTTTGTGGGGTTTGTTATTATTCCAACAGCTCTGAGAGCCAACATCTGCATGTTCCAACATCTTTGTGGTATCACTTCCTGGATCCTTTCTGCTTGATTTGGTAGTCCTGTCTTTGCCACCTTGAAAAAAGTCCCACATCTCACTGAATTTCAGTTTTCCCTATCCAGTTTTTTGTTTGTTTAAATAAAATTAGACCAGTGGTTCTCAGCCAGGGGCAATTTTGCCCCATCCCCCAAGGGACATCTAGCAATGTCTGGAAACATTTTTTGGTTGTCACCATTGGGGTGGGGTGCTACTGGCATCTAGTGGGGTAAAGGCCAGGGCTGCAGCTAAACATCTTACAATGCACACAGCAGCCCCTCCCAACACAGAATGATCGGTTCCAAAATGTCAATACCGCCGCTGTTGAGAAATCCTGGGCTAGACTCTGGCTGCAAGGAACAGGAACTGAAGTCCAACTTGCTTAAGCAAAAGAAAAAAAAATCAGGTGGTTATTGTTAAGATTTTATCATTGGTTTAAAAACAAAAAAGAGCTAAAAAAACTTAGGGATGGATACACCTTGGTGACTAGAATAAGTAATTCAACTCCCATCTAGACTGCCTCTCCTTTCTCTCTGTCTTCCTTTTGTTCTCATTCTTTCCATGTGACCCAGGACTAGCCACCCAGCTCTGAGCTCTTATCTTCACAGCTTCACAATCAGAGAGGAAAAGGTCCTTTTCTTTCCACAAATTCCAGGGAAGGATTCTGATTGGCAAAATTTGGGTCACAGGTTCATCCTTTGAACCACTGACTAAGGCCAGAAAGAGTGAAGTATATAAAATGATTGACCTAGTACATGCCCACCCCTGGGGCCAGAGGGAAGTCACTTTCCCAAAGTGGAGGAAGGGGTTCTAGATAGACAAAAACAATAACCACTACAGCATGGAATAATAGAGAGGGTGATGGACTAAGAGTCAAACATCTTGACACTATTCTTGGCTCTGCCTCTAATTTTCTGTGTGATCTTGGACAAGTCCCTTTCCCTCTCTGGGCCCCAGTTTCCCACCTTTGCAATGAAAAGATGGACCAGAAGTCAAAGGGATCCCCCATCTCTAACATTTGGTAACTTTTTGTTGGTTGTTAAGTATTATTCATCACCCCAACAATGATATTTGAAAATGCTTGCTAAACCCACCAAGCTTTTAGATTAGGATATAACAGTCTAGAAATATCTAAAAAATTTTCAAATTATTTTAGTTATCTGATCTTTCCCAACTTTTTAATGATAATGAAAATAGCATCAACTAAAATGCTTTAGCATCTATTTATACTTTCAAAATAGTCCATGCACTTCTCAATTCTTACATAATATGCAACCCTTATGGACCCACAAAAGCCACTTATACATTAGTTTTTATTTTAAAAAATAGCGGTTACTTTAAAAAAGGTTCAACGTATGAATAAAATCTGCTTTCAGTATATAAATTGTATGTTAAGCCTTATTATGAAACATACATCATCAAAAAAAAAAAATAGATGTGTTGGGAAATCCCCCAACAATATGAAAAATAAGGCAAAGATTTCATTATCACCAATCACTCATTCATTCAAGAAATATTCCCTGAGTGCCTGCTATGTGTCAGACACTATTCACTGACTGCCCCTGGGTAACTTACATTCTAGTGGATGCAGATGCATTCCAGTGATTGAAGACAGAGTTCTTGAATCTTAGTCCATCATCAAGATGAAGTCCATACCTCTCAGCCCCATAACCTCTCCAGCTCCAAGAGAACTCCCACTTATACCCTGCACCTCAACAAACAGAACTCCCAGCTCCTTCACACCTCTGTTACTGGGAACCCTCTTGTGCTCTCCACATTTTTATCACCTCCTCTGAGAAATCTCCTCCACACTTCTCTTCCTACCTCACAGATTCCGTCCTTCCTCTGTGCCCTCAGAACCTCTTGCACATGTCTACCATATAGCACATCTCACTTTATGTCAGAATTATTTGTTTATGTCACATTGGACTATAGCTTTCTCTACGGAAAAGAAAGGTTCTTATTTACCTGAGGATTGTCAGAGCTTGACAATCACCACACACCACACGCATGCACACACATGTGCACATGCTTCCAACTTGTTCTTCCTCCTCTATTCCTCTTCTCGGTGAGTGGTACCCCCATCCTCTCAGGTGCTCAGGCCAGAAACCTGGGCTTCATCCTCAATGAATCCCTCGCTGTCACTTCCTACATCCAACCAAGGCTTGTCATATCTACCTCTGTGCACACCTTCATCTCTGGATCAATCAATTACTTCCCTTGGACTAGATCAATCTTGCCCCAACCATCATAGCCTAGGTAACTCATTAATCTTGACTTCCTCTAAGAATCCTGCCTTAATTCCTGTCCCCCGACCCCAGGCTGGGCTGAGTATTCTCTGGGTAGTTTAGGTCTCCTATGCTTCCTAATTTATATGGTGATTGTTCTTCTCTTCTAATGGAACTAGGAGGGCAGGTTCTTATTTATAAGTGCATCCCCATCTCCCAGCCTATTGCCTGAGATGTGATAAGTCCCCACTGATGACTTTTTAAATAAATACAGGAACAAACCTGTTTGAGGTCAGAAAGCCTGGATGCCACTCAGATCTGCCACAGTTAGCTAGTTGGGTCACTATGCACTTAACTTCGGGCGCCTGGGTGGCTCAGTTGGTTAAAGCGACTGCCTTCGTCTCAGGTCATGATCCTGGAGTCCCGGAATCGAGTCCCGCATCGGGCTCCCTGCTCGGCAGGGAGTCTGCTTCTCGCTCTGACCCTCCTCCCTCTCATGCTCTCTGTCTCTCATTCTCTCTCTCTCAAATAAATAAATAAAATCTTAAAAAAAAACAAAAAAAAAAAAACTATGCACTTAACTTCTCTGAGCCTCAATGTTCTCATCTGTTAAATGGTCATAATAAGTCCTCCTAGTCTACCTCCAGGGATGAACATAAAACTCAAATGAGATAATAAATGTGAAAGTTATTTATAACCTCTAAGTTGTTTTACACATGTAAAATGTTATTTCTAAATGTTCTGGGTTTGGGTTTTTTTGTTTTTTTGCATTTTCTCTGGGTTATTTCAGATATACTTAGGTATTGCGCCTACTTGTAAATTTCCTATAGGTGCAGAATCCAAGAAGAAAAATGTTACTGCTGCTTATCTCTGAGAAGATTTAGAACTGAAATGTTTTGAATTTTTTAAACAGTTAAAAGAATATCTTTAATACAAATTATACTGGAGGCACTGCTTTAAATAACTTAAGTTTCCCTTAAGCAACCAGTACCAAATTGATACAAATTAAACACACTAACCCTCTATAATATTGGTATAAGAGGAAAGAACTGACAACTTAAAACAGAGTAAAGGGAAAAAAAGAAATTCAAAGCAAACTTAAGTTTAGTTTTACACCTACTAAATTAGCAAAAACATTTTAAAATGATACCTCTCAAAGCTGATGAGGTTACAGAAAAGCCAATATGCACATACACTGTTGTTTGGATATAAATTGTTTGTTTCTTTGGAAAGCAAATTGATAAAATATATCAAGAGCAAAAAATAATTCTATTCTTGGAAATCTAGCTTAAGAATTTAACAGAATAAACAGGCTTTGTGTACAAAAACATATAGTATTACTCATAAATCATCAAAAAGTGCAAACATTTACAAGAGTGGAGAAGTGGTTGGGTAAAGCATGTTGCATCCACTGGATGAAACATTTTATAGCCATTAAAAGCAATCATTTCGGATGCATGGCCATGGCACCCTAGTCCTACCCAAGAAACCCCTGTGACCACGGTTGGATGGTTCTTCGTATCAGGAAAGGGCCAAGATTTTAGAACAGAACCTTGCTCAAGTCTTCAAGCAAGTCAAAGCCAAGTTCTCCAAGATGTTTCCAGTGAAGGTGTTCAGCTTAAGTCAGAGCCTACAAAATACCATGTGGCAGTGGGTTGGCAGGAGGTGGCAACGGGCACTCTAACATTATAGGAGTTTGATAACTTATCATAATTCTGCTCAGGATGGGACTATCCACATTCCACTGGCCTTGAAGGAGACTGTGGACACAGGAGCAAGGCTGTGCTCCCGCAGCCAGCTCACAACCAAAATTAAAAGGATGGCCAGACCCCTTGGAAAGAAGGAGTCAAATGCATTCAAAGAGGCTAGGGGGAGCCTTTGACTCTGTACTCCTTGCAACTGTAGGAAGTTATTCATGTACTTGTATAGTACCTTCTCCTTGAATCTGGACTGGTCCTGGGACTCACTTGTAACTATAGAATATGGCAGAAGTGATGCTGCATGCCTTCTGAAGATAGGTCAGAAAAAGCTTTCAGGGGCGCCTGGCGGCTCAGTTGGTTAAGCGACTGCCTTCGGCTCAGGTCATGATCCTGGAGTCCCGGGATCGAGTCCCACATCGGGCTCGAGTCCCACATCGGGCTCGTCTGCTTCTCCCTCTGACCCTCCCCCCTCTCATGTGCTCGCTCTCTCTCTCAAATAAATAAATGAAATCTTTAAAAAAAGAAAGAAAGAAAAAGCTTTCCAGCTTCTACCTGGGTCTCTTGGAACACTCTCGGAGAGCCCTGGACCACCACGTAAGCCCTGTGACTGCTATCCTGGAGAAGCCAGTTGTAGGCATTCTGGTTGACAGTCCAGGCAAAGCTCAACCTTCTAGCCTCTACAGCATCACACATATAAGCAAAGCTGTCTCATATCCCCCCCCGACCAGCCCATCCACAAGCTGATTACCCCCAAGTGACCTCAGCTAATGCCATATGGAGCACAAAAATTGATCAGGAAAAAAAAAAAAAAGAATTAATCAGTTAATCTTGGCCCAAATTCCAGACCCTCAAAATTATGGGACATAATGGTTGTTATTTTTAGCCACTAAGTTGGGGGGTAATTAATATGCAGCCATATATAACCAGCACATCACCTTTGGAGGATGCTTGAGAATAAACTCATAATTCCATAAACAAGTAAATGAAGGTAAACAATCAAGCATCTATCTTGCCTTTCTTTTATGAACCGTATTTTGGAGTAACCAAATAGTTGATGAGGTTGAGCTCTTTTTACAGAAGAATTATAGCTAATAAATGTGAGGGAATATCGAATTAGAATACTATTATAATAATAAATAGAATATTTGAAATTCCTGATGAAATAATAGCATGAGGCAATGATCATCAATGACTGCTAAAATCATTAGACAAAAGGCAAGTGAGGAACGTTATAATGAACAGATCAGGCTGAAAGAACTTCAATCCACTAATTGCTATCTTCTTAATAAGCCAAGACAAGAGAAAACCAGCCATTATGGGCCTCCTGGTGTGAGACAACAAGAAGTACACAGCACCAACTCTGAAATTTTCTTGCCCCCAAATCAAACCTGAACCTGGCAGAACTTCTGGATTTCATCCCAGAGTCCAGGGGAACATGTTAAATGATCTCTGGGGGATGTAATCAGCAAAATGCAAAACATGGAAAATTCTACAGGGCAAACAACCAAGTTTCTTCAAAATATAATTTTTTTTAATTGAGGAAGAAGGGGAATCTACTGATTAAACGAGACTTAGAAGATATACCAACCAAATTCAATGTGTAGACTATTTCTGGATACTGATATATAGATTTGAAAAAATATATATATATATATTTAAAGAGTTTATTTATTTATTTGAGAGAGAGAGAATGAGAGACAGAGAGCACGAGAGGGAAGAGGGCAGAGGGAGAAGCAGACCCCCTGCTGAGGAGGGAGCCCAATGCGGGACTCGATCCCGGGACTCCAGGATCATGACCTGAGCCGAAGGCAGTCGCTTAACCAACTGAGCCACCCAGGCGCCCTGAAAATATATATTTTGAACACTTGTATATTTGATGATACTAGGAAATCATTTTTATTTTTTAGGTGTGCTAGGATATTGTAGATAATTTTTAAAGCACCTTTATCCAGGGCGCCTGGGTGGCTCAGTCGGTTAGGCATCCAGCTTTGATTTCAGCTCAAGTCATAATCTCGGGGATTCTGGGATTGAGCCCTGCCTTGGGCTCCATGCTCAGCTCAGAGTCTACTTGAGATTCTTTCCCTCTTCCTCTCCCTCCCCCTCTGCACCTCCCTCTGCTCATGTGTGCAGGCACATGCTCTCTACCTCAAATAAATAAATAAATAAAATCTTTTTTAAAAAACAAAAAATAAAGCATCTTTATCTTTTTTAATTTAAATTCAAGTTAGCTAACATATAGTGTTATTATTAGTTTCAGGGGTAGAATTTAGTGATTTATCAGTTGCATATAACACCCAGTGCTCATTACATCAACTGCCCTCCTTCATGCCCATCACCCAGTTACCCCATCCACCCACCCACCTCCCCTCCAGCAACCCTCTGTGTGCTCCCTATCATCAAGAGTCTCCTACGGCTTGCCTCTCTGTTACTATCTTATTTTATTTTTCCTTCCCTTCTCCTATGTTCATCTGTTCTGTTTCTTAAATTCCATATATGAATGAAATCATATGGTATTTGTCTTTCTCTGACTGACTTATTTCACTTAGCATAATATACTCTAATTCCATCCATGTCATTGCAAATGGCAATATTTCATTCTTTTTGATGGCTGAATAATATTCCATTGTATGTATGTATATATATATATATATATATATATATATATATACACACACACACATCTTCTTTATCCATTCATCATCAGTCAATGGACATCTGGTCTCTTTCCATATTTTGGCTATTGTGGACATTGCTGCTATAAACATTGGGGTGCAGGTGCTCCTTTGGATAAATACCTAGAAGTGTAATTGCTGGGTCATAGTGTAGTTCTATTTTTAACTTTTTGAGGAAACTCCATACTCTTTTCCAGAGTGGCTGCACCAGTTTGCATTCCCACCAACAGTGTAAGAGAGTTCCCCTTTCTCCACATCCTTGCCAACATCTGTTGTTTCCTGAGTTGTTAATTTTAGCCATTATGACCAGTGTGAAGTGGTATCTCATTGTGGTTTTGATTTGTTTTCCCTGATGATGAGTAATGTTGAGCATTTTTTCATGTGTCTGTCAGCCATTTGTATGTCTTCTTTGGAGAAATGTCTGCTCATGTCTTCTGCCCATTCCTTGACTGGATTTTTTGTTTTTTGGGTGTTGAGTTTGATGAGTTCTTTATAGATTTTGCATACTAGCCCTTTATCTGCTGTTATTTGCAAATGTCTTCTCCCATTCTATAGGCTGCCTTTTAGTTTTGTTAACTATTTCCTTTGCTGTGCAAAAGCTTTTTATCTTGACGAAGTCCCAATAGTTCATTTTCGCTTTTGTTTCTCTTGCCTTTGGAGACATGCCTAGCAAGAATTTGCTGTGGCCAAGGACACAGAGGTTACTGCCTCTGTTCTCCTCTAGGATTTTGATGGACTCCCATCATTTAGGTCTTTCAACCATTTTTAATTCATTTTTGTGTACGGTATAAGTAAATGATCCAGTTTCATTCTTGTGCATGTGGCTGTCCAATTTTCCCAATACCACTTGTTGAAGAGACTGTCTTTTTTCCATTGGATATTTTTTCCTGCTTTGTCGAAGATTAGTTGACCATAGAATTGAGGGTCCATTTCTGGGTTCTCTATTCTGTTCCATTGATCAATGTGTCTGTTTTTGTGCCAGTACCATACTGTCTTGATGATGACAGCTTTGTAATAGAGCTTGAAGTCCAGAATTGTGATGCCACCAGCTTTGGTTTTCTTTTTCAACATTACTTTGGCTATTTGGGGTCTCTTCTGGTTCCATACAAATTTCATAATTGTTTGTTCCAGCTGTGTCAAAAATGCTGGTGTTATTTTTGTAGGGATTGCATTAAATGTGTAGATTGCTTTGGGTATTACAGACATTTTAACAGTATTTGTTCTTCCAATCCATGAACATGGAATGTTCTTCCATTTCTTTGTGTCTTCCTCAATTTCTTTCATAAGTGTTCTATAGTTTTCAGAGTACAGATCTTTTACCTCTTTGGTTAGGTTTATTCCCAGGTATGTTATGGTTTTTGGTGCAATTGTAAATGGGATCAATTCCTTGATTTCTCTTTCTGCTGCTTTGTTCTTGGTGTATAGAAATGCAACAGACTCCTGTGCATTGATTTTGTATCCTGCAACTTTACTGAATTCCTTTATCAGATCTAGCAATTTTTTGGTAGAGTCTTTTGGATTTTCTACAGAGTATCATGTCATCTGCAAGGAGTGAAAGTTTGACTTCTTTGCTGATTTGGATGTCTTTTTTTTTTTTTTAATTTATTTGACAGAGAGAGCAAGAGAGCACAAACAGGGAACAGCAGAGGGAGAGGGAGAAGCAGGCTTCCTGCTGAGCAGGGAGCTCAATGCGGGGTTCGATCCCAGGACCCTGGGACCATGACCTGAGCTGAAGGCAGATGTTTAACCATCTGAGCCACCCAGGCGCCCCAGATTTGGATGTCTTTTATTTCTTTTTGTTGTCTGATTGCTGAGGCTTGGACTTCCAATACTATGTTGAACAACAATGGTGAGAGTGGACATCCCTGTCATGTTCCTGACCTTAGGGGAAAAAAGCATCTTTATCTTTGGAGATAAAAGATGCATGTATCCCAGATGCATCTGGGATTTCCTTTAAAACAATCCAGTGGTAAGGGGATAGGAGTGGATTTAGTTAAATGAAGCAAGACCAGCCATATATGTTGATATTATTAAACCTAGGTGGTGGAGATGTGGAGGTTTAACACACTAGTATCTCTACTTTTTGTACATAATTTAAATTTACATTAAAAAACTTTAAAACAAATAGCTCTAGACAAAACAATGGAGGGAGGTGTTTCTAGTGAAGCATCACTGAGTGATCTGAGTGCAAGAAAGACAGTCTTTACCTCTTCCCCTCTCGCCAAATCCCCCTGCACTTATAGGACTAGAAACCTAAAGAGGCGTCTGAAGTCACATTTTAAGGATGCATAATGGAGGGGAGTTTGGAGAGGGAACAAAATTATTAAGGAGGATTATACTGTCACCACTTGACACAATGGGGATTGCTGCTTTTAACTGCTTTAAACAAGTCTTACTTCATACCAGAGCTTCGACTCAAGAAGGCGTCGCCATGGGAAATGGATCCTGCCCAGATCAAATCTTTCTTCCTGGCTGGGTCTTTGAGTACATGTTCCTTCCATACAGGGCAAGAGAATGAAGGTGGTTCTTACAATGCACTTGAAATTCTTTTTTTCTCTTCATGGTGCCCTTGTAGCCAGGTGTCTTGGAAGGCCCAGGAATGAAGGCGCCTCTGGATAAAGAGGCTGTCCTGCCTGAGAGGCTGGGGGACCAGGTCAAGTTTCTGCCTTTCCATGGGTCTCTATTTCCTTCAGATGCAATGACAAGCAGTATAGCATAGGGTGAGCCTCTGGACACAGCTGGTTCTGCAAGTCATCAGCTGGGCAATCTTTTATCTTGTTGCACCCCTGAAAGCAAGATGGGACACCAGCAGCTCTATTGGAGTCATCCACAAAATTACAGTCAGAGTTCTCACTCTTGCTGTGTCTGCTCAAACTGGTACCATCTGATCCAGAAATATGGCCTCAGTATGTGATGTCAGTTTCTGTCAGTACTTGAAGGATACAGGCTTCATGAGGTCAGGCTAAGTGATCACCCTTGAGTGGATTATCCAAGCAACTGCCTGATGAAGGAAACAATGCTAGCTCTTAGTACATATATTTTAATTAAAAAGAAGAAGAAGAAGTAGGGGGGCGCCTGGGTGGCTCAGTCAACTGAGCATCTAGCCCAGGTCATGATCTCCAGGTACTGGGATCGAGCCCCACATCCGTCTGTCCAGTTCCTTGCTCAGCAGAGAGTCTGCTTCTCTCTCTCTCCCCCTCTGCCCCTTCCCCAGTTCATGCGCACTCTCAGAAAGAAAGAAAGAAAGAAAGAAAGAAAGAAAGAAAGAAAGAAAGAAAGAAAGAAAGCAGGGACAATAACTTCCAGCTCACATTCTTGCTGAAGGTAGAAAATTAGATAATGTATGTAAAGTGCTCAGCACAGGTTCTAGTATAGACATAGCTTTTGCTAAATGCTTATGACTATAATTTATTTCTCCATAAAATGTAGATTGGTCTAAAAATCATTAAGGGTCCTCCTTATTCTAATGTTGGAGGAGTCATTCATTTATACAACAGCATTTCTCACCAAGCCCTACCAGGTTCTGGTGCTAAGGTGGAGACAAACTTGGCAGGGGAGCTCAGGGCTAAAGCACATAAGGCAAAAACCCCACATACTCAAAATAACTCTTAAAACTCCTCCACCATCAGCTGACCTCCCAATCATTTGCTCAGAGGTGCTGAAAGAGGTGCTCCTAGGGGGAGCTACATGGTCTGGGCCATGGAGTGATGGTAGCTGTGGGATCTTTCAGGATGTGGCATCTTGTGTCCTTGTAGGACCTGGAAGGTAAGAGCCTTAAACTCTCCTCCATTCAGACCTTTGCCTTTGAACCCTCAACCCCAGTGCTGAATGAGAAAATGGAGAGCAGCCTCAGTGGTGACCTTCCATCAAGTTCAGGGTCACCATGAGATGGTCATCTCCCAGTGATTGGGAGCATGCTGCTTTGGTAGGCTCCTCACATCTCCCTGTGGCACTCAGGCCCCCACAACCTGTTCTCAACATTCCACACAAATGCACTGAGCACCTTCCATGAGAAATGTGTTGTGCTGGGCACCTGGGTGGCTCAGTCGGTTAAGCAGCTGCCTTCAGCTCAGGTCATCATCCCAGGGTCCTGGGATCGAGTTCCGCATCAGGCTCCCTGCTCAGCCAGGAGTCTGCTTCTCCCTCTGCCCCTCCCCCCCACTCATGCATTCTCTCGTTCTCTCTCTTTCACGAAAATAAATAAAATCTTCAAAAAAAGAAAAATGTGTTGTGCTGAGCTCTGGCAGGAATGAAGTAAGCCGAAGGTGGCTTCTCCCAGGACTGTATAGACATGGACCCCAGCCACAGTAAGGTACGGCCAACAAGGCCACAAGAAGGGCCAGAGATGGGCTGTGAGGAGCTAGGAGATAGGAACCTTCCTGGGAGGTGATCTTGGACCTGACCCTTGGAGGACAATGGAGATCTGAGGGGCAAAACATTGGAGAAAGGGTACCATAGGATGAGGAGACAGCATGAGGCAACATCTGGAGGTGGAAAAGATGGGCTGTATCCAAGTAATATCAGGAGGATCATATGATTGGTTGAAAGGGGAGGTGAGACTGGAGATGTTGACAGGGCCAGGTGGCAAAAGGCCTTAAGGTCAGGCTGAGAAGACTGGACTTTATTGTGTAGGCAGCAGAGAGTCAATGGACTGGGGCTGGCCGTGGGAAGAGGACACCAGCTGGGTGTGAAGCTCTCCTCCCCAGACCTGCCCACATCCTCACGGGATGTTGCATAGCACACTCCAAGATTTGGAAAGCCCCAACTATAAATCTTTCAGCCCCGAGGCAAGTCCTTTCCATAGTGGCTTCAGCAGAACTTTAGGGGCAAGAGAGACAACCTTTTAGGCTTCTCTATACAATTGCCCTTCATTTGTGAGAAGCACGTCAAGATGGAGTGGGAGTGGTGAAGGCAATGAAGTGAAGGGCTCCTGGCAAAGTAACAGACTAAATATCCTGGAAGCTCCCCGCAACAAAACACCCAGATAAGCTGAGTAATATTTGTTTTAGTCATTTTAAAGATACAGGAAATGTCACAGGAAAGTAAGGGCATTTCCAAGATCAAAACAAAGGAAAAGCTGAAAACCAGGGCAGGTAGAGAGCAGCAGCCATGTCACAGAGGAGCTGTCAGGGTGACAGTGGAACTGGGAGCTTGCCTTCCAAGCAGGAGGTAAGCTTGGTAAGGATTGTGCTTGAAGGACCCTGGGAGTCTCACTCTGTGTGTGCTTCTGAGTCCCTGGCTGCCCTCTGCTTACAGTGCTTGGAAAAGCCAGGAATATTTTGTCTAGGGAGACAGCTGGTATAGTGGAAAGAAACCCTAACCTGGTCTCTAACATCCCTTCTCCAAGCCTTGATTTTATTTTGTTACAACTGACCACCACAGGTGACCTCACACAGTGGCTGGGAAAATTTATTCACTCATGCAGCAAATCCATATTGAGCAGGGAGTGTGAAAAGTGCTGGGATATGGAATTGAACAGGATAAAATCCCTGCTTTCAAGGAATTCATGTTCTAGCGAGTGAACAGAGAAAACAGAAAACAATATGCGAAAGAGGTAGTAAAGATATACACAAGGTAGAGAGGAGGGAGCTCTCACCAGCCTCGGCCAGCAGGCTTTGAGAGGGGGTGTTGAGCAGAGTCGCTCACCAGAAGGTGGGGAGGGCATTCCAGGCAGGAGCAGAGCCCAGAGTCTGAAGCAGGGAATTACATATGGTGCAGTGTGGCTGGGCAATACAGTGCAGCTGGAGTGTGGTAGGAGAAAAAGGCCGATAGGGACACAGCTCTCAAGGCTGGAAGATGATGTTCCTGACCTTAGGGGACTAGAAGATGGGGCCGTACATAGGTGCCAATGAAACACATGTGAATTTCAGAGAAACTCCTTCCTCCCTGCAGTAATTCACAATCCTCTTCCCACAGCCATGACACCTATGGCTGTCATCAGAATAAGTCAGGCTACTCCTTTCAGTTTGCCTGGGTTCCCCAGAAAGCAGAGCATGAGTCATGGTGCTTATGAGCTACTCTTTTATTAGGGAGCAGCAGTGAGGGATAAGGGGAGTGAAGCAGAAAGGAGAGAAGGCCAATACAAGATGGTCACTGTTAAATGAGCCTCATTTTCAACCTCATGGAAATACCCCCAGGCAATCTGCATTTCAGGTAGAGTGACCAATTGTCCTGGTTTTTGTAGGACTGAACTGCACAGGATTTCCCAGGACATGAGACTTTCAGTACTAAATCCAGGAAAGTCCCAGGCAAGCCAGGATGAATTTATCTACCCTAGTCTCAAGGCTGTCTTCAGGGGAGAAGGGGAAGAATTTATCCACCAGCTCCCTTTCCCAGAGGTTGAAGGTTCTCCCACGGAGTGCAAATTTCCCCCATATATCTGAGCTGCACGTATATGGGCATCACATGGGCTCTACAGGAGAGTCACCAGGGAAGTTTCAGGGTGGAGGAGAGAGTCATGCAACATGGGCCTGGGTAAGACACTATCAGAGTGAGCCCACAGGAAGTCGTCATCCACACAAAGGTGATTACCATAGCAGCAGCATGAATAAGAGGTGGTGAGGCTGAGAAGATCCAAAGTGGTGCATCCTTCACCCCTAATTTAAAGATATTAGTCCAAGCAATCTTCTACTTTCACTTTGTGAGCTCTCAGGAGAGTGCAACAGTCAGTTTGGTGTCTTGGTCCCCTCCCCATGTCCATCATGAATACAGCAGATAAGTACTCTTAAAATATAAAAACCCTAAATATCAACTAGGGAATAGAGAGAAAGGTATCCCAAGATTGTAAGGGATTACAGGTCATCAGTAGGTGGACATCCTTAATAGACATGCAAACACTAAATGACAGAAAGCTGCAATCAGATCTAATGCAGAAAGCAATGGGAATGGAATATCAACTAGAGTTGCTCTGACTCCCGATCCTTCAACTCTTAATCATGGAGTTCAGAACTGCTCTTCTTTTTTTAAAGATTTTTTTTATTTATTTATTTATTTATTTATTTATTTATTTATTTATTTGACAGAGAGAGAGCTCAAAGCAGGGGGAGCAGCAGGCAGAGGGAGAAGCAGGCTCCCTGCTGAGCAGGGAGCCCGATACGGGACTCGATCCCAGAACCCTGAGATCATGACCTGAGCTGAAGGCAGACGCTTAACCGATGAAGCCACCCAGGTGCCCCCAGAATTGCTCTCCTAATTCAATCTGAAGCCACTGGATGTTCTTGCCATGGTACCCCCATGTCTCCTCAGCATATAAGCAGCAGCTAAAACCACAGGAATGGATGAGACTGCCCAAAGAAAGTCTATAGAATGACAAGGGCTGTGTGACAAGGATGGATCCTGAAGAACACTAATATTCTTTAAAAGGTCAGGTGAGAAGGAGCCCACAAAGGAGACAAGAGTAGAATCAGGAAAATTCAATGTTGTGTGTACCAAAGTAGTAGTACCAAAATGAAAGACTCCTCAGGTGTCAAATGCAGGAGGGAGAAGAAGTTAAATCAGATAAGAACTGAAAAGCTTCTAATGGGTTTGGCTATTAGGGGTTCCTGGTGTCCTTTGAGAAACCAAGGTGGGGGCAGGAGGCAGAGTGCAGTGAGCTCAGGAGTGAATAGGCAGTGAGGAAGTAGAATAGTCAGTACTGACCACTCTTTAAAGAAATTTGGATAAGATTAGCAAACCAGCTGAAAGGCAAGAAGAAGATAATTGTTGGAATAAGGTCCTAGAGCAAGCTGGAGGGGATGAATGAGGTCCAGATTGGCCTTGAAAAGGATGAAGAACATGCTGAGAATGAGATAAAGGGAATGATGTTGGATTTGAGGGTAGGAAAGTGGGGGGAAGACCGGGAAGGTCACACTTGATGTCTCAATTGTTCCATGAAGTAGGGCATATAGAGAGGAGTATGGGAAACTAAAAATGGGGTATGAATAGCTGTTCAGAGAAATGGAAGGATAAGTAAAAGGACTGACAAGTGGTCCTAAGAGCCTGGCTGAGATTGAAGACCTTGCACGTGTTGCTATACAGTAGTGATTTGTTCATTCATTCATTTGTTAATTCACCCATTTTGGGCCACATCAATGATTGTTGGTTCCCATTAGAAACATTAATCAGTGACTTAGTTTTGGTCATACAGATATATGTCACAGTTTCATGAAGATCAGAGTTCCAAGTTGCCATCAAGGATCACGACTCCATCATGGTCACATCCACCAATTGATCTCATCCTCCACCACAGCTTCCACTGCCGGGTAGATGCTGATGACCTCCAAATTTCTAACCCCAGTCCAAATCTTCCCCTGGGATTTAAGACTAGCCTATACCCAACAGACACCTCAATCTCAACATATCCAAATCCATACTCACCAACTTCATCCCTAAACCTGCTCCAGCAGGGGAGTGTATCTCTCCAGACTGTGTACACAAGGGTATCAGGTTTCCTTTTCAATATCTAATTCCTTCCTTGGTTCTAAAAATGCCATCTCCAAAGGCTCCCCCTTCAGGTCAGGAATCATGATATTCAGGGGCTATGCATGGCCCTACCCACTTGAAGCCCCAAAAGAAATGTTTAAATATTACTTCTAGGCTCCCCTAGAACAGACTGCACACTCACACTATGACTAACTACAGGCGACTCCAATTAACCAATACCACCCAGCATTGAAAGTTTCTTCATGACACAGCCCAAACACCAGCTCAGGGGTCCTGCCAAAGAATTGATGTCAGTATTTGAGATCAGGGAACAGAACGAATAGATCTAAATTCATACCATCACCTTATCTTGGCCAACTGTATCCAACCTCCCAAAGCAGTTTAGACCACAGGCCAGTTGGAATAACAAATGGATTTCACCCTCTCTGCCAGCTCTGATGGATTAATGATGGTGCCTGAAGTTGCAAAGTATTTTGGAACCTTGACCAGACTCATCAGGAAAAAGTGTGCTGATCAATTGGTCATGTCTGCCACAGGGACAGGCATGAAGGTGGGGAGATAACACCAGTATGGGAGAGCTTCACATGTGAAAAGGCCTCATTAGACTACAAGCCTCCCAGTAGACCTCAATGAAAGACTTGCAAGTCTTAATACTGGTTATGGAGCATGTGATTGTTTTATGGGAGCATGTTTATTCACTCATTCATTTGTTCATTTGTAATTATTCATTGAATGTCTACTATGTACCAGATACTGGCCTGGGCACTAGGAGTACAGCTGTAAATAAGACAAACAAGATCCCTGCTCTCACAGGGCTTTCATTCTAGCAGGATGTGTAACAAATAAGAAAATATTAGTTAGAGATTAGTTACAGATAATTAAAGCAAGATGATGTGATTCAGATTATCTGGGCGACTCCTTTTGATTGACTGTGTGTCAGGGAAAGCTGTGAAATGATCTGGAGAAAGAGAGTTCCAGGCAGAGGGAAGAGCTAGTATAAAAACCTTAAGGCAGGAAATAATCTGTGTTCAAGGGATGGAAAGAAGGCCAGAGTAACTGATGAGGAAGAGACTGGTTCAAAAAGATGATGGAGAGATAAACAGAAGCTGGATCATAGAGCTCTGTAGGCCAGGACAAGGAGGTTAGACCCTATTCTTGGTGTTTTGAAGAATTATTTAAGGGTCTTAAGCAGAAGAGTTGGCATGATCTGATTTATACTTTTAAATAATCACTCTGGCTGCTGAGTGGAAAATAGAGAGTAGAGGAACAGGACAGAGACAGGGAGACTAGTTAAGAGGCCACTGCAGTAATTCAGGAGAGTTGATGTTGGCTGGGACCAAATGTCAGAGTGCTCCAAGTCTTGACTGTAGACCCCCTTCTCTACATCTTCTGCCAGTGTTTTCCTCTGTTCCAAAACTTTGGATACGCTCTATGCAGGTGTCTCCCAAAACTCTTATCTTCCGCTCTGCCTACCTCTTGGACCTTGACTCATAAATATCCAAGTTCATATTGAGTATCTCCACTTGGATGTCAAATGTGTCTTAGACTTAACTTGTACCAAATCAAACTTTTGATTCTTCCCACCTTTAAACCTCTTCTTCCCTCTGCCTTCCCTATTCCAGTAAATACCCATTCACACAGATTATCACAGCTAAAACCTTGGATATATCTTTGATTTCTTGATTTTTCTCACCCCTCATACCCACCTCCTGTTGAATTTCCCTAGAACTAATCAAGCATTTAAAACTTTCCATCATCATCAAAAAGGAGGAGATCACAGAGGAGAAGATGAAACAAAGACATGAGGCTGAGAGGCCAACATGTTGGATGGCTCATCCATGTGGATGTTGAAGTCACCAGGAATGACGTCAGGAAAAAGAACAGACAGGAAGACAGTATGTCAGTGCTAAAGATACTAATGAATGAGGGTATAGAGTGCATTAATGTGTACTACAGAGGAGTGGAGTTTTGAGGGAAGAAGGGGGAAGAAACAGATTTGGAATCGACAGTAGAAAGTAAGGAGGCCCCACCTAACCCAACCCACTTGCCCTACCTACCCCACCTCCAGGCCCTCAGGTAGCCAATGTTTAAGAGGAGAGACTCCCTCCACTTGAAAGGGTTACAGAAGAAACAGTGTCACAAGCAGACATCCAGTTTTCACTTGGTACAAAAGGGCAAGTGAATTTAGAGAAGAGGTTGAGGATAATGGGGACAGTGTAATTGACAGCCATGAGTTCACAAACCCACAGGAAAAGAGTCTGGGAGTGCCAGGAGGGGTGGGAAATGGAGTCAGACTAGAGATGGTTTAGAGTAGCACAAGGATTAGGGTCTCACTGACCTGTGGAATTTGGGTTTCTGGAGATAACTGAGGCAAACAGAAGTGTGAGGAATCAGGATTTCCTAGAGAAAGATGGTCTTGAGACAGAAGGCTCGTGGCTGTGGGCAACAATCCTCCTCTGTGCTGGTGAGTGGTGCAGAAATCACAGAGTGAGCGCCTGAAGGGACTGTTCTCCTAGGTGGTCTTCACTGTGAAGGCTTCTGGGGAGGGGCTAACTACCCTGATACTGGATCCTCAGAGCCAACTTTTCTCTCAGGTGATGCAGTGCTATGGTAATCTGGAGTACAAGGTACACGAGCCTGTCACTTCACCCGTGGGTGGTGTAGTGGTGTGGGAGCAGCCTCCCGAACCACTCTCCATGAGTGCCACTAATGTAAACACCACAGTGGTTTCTCAGAGTCTGTAGATCCATCCTCAAGTTTTCAGGAAGAATTTTAATTCTTCTATCTTGATAATAATCTTAATAAAAAAATAAAATCATATTCTGCATCACCTAGAGGTAGGCTTACTAGAGAAAACCCAGGACTCACAGTTAAACTTGAATTTCAGATAAACAACAAATACTTTTTTAGTATAAATATATCCCAGATATTGCATAGGACATACTTAAATACTAAAAAATTATACTTTACCCCTAACTATAGCCACATGATATTAGTGCCTGTATTAGTCAGCATTCTCCAGAGATCCACAGGATGAGTTAGCAAGCTGGTGATCCAGGAAAGCGAATGGTGTACTTCCAGTCCAAGTCCAAAGGCCTGAGAACCAAGAGATGTGATGATAGTTCTGGTCTGAAGGCCAACAGACTTGAGATCCACAAAAAAGCCAATGTCCCAGTTCAAAAGCAATCAGGCAGAAAGAACTCTCTCTTACTCAGGAAAGTGTTGGCCTTTTTATTCTATGCAAGCCTTCAACTGAGTGGATGAGGCCGGTCCACATTAGAGAGGGAAATCTGCTTTACTAAGTCTAAAGATTTAAATGTTAATCTTATCCAAAAAACACCTTCACAGAAACATCTGACCAAATATCTGGCACCCCTAGGCCTAACCAAGTTGACACATACAACTAACCATCACAGGGCCCATGTTTGTACTTTTATGATGGAATTGGGACCAAGCAGTAGTTAATTATAACAGTTAACGAGAAAAGAGAGGCAGACCTAATATCAAGGTGTTAACTGAAGATGAAATGATAGCACAGGCCTGTAAGAAGCAAGCTCTCAGAAGTTCAAATGGAAAAAGACTGTGGAAGAACTGAATCACAAGTAGTAAAGACATGACAGATTCAAAAGAACTTCCCCTTAACAGGTCAGCCCCATAGTAATGTTGCAAAATAGCCCATGAGCGTCAGCAAGAAAAGAAATCCATCACACTGAATGCATTAGTTTGGATTTTGATGGGTTTTGTAGCATTGTATTTAATTTGTAAATTTGTTGTGATTTTACTATTTATAAGGAGGTTACACCTACTTTTGATATCTGTATATATATTGAAATTACATTAAATTAAAATGCATTTAAGTCAATACTGGGGGCATCTATAAGATTTTTGTCCTTTTATTTTTTTTAAAGATTTAATTTATTTATTTGAGAGAGAGAGAGTGAGTGAGAAAGAGAGAGAGCATACAAGCAGGGCCAGAAGGAGAGGGAGAAGCAGACCCCCCTACTGAGCAGGGAGGCTGACACAGGCCTCAGTCCCAGCACTCGATCCCAGGACTCTGGGATCATGACGAGAGCCAAAGGCAGATGCTTAACTGACTGAGCCACCCAGGCACCCCGATTTTTGTCCTTTTAATGGGTCCATTAGATTATTATCCTTAGTTTGAGAAATACATTTATAATGTGAAAGAGTTTTGACCCTTTTTAGATTTGTATTTTGGAGCATTTCATTTGTAGAATTCATTGAACTAGATGCTATTAAAACTTTTTTTTTTTTTTAAGATTTATTTATTTATTTTAGAAAAAGAGTGTATGCGAGTGAGGGGGAAGGGCAGAGGAAAAGAATCTCAGGTAGACTCCCCGCTGAGCAGGGAGCCCCATGGGGGGCTTGATCCCATTACCCTGAGATCATGACCTGAGCCAAAATCAAGAGTCAGATGCTCAACCAACTGCGCCACCCAGATGCCCCTAAAATTTTTTTAATAACAAATTGAAAAAAGTGTATACTATGTGCTATACTGACTTGGGAAATGTTACCCATGCATATTTCCTCTCAGATATACACAAAGCATTTTAGTAAATAAAAGGCTCTGAGAAATCCAACAAAAAAAGATATCAAGGGGCGCCTGGGTGGCTCAGTTGGTTAAGCGACTGCCTTCGGCTCGGGTCATCGTCCTGGAGTCCCGGGATCGAGTCCCGCTCGGGCTCCCTGTTCAGCGGGGGGTCTGCTTCCCCCTCTGCCCTCTTCCCTCTCGTGCTCTCTGTCTCTCATTCTCTCTCTCTCTCTCAAATAAATAAATAAAAAATCTTAAAAAAAAAAAAGATATCAAATATTTCCTACAGTGTTTCCCAACCTTATGTGAGCAAAGAATATCTCCACTGCAGCAACTATTAATATCCTGAGGAATAGCTTTCTTTGAAAAATCAGTGTGAAAAACACTCATCCATAACACTATCCAAAATACGGATACTCTACTCAGCATGTTCATGACAAGGATCCCCCTAGCAGTACAGTGAAGCCTATGGGTATCTTAGAATAATGTATTTAAATGCATAAAATAAAATATAAAGAATTATAAGGGAAACCAATCATACTGAAATACAGCTTTCAAAATAACTTTTTTTAAAAATGGGAGTACCTAAAGGAAAGAGGGAGGAGGGAACAGAAAAAAATATTAAAGGAATAATGGCCAAGGACCACATATTGTTTGATTCTATTCATATGAAAAATCTAAAATAGGTAAATCTATAGAGACCAAGAGTAGACAGAGGGGGCACATTGGAAGACAACAGCTAAAAAGAGGAGGGTTTCTCTTTGGGATAATGAAGTACTCTAAAATTGGTTGTGGTGATGGGTGTCCATCATCCATATATATAACAATATACATTTAATTGTACACTTTACATGGGTTAATTATACAGTATGTGAAGTATAACTCAATAAATCTGTTTTTAAAATTATGATAAAAAATTTTCCAATTATGTTGAAAACTATAAATGCACACAGATCCAAGAAGCCAAATAAATCCCAAACAGAAGAAATATAAAAACTACACCAAGACACATCATGAACAAATTGCTCAAAACAAATGATAAGGAGAAAATCTTGAAAGTAGTCTGAGACACATACACAGTGGGAGAAAGAGATGACAACAGATTTATTGTTGAATGCAATGAAAGGTAGAAGACAATAGAGTAAAAAAAATTTTTTTTAAGATTTTATTTATTTATTTGACAGAGAGACAGAGAGAGAGTATAAGTAGGCAAAGAGGCAGGCAGAGAGAGAGGGAGAAGCAGGCTCTCTGCTGAGCAGGGAGCCTGATGCAGGGCTCGATCCCAGGATCCTGGGATCATGACCTGAGCAGAAGGCAGCCACTTAACAGACTGAGCCACCCAGGCACCCCTAGGGTAAAATCTTTTATACACAAAAGAAAAAACTGTCAAACTAGAATTCTACCCACAGGGAAATTATCTTTCAAAAACAAAGGCAACACAGTGAGATTCCACCTCACACCCATTAGGATGGCTACTATCCAAACAATGGGAAATAGTAAGTGTTGACAAGGATCTGAAGAAATTGAAATCCTCCTGCCTTGCTAGTGGGAATGTAAAATGATGCAGCCACTGTGGAAAACAGTTTGATGGTCCCTCAAAAAAATTAAACATAAAGTTACCAATATGATCCAGTAATTCCACTCCTCATTATATATCCAAAGTAACTGAAAACAGGTGTTCAAACAAAAACCCATACAAGATACCTACAGTCAAAAATGATGTACTGTATCAATGTGATACACTACATTAATAAAAGAAAGGACAAGAACCATATGATCCTCTCAATAGATGCAGAAAAAACATTTGACAAAGTATAGCATCCTTTCTTGATTAAAATTCTGCACAGTGTAGGGATAGAGGGTACATACCTCAATATCATAAAAACCATCTATGAAAAACC
>NC_138382.1:50856406-50915283 GCF_054177405.1 Leptonychotes weddellii
GACAGAATGGGAGAAGATATTTGCAAATGACATATCAGATAAAGGGCTAGTATCCAAAATCTCTAAAGAACTCATCAAACTCAACACCCAAGGAACAAATAATCCAATCAAGAAATGGGCAGGGGCGCCTGAGTGGCTCAGTCGGTTAAGCGTCTGCCTTCGGCTCAGGTCATGATCCCGGGGTCCTGGGATCGAGTCCCGCATCGGGCTCCTTGCTCCACGGGAAGCCTGCTTCTCCCTCTCCCACTCCCCCTGCTTGTGTTCCCTCTCTGACTGTGTCTCTCTCTGTCAAAAAAATAAATAAAATCTTTAAAAAAAAAAAAAAAAGAAATGGGCAGAAGACATAAACAGACATTCCTCCAAAGAAGACATCCAAATGGCCAACAGACACATGAAAAAGTGCTCAACATCACTCAGCATCATGGAAATACAAATCACAACCACAATAAGATACCACCTCACACCAGTCAGAATGGTTAAAATTATTAAGTCAGGAAACGACAGATGTTGGCGAGGACATGGAGAAAGGGGAACCCTCCCACACCGTTGGTGGGAATGCAAGCTGGTGCAGCCACTCTGGAAAATGGTATGGAAGTTCCTCAAAAAGTTGAAAATAGAGTTAATCTACAACCCAGCAATTGCACTACTGGGTATTTACCCCAAAGATAAAAATGTAGGGATCCGAAGGGGTACGTGCACCCCGATGTTTATAGCAGCAATGTCCACAATAGCCAAACTATGGAAAGAGCCCAGATGTTCATCAACAGATGAATGGATAAAGAAGATGTGGTATACACACACACACACACACACACACACAATGGAATATTATGCAGCCATCAAAAAAATGAAATCTTGCCATTTGCAACGATGTGGATGGAACTAGAGGGTATTATGCTAAGTGAAATAAGTCAATCAGAGAAAGACAATTATCATATGATCTCACTGATATGTGGAACTTATGAAACAAGGCAGAGGATCATAAGGGAAGAGAGGAAAAAAATGCTACAAGATGAAACCAGAGAGGGAGACAAACCACAAGAGACTCTTAATCTCAGGAAACAAACTGAGGGCTGCTGGAGGGGAGAGGGGTAGGCAGATGAGGTGGCTGGGTGATGGACACTGGGGAGGGTGTGTGTTATGTAAGACTGATGAATCACAGACCTGTACCTCTGAAACAAATAATACTTTATATGTAAATAATAAAAAAATAGTAATAATAATAATACAAATAAATAAATAAAATACCTCTGGAAAAAAATGATGTATTATACACTTAAAATTCGGTTAAGAGGGTACATTTCGTGCAAAATGTTCTTACAATATTTTTTCAAAAAAAATATACACAAATGTTCATAGTAACACTATTCACAATACCCAAAAAGGCAGAAACAACCCAATGTCCATCACCTGATGAATGGATAAACAAAACTGGTATATCCATACAATGTAATATTATTTGGACACAAAAAGGAATGAAGTACTGATGCAACAACATGATGAACCTCAAAAACATTATGCTAAGTAAAAGAAGCAAGTCATAAAGAACTACATGTTGTATGATTCCATTTATTCCATATTCCATTATGAAATATCCAGAATAGGCAAATCCATAGAGACAGAATACAGATTAGTGACGGCCAGAGGCTGGGAAAGCGCAGAATGGCGAGTGACTTCGTAAAGAATACGGGCTTCCTTCCGGGGTGATGAAAATATTCTGCAACTATGGTGGTGATGGCTCACAATACTGTGATTGAACTAAATGCCATTGAACTGCACACTTAAAAATAGTTAAAATGGCAAATTTTATGCTTGTGCATTTTATCACAATTTTTAAACCCACAATGACATACACTGCACACTTAATAAAATGATTAAAATTAAAAAGACTAAAGGACTAACAGTATCAATTATTGGCAAAGATGTGGAAGAACTAGAACTCTCCACCATAGTGGGAATGTATGTTACTATTACTTTGGAAAACAGTTTGGTGGTTTCTTCTTTTTTTCTTTTTCTTAAAGATTTATTTATTTATTTGAGAGAGAGAGAGAGTGCATGCATGCACAGTGTGGGGACGGGCAGAGGGAGAAAAAGAGAATCTTTTTTTTTTTTAAGAGTTTATTTATTTATTTGACACACAGAGAGAGAGAGAGTACAAGCAGGGGGAGCAGCGGGGAGAGGGAGAAGCAGGCTCCCGCTGAGTAGAGAGCCTGATGTGGGGCTTAGTCCCAGGACCCTGGGATCATGAACTGAGTGAAGGCACGTGCCTAACCGAGTGAGCCATCCAGGTGCCCCAAGAAGAGAGAATCTTAAGCAGACTCCACGCTGAGTGCACAGCATGACACAGGGCTTGATCTCACAACCCTGAGATCACGACCTGAGCCAAAAACAACAGTTGGATGCTTAACCAACTGCACCATCCAGGTGCCACAGTTTGATGGTTTCTTAAAAAGTTCAGCATACACCAACTACTACATGATTCAGCCATTCCTTTCCTAGGTTTCCCAACAGAATGAAAGCATATGTCCACACAAAGACTCATGCACAGATGTTTATAGTAATTTTATTGTAATAGTCAAAAACTGGAAACAACCAAAGTCCATCAAGAGAGGAATGGATAAATTGTGGTATGTCCATATAATGGAATACTAATCAGCAATACACATGCAACAATCTGGAAAATCTCAAAAGAATTATACTGAGTGATGAAAAGCCACATAGAAATGTGGATACACTGTATGATTCCATTTATATAAAATTTTAGGAAATGCAAATTAATCTACTGTGACAAAAGCAGGTCAGTGGTTGCCTGGTGACTAGGTGATAGGGTTGGGTTGCTGGGAAGGGACAGGGAAAGCAAACACAAGGAAAGTTTTGTAGGTAAGGGATATATTCACTACCATAATTGTAATAATTGTTTGACAGGTATATACATATGCCAAAACTTATCAAATTACACACTTTAAATATGTGGGATTTACTGCATTTCAATTATATCTTTTTTTTTTTTTTTTAAGTAGGCTCCATGCCCAATATGGGGCTTGAACTCACAACCCTGAGATTAAGAGTTGTCGGTTCTACCCAGTGAGCCAGTCAGGAGCCCCTAAATTATATCTCAATGAAACTCTTATAAAACATTTTTTAAAGTATATGTCATAAGAGATGTTTAGGGACAAAAATATAAATTAAGCTTATATTTCCTACTAGATTATGCAGTTTTAATATTTTTATCTTTAAATTATTTAAATTTTGTTCCAAAAGATGAAAGTTATGTTTAAAAAATTGACTAGGCACTCAATGTATTATATTGATTGCTCTATGCATGAATGTATGGGTCAGAATAGGCTAGATTAAGCCACAGTAACAAACAGCCTAAATCTGAGTGGCTTAATACCATCGGGGTTTATTTCTTACTCACTCTACATAAACGTAACAGTTGATAGGAGATCACATTCATGGTAATCTCTCTGAGACCCAAGCCAAAAACTCCAACATTCTGAAGTGTTGTCTCAGTGCAGCTGGAGAAGAGAGAACTAAAGAGTGGAGGACCAGCAACTGAATGCTCCAGCCCACAGAGTACTGCTTTACTTCAAGGGGCCAGGGGAGTTGTGCCTCCATGTATCCAGATGTAGAGGAGAAATGGATACTGGTGAACATTAATAATCTACCACAATTTCCTATGACACTAAAAATTATTTCCACACCAACATATGACAAAGGAATTGAAACAACGTACTCCCATGAGCCAGAGATTCTACCCAGAAAAGGTAGAACTGCCAACTCCGTCCACACTTACAAGTTCTCTCAATATGTTGAATGGAAAGACAAAATTCCAGGTAACCCAGGGACAGCTAAGTAGCAACTCTTTTTTACTTTTAAAGTCTCCTAACTGCCTAGAAAATCGGCTCTTTTACACTTGCTTTGCATGCCATCAAATACCTCCACCATTCATTCAGCAGCTGCCCCCTATTATGCCCACGTGTTGAAAACCCGTCAGGTGGGTTCTGCACTCAAAAGGTCTAAACAAGGTAGTATGGGAATACAGAAGAGAACAATGAGGGTTTTTTTAAGGTGTTTTAAACTCTAACCTAGCCACTTTTTTCTGCTTTTGTGATACAAATCTGGGTCCCCACCTTGCCAACTCTGCAGCTTACCAGCTCCATGGCCATAGGCAAATCCCTTCTGAGGCTCAGTTTCCTCACCTGTAAAACGGGAATAATAAGGCTTACCTCCCAAGATTGTTGTGAGAACAAGAATGAGATCATGTCTATGGAAATGCTTTGTAAACTGTAAAGTTTTGTGTCAGCCCAAGTTATCATTACCATCACCATCATCATGGCTGTCTTGCACTGTCTAGAAGGGGAGCCCCAGGGTTGGGGAAGGCCCAGAGGAGAGAGGGGTTCCCAGCCTGACCCTAGACTCTGCTGGAATCAGGGCCTCTCTCTAATTAACTCTTCCTGGCAAAAGTTCCTTGCTGGACATGTTTGCCTACCGGTGAAGAGCCAGGTGAGGTTTCCAGGGGCCGCCCACTGGCCCTGACACACGGGGGAGGAATGGTGACTCACCAGCCCTGTAACAGCCTCGCTGACAGGCCTCTTGGCCCAACCCCTGGCACGGACTGTAGAAGGCTGGCAAGGGTGCAGCAGGGCCATCAGGTTTTCAAGAAGAGAAAAAAAGAGAGGAAGATGGAAAGAGGAAGGGGAAGAAAAAGGAGAGATAAAGGAAAAGAAAGGCACAAAAAGGCAAAAGGAAGAAACGAAGAAAAAGAAAGCAGAATGTGGTTACTTGAGGGGGGTGAGGAAAGAAGTTATTTGATGGATACAGTTTCAATTTTGCAAGATGAAAAAGTTCTGGAGATGAGCTGCACAACGTGAATGGGCTTAACACCACTGTACACTTAGGATGGTAAATTTTGCCACAATTAAAAACAGACCTTAGAAAATTATTTTTTAAAGTGAAGAAATGATAAAGGGGAGGTAGGAGGGAGAGAGAGGAGGAAGGTGGGGAGGGAGGAAGCGATGGAGGGAGAGAAGGATGTAGGGAGGGAGGAAAAGGAAGGAAGGAGAGAGGAGAGGAGGAAGGAAGGAAGGAGGAAGGGATGAAAGGGAAAGGAGATGAAGAAGGGAGGAAAGGGAGGAAACGGAGAAGAAAGAAGGACGAGGAAGGGGGAACAGAACGCCTCGCAGCCGACTACCTGGCAGCGCGCTGGGGGCACGCCGGCTCTCTCCAGTCAACCCCCAGCTCAGGGGCGGGGGACTCGGGCGCCGGGCTGCGCGTGACGTCATCGCGCCGCGCCGCCTCCCCGCCCGCCGCTTCCCGCGTCCCGGCGTTGTGTAACCGCGTGGCGCTGGTACTCGGCCCCACCGGCGGGTCCCGCTCTCCTTGGGTGGCTGCGAGTCCCTTGGTCTTTGGCTTTCTGCCCGGCCAGCCCCGGTGGCGGCAGGAAGACGATAATTGCTCAGAGACGCAGCACTTAATCTGGGCCGGTTGTGCAAGGCGCGCGGGAGGGAGGGCCCCGGGCAGCGGCTCTCACGCCTCAGCGGCCAGGCATGCGCGCGGGGGCGAGGGGCGGACAGGGGGTCCCGGGGGGCGCCTCCGGGTGTTCCCGCTGGAGCAGCCGCCTCCCTCCTCGGGAAAGCGCAGCCGCGTGATCGCGTGATCATCGTTGGAGAAGGGGAGGACCTGGGTTCCCAACCTGGCCCTGCCACCTGCCAAGGGGTGTGATATGGGACAAGTCACTTCACTTCTGGGCCCCAGGTTCCTGTGTGCACTAGGAGTAAAATTACTACCTTTCTTGGTGGTTGTTAGGATTAGGAATAATGCAGGTGAGGCCTAGAGCAGTGCCGGCACACATTAGGTACACATTGATTGGTGGCCATTAATTATTTCTCCTATCACCCACCAAAGGAGCTCACGCTAAAAGTCGATGTGCTGGGCTCTCCCGCCTGGCCCACACACTGTCAATCAAGACCTGGGTTCAAGCTTTGACTGCCAGTGACTTGCTGGACCTTGGGAGATTTGCCTCCATTCTCTGATCTTCAGTTTCCTCTTTCAAAATTGTATGACGAAGGTCCCCACCCCAGTAATCTGTTGGGAGATCTAAATGAGGTAATCCTTGAGAAAATGTGAGGTAAACAGATCTGTATCGGACTCTGCCAACCACTGTCCTTGAAAAATTCCTTTCCCTTGGTTTCCATGACAACAGGCACTCAAAGTTTTCTTCCTACCCCTGGATGTTTCTTCCCAGTCTCTTTGCAGGCTCTCCCTCCCTTACACGTCCCTTAGAAGTTGGTTGTGCCTTGAGGTTCTCTCTTAGGCCATCTGTCTGTTCCTTGATGAGGGGTGAATTGACTGCATCTTCTCTAAGACTTAAGGTTCCAGCAGCCACTGCAGCCCAGATCTCTCTTCTAGAGATCCAAATGTTTACAGGATACCTCCACTCGAATGGATTCACAGGAGCCTCACATTTGGCATGTTCCACGCTGAACATACCATCTTCCTATCACAAAACCATAGGGCAATACCCAGGTTCTCCATCCTCCCCAGGTGGAAAAGAAACCTGAGAGTCATTTTCAAGGCTTCCCTTTTCCCATCCTCCTACTATCCAAACACTAAGTCTGTCCTATCCTTTTACCTTTCTAATGACCCTTTAGTCTGTCTTTTTCCATTCCTGCTGTCATTATCCCAGTCTTGGCCATGGCCATATTGGTCACTTGGGGGATTGCAACAGCCTCCTAACTTGTCACTCTGTCTTCAGTCTTGTCCCCTCCAATCCACTCTCTACACTGAAGCCAGAGCAACCGTCCTAAAATACAAATCTATGTCACCCTACATTGAGTTTTTGCTTATCTCCAATTAAACTGTTAACTAAGTCCTGTTACTTGCCTGCCCTCCAAACTCTAGCCACAGGGAACTTATTTCTGTCCTGAGAGTGCAATGTCTCTGGGCCTTCTCACGTGCTATCTCTCTTTGTTTGGCTCACTCCTACTTATCCTGCAGATCTCCACCTAGGCATTTCCTCTGCATAGCCTTCCCTGACCTCCCCAACCCTTGATTAACAGAAGCACCCCTCCTATTTGCTCTTAACGTGGTAATACATAAACTCATCTCATGGTGAATTTGTTTTGATACAAACTTTTTAGAAAGCAAAAAGAAGTGTGTATCAAAATCTTTTAATATGTTCAAATCTGTCAACCCAGCAATTCCTCTTCTGAGAAATTTAAGAAAGCCTGAAAGATTGTACTTCAAATATTTAAGGACACTGACTTTCATCAGAGTGAAAAATGGAAACAACTGAAAGGTCCAGCAAGGGATTGGTTAAATATCACACCCATACAATGGAATAATTTGCAGCCATTACAAATGGAGAATATGTAATATATGGGAAAATCGTTCATGGTATAATGTTGGGGGGCGCACCTGGGTGGCTCAGTCGTTAAGCGTCTGCCTTCGGCTCAGGTCATGATCCCAGGGTCCTGGGATCGAGCCCCGCATCGGGCTCCCTGCTCTGCGGGAAGCCTGCTTCTCCCTCTCCCACTCCCTGCTGCTTGTGTTCCCTCTCTTGCTATGTCTCTCTCTGTCAAATAA
This sequence comes from Leptonychotes weddellii, assembly GCF_054177405.1. Taxonomy (NCBI): domain Eukaryota; kingdom Metazoa; phylum Chordata; class Mammalia; order Carnivora; family Phocidae; genus Leptonychotes; species Leptonychotes weddellii. The sequence goes on from NC_138382.1 coordinate 50,863,994, forward strand.
ACAAATAAAATCTTTAAAAAAAAAATGTTAGGTGGGGAAAGCAGGTTGCAAGATGCTAGGTATGTATGTACTGCATGGAACTAATTTTTTCATTTAAATTCACATAGAAAAAAGCATCTGGAGAAATATATGCCAAAATGTTAATAATGATCATCTCTAGGTGATGGTATTATAAGAGATTTTAATTTTGTTCACTTTGCTTATCTATGTTTTCTCCCATAGTCCTTTATTTGTTAATTATGTGATTTTTGAAAAAATAAAATAAACGTTTGTTGACTAATTGGGTATTCTTGTCCAGAGGCCTGAGCCAACCTGGCTGGGATAGGTGGACCTCTTGAAGCTCCTTGCCAACTTGAGAGGGGAGGGGCCTGAACACCAGAATAAAAAGCTTCTCACCTGTGCCTGATTCAAATACATAGCAACTGCCAGCAGGAAGGAAAAAACAGTTGCTCTTTTGGTAGACAAGGATACTCGAGGAATTTTCATTCATTGAAGAATTTGGCTTGGAAGTTTCCAGGCTGGTAGTAGAGATTTTCAAATTCCACCCTCTCACCTTGGAATTGGGGAACTAAAAACCCAAAGACGTTGGTGACTTGCCAAACCTGCCAGATCACACAGGAAGGTAATGGCAGAGCTGGAATTCAAACATATTTCCTCACTCCCTGGTTCCTGTTCGTTCCACTCTATGTTTCCACCCCCACGCCCAGCAACTAACACCAAGACTACCCTACCACACACAAACAAACACACACACACATACACACACACACACACACAGAGGCAAGCTGCTACATTTTCATCCAAAGTCCATATATCCAGGAAGCAGACCACCCTTGGATTCACTTACTTTTTACCATGAAGGTCTCTCACATTAATCCTTGAGAAGTTGACCCACTTAAATGGCCCACCAAGTTCTGTTGTAAAGAATATCCAACTCAGTAACGATTACATCCCAAACTCCACAGTTTTCTGTAGATCTTCCTCTGCATGAAGCACTTTTCCATAAGGTATTCTCTTTTATTTTTATATTTTTATTTTACTCTCCTAGTAGCTCTACAATGCAGGTATAACTGTCCTTTTGCCCTGTGAGGAAACTGAGAATCAAGGAGGTTAAATACTTTGTCAAGGTCACATCCATAATTGCCACAGTCGGGATTCAAACTCCCACTTGCAGTAGACCCTGCCTGTACCAGTCTGGACCTGTTTCCCTGGTCCACACTGCCATGCCAGAGCAGATGTCCCTTTTTATAGTCTGTTGAGACTATTACATTTTTGAAACTCACAGGAAATCAGAGCTAAAGAGACCTTGGAGATCCTCATTTCACATTTCCACATTTTATCCCATTCTTCAAGCAAACCATGTTGCACAGAGTACTTTACACCATGAACTATGGGCAGAGGACCTAAACTTAAACCCTGGTTCTGCCACTTACTAGTTGTGTGACTTTGGGAAAGTTACTTAACCTCTCTGTGCCTCAGATTCCTCATCTGCAGAGTGCGGATAATAATACTATTTAGCTCATAGAACTGTTACAAGGATTAAATGAGTTGCAATGTGAAAGTACACGAAACAGTGCTTGGCACAAGGTAAGCTCTCCATAAATAGTTTTTGTCATCATCATTACTATACTATTATACTACTTCTAAGAGCTTATGATGTACCAGGTGTTAAGAGAGTGAGTGGGAAAACAAAGATGACATAGACACTGTCCTCTCCTCAGGGAACTCGTGGCATGGAAGGAGAATGCCAAAACCATGTATTATTACATTTTAATAATGTGGTAAATGCAATGACATAGATTTGTGTGGACACTCCAGGAATGTGTGTGACTTGCTCAAGGCAGCAGCAAAGTTAGGACTTAAGCCAGGGTATCCTGAGCCTCCTTCCATCCCACCTCACTGATAGGGGGAATCTGCACATGGCACAGAACAGGTATGACCCAAAGCCTTTCCACAAGGCACCAAACAGAAACTCCTAAGGCCGTGTAACTTATGTGTAGATATAGGCAATAAACATTTGCTGAATGAGTCAGTGAGTCAAAGACATTGGTGAGAACACAGCCAACTTTTTCCTAAGCTCTCACCTCCTCAATGTACAGACATGAGGCAGTGGCATAGGATGAAATAGCAGTGAGCCCGGGGGGGGGGGGGTTTACCCCCTCTTCCTCCTCAAAAAGGTGGTATATTGGGACACCACCATTCGCTGGCTCCTCTTTCACCATAGCTGTTTCTGATGCCCTCAAGGTAAATGTTTAGCTCATTCAATTCAATCACTTCCACAATTACATGTCATTTATATGTGCTGGAATCTGTAGAGATAAAGGTGAATCAGCCCCAGTTCCTGCCCTCAGGGAGCTTGAATTCCAAAAGAGGAAATAAACCGTGACAAATTGCTATCTTGCAAGGTAGAAAGTGCTTGGCGCCCCAAGAAAAGGACAGACCAAAGACAACCAGAATCCAAATAGTAAGAGCTTACATGGATAATGTGGCAGGCTGAATAATGGCCCCCAAAGAGGTCCACATGCTGATCCCTGGGACCTGTGAATATTATTTTATATGGCAAAGGGTCTTTGCAGGTGTGATGAAGTTAATAATCTTGAAATGGGGAGATTATCCTGTATTATCTGGGTGGGCCCTAAATGTAATCACAAATACCCTTGCAAGAGGGAGGCAGTGGGAGACTTGACTGCAGAGAAGTGAGAATGAAAGCAAGAGATTAGAATGATTCCAGGAAGGGGCCATGAGCTAGGGAATGCAGGCTGCCTCCAGAAGCTAGAAGAGAAAAGGAGATGGATTCTCCCCTAGATCACCTTGAAGGAAACAGCCCTGCCAACACCTTGAAATTAGTCCAGTGAAACTATTTCTGACTTCTGGCCTCTGGAACTTAAGGCAATAAATTCCTGTTGTTTTAAGCCACCAAGTCAATGGTGATTCATTTTGGCAGCCATGGGAAACTAATACAGATAGTTTGCTGATGAGATGTCAGGCACTCTAACTGGGTTTGACACATGAATTCTACAGTCAGACTGCCTTGGTTCAAGTCCATTTACCATCTGTGCAGCTTTGGTCAACGTACCTCTCTGGGCTTCAGTTCCCTCATTTACAGAAGAGAAATAATATTTAGCACCCCTCCCATGGTGTGAGGAATAATGTGAAGGAGATATTACTAATGCTCACTATTATTTGGTTCTTCTTTCCTTCCATAGGAGTCTGCACTTTCTGCTCCCTTGCAGAAAGGTGGCACCATGTGACCACATGTAGTGAGAGAGAGACTGAGAGACAGAGAGAGAGACAGCATGAGTGGGGTGAGGGGCAGAGGGAGAAACAGACTCCCCGCTGAGCAGGGACCCCAATGCAGGGCTTGTCATGACCTGAGCCGAAGGTAGATGCTTAACCGACTGAGCCACTCAGGCACCCCTAAATAAATAAATCTTTTAAAAAAATAAATTAAAAAATAATAAAAAGGGTCATAGGAAAAAAATAATAAAAGTGGTCATAGGAATAGTGTGAAACACATGGGTATGTGTGACATGGATTCCCCAGAGCATATGTGCAGACCACCCAAAAAGGCACTAGAATGACCCATCTATATGCTGCCTACAGGAGACTCACTTTAGACATTAAGACACCTGCAGATTGAAAGTGAGGGGATGAAAATCTTTACCATGCAGATGCAACAAAAAGAAAGCTGGGGTAACAAGAGACAAAGAAGGATACTACATGATGATTAAGGGAACAATCCAACAAGAGGATATAATAATTGTAAATACCTATGCACCAACATGGGAGCACCTAAATACATAAGGCAACTACTAGCAGACATAAAGGAAGAAATTGACAGTAATACAATAATAGTAGGGGACTTTAAGACCCCACTTACATCAATGGACAGATCAACCAGACAGAAAACCAACAAGGAAACACTGGACCAGATGGACCTAACAGATATATTCAGGACATACCATCCAAAAACAGCAGTATGCACATTTCTTTTCAAGTGCACATGGAACACTCTCCAGAACAGATCACATATTAGGCCACAAAACAAGCCTCAACAAATATAAAAAGATCAAAGTCATACCATGCATCTTTTCTGACCACAATGGTATGAAACTAGAAATCAACCACAAGAAAAAATCTGGAAAGGACATAAATACATGGAGGCTAAATAACATGCTACTAAACAATGAATGGGTCAATCAAGAAATCAAAGAGAACATTTTTTTAAAGGCACTGGGATGAACTTAGTTATTATAATGACTAATTAATTAATTTGGCAAATGATACTGGGTTTCCATCTGAAGTTTCTTTTTAGAATAAATTTATGTTTAAAAAAAGTAAGTTGAGGGCGCCTGGGTGGCTCAGTCGTTAAGCGTCTGCCTTTGGCTCAGGTCATGGCTCAGGGATCGAGTCCCACATCAGGCTCCCTGCTCAGCAGGAATCCTGCTTCTCCCTCTCCCACTCCCCCTGCTTGTGTTCCTGCTCTCGCTATCTCTCTCTCTGTCAAATAAATAAATAAAATCTGAAAAAAATAAAAATAAATAAAAAAATAAAAAAAGTAAGTTGAGGGGCACCTGGGTGGCCGAGTTAGTTAAGCATCCGACTCTTGATCTCAGTTCAGGTCTCCATCTCAGGGTTGTGAGTTCAAGCCCTGCATTGAGCTCCACCCTGGTGGTGGAGCCAACTTAAAAAAAAAAAAAAAAAGAGTAAGTTGATTTAAAGACAAAATATTGATTAAACAATTTCATGGTAGCTTGTGAATATGGCAAAAATTGTAAGGGAGGAATCAAAGACTAAAATCTAGGCAACTTTCCTGGAACAGTGAAAAGAACATGGGCTTTGAGTCATACAGGCCAGGGCTTGAATCCAGTTCCTCCACATGCTGGCAGTGTGAACTCAATCAAATTGCTCAAGCTTCAGAGATGGTTTCCTTATTGTTTTTTAATGGGGATCATTATCCCTTCTTCATAAGGATCAGGTTGGTGCGAGGATTATGACTAACTTTCACCATTATTGACCTTGTATTTTTCCCTCTTATTGTTACCTGTGGGTCTTGATCCAATTTGTAAATTGGTTGCCAATCTGAACCACATTCCCAGAAGGCCTGGCCAGGCTCTGGAGAGATAGAGCCTATCAGGGCCCACTTCCTGCCCTCCAGGAGCTCCTAGCCTCGTGGGACAACTGACCTAGACTCAAAGATCCACAGTCCACAACCAAAGCGCTGTAGGGAGACAGACAGATACAGTGGCAGGAGACACTGAGATGATTGAGGCTCACCAAGGAGAGCCATGGTGCCAGAGGTGAGTCTCAAGCCCTGTGTTAATGTTCAACAGGCAGATGTGGGTAGGGAATGTATACTAGCTTACCTCGCCTCTCTAAGCCTCAGTTTCCTCTTTTGTAAAATACAAATAATACCACCTACCTTTTGCCATTTTACTGTGAGGATTAAGTAGGATAAAACATGGGAAGCACCTACAACAGTGCTAGGTTCATATGAGGCACTGGGTAATGGAGGCAATTACTTTACTATTATGCTGGATAATAAGGCCCCAGTGGGTGGCCCCCTTCCATAATGGAATTATCTTCTCCTTCCCTGTGACTCACCTCCAGGAGCTGGCCCAGGGGAGGGGATGTCCCAGGCTCCTGGGCAGGTTGGAACCATCAAGCTCCTTAGAGTAAGGCCTTTATTCACAAGAGATCAGTGCTCATGGCACCTCATCCCATGGCCCCCATTCTGCAAACATAAATGCTAGGTCCCCAAGAGAGGGAACACTTTTTTCCCCAGTGTCACAGCTGGTCCTTAAGTCCAGATTTCTACCATCTAAGAAGAAAAAGACTATGCCTCTGAGTCAACCCCAGGTCCTCAAAAGCCTGCTATATAGGAGCCCAGAGAGAACTGCTGAGAAGAGGCAGGAGTGTAGGGTGATGGAGACATGGGTTCAAATCCACCCAATTGCTGTCTGAACCAGGATCACAGCCCTTTTCCCCTCTGGGGCTCAGTGTTCTAAGACTGGGCGGGGTGGGCTTAGACTCCCACCCATGGCTGACTTTCAAAAAAGCACCAGGAAAGCATAAACCAATCAGAGCAGACATTGACAGTGTCCTGTGGTCCCTTCCTGGGCTAGGCATGAACACTGCTTGTGGGGGACATATACAACATGCAGAGTGTACAGTACGTGTTCTTGAAGAGAAAATGGGTCAACTGCACATCTCTCTCCCCTTCTATCCACCTCCCCTCAAGTGCCTAGCCCTCTGCCTGATACTTGCTGGCTCCACCTCAAGGTCAAATGTGTGTCCTGCAAGTCCCTCTTCCTGAAGAAGGTCCGTCTTCCCAAAAAAGAGGCAAGGACCTCATGATTTTTTCTTAAGCCTATTGAAGTATAATTTATATACTATAAAATTCATTTAAAGTGTACAATTCAATGATTTATAACATAAATTTACAGAGTTGTGCAACCATCACCATAGTCCAGTTTTGGAACATTTCCAGCATCCCACTAAGATCCCTCATGCCCATCACTTCTCATTTCTATCCAGTCCGAGGCAATCACTAATCTGCCTTCCATTTCTACAAATGTGCTTTTTCTGGTTATTTCATATAAATGGAACCATATAACATGTGGTGTTTTGTGTCTGGCTTCTTTCATTTAGCATCATGTTTTTGGAGGTTCATCCATGTTGCAGCAGGTGTCAGGACTTCCTTCCTTGTCTTATTCATTTCAGTGCCTGGCCCAGTAAGTGCTCAGTAAGAGGCTGAAGAATCTCACATGAAGACCAGAGGCCATTCCAAAAGGAGGGCAGCTACCAGCCAAAGAAATTCCAGTCAGCCTCCAAGGTCCTGTGGATGACGTGCCGATGCCCATGCCCACTGCCAATGATGCGAATATAGCAATTTGTTTTTAAACCTGTAATTGTACACCAGTTGAATTGTCATGCCCTCAGCTTCAGAGGTGTGCTGCTGCATCCCATCCATTTATTTTGAATTTGCCCTTATTCCCCCCTCACCTTGGCTCTGAGAGCCACGGTGACTCATTGCTCTGCAATTAACTCTTCTTCTTCAAGCCGGAATCGCCTGAACTAGTTGAAGAAGAACAACACTCCAAATCCAACCTTGTCTCCAACTGTTACTGTAGAACTGACTATCTCTCCCTTCAAGTCTGTAAATTTTTGCTTCATATATTTTGGGACTCTTTTTTCAGGTGTGTATATGTTTATAATTGCTACATAATTTAATACTTTCTGATGGATTGAATTTTTTATCAAGATATATTGTCCTTCTCTGTCTCTTGAAATCTTTTTGACTTAAAATCTATTTGTTTCCAAAAGCACCAGCAACAAAAACAAAAAATAAACAAGTGGAACTATATCAAACTACTAAGTTTCTGCACAGCAAAGGAAACAGTTGACAAAATGAAAAGGCAACCTATGGAATGGAAGAAAATATTTGCAAACCATAGGTCTGATAAGGACTTAATATCTAAAATATATAAGAAACTCATACAACTCAACAGCAAAAAACAAGATTTTTTCAGGGGCAAATGACCTGAATAGACATTTTTCCAAAGAAGACATACAAACGGCCAACAGAGACATGAAAAATACCCAACATCACTAATCATCAGGGAAATGCAAATCAAAACCACAATGACATACTACCTCACATCTCTTAGGATGGCTATTTTCAAAAAGTCAAAAGATAACAAGAGTTGGTGAGGATGGAACCCTTGTGCACTGTTGGTGGGAATGTAAATTGGTACAGCCATTATGGAAAACAGTATGGTGTTCCCTCAAAAAGTTAAAGACAGAACTACCATATGATCCAGCGATTCCACTTCTGGGTATTTAGCCAAGGGAAATAAAATCACTGTCTTGAAGAGATAGCTGCACTCCCATGTTAATTGCAGCACTATTTACAATAGCCAGGATATGGAAACAACCTAAATATCCACTGACAGATGAATGGATAAAGAAAATGTGGCATGTAAACACAATGGAATAAGATTCAGCCTTTAAAAAAAAAAAAAAAAAAAAGGAAATCCTGCCATTTGCAACAACAAAGATAAACCTGAAGGATATTATGCTAAGTGAAATAATCCAGACACAGAAAGACAAATATCACATGATTTCACTTATATGTAGGATCAAAAAAACAAAAAAGTGGAACTCATGGTAATGAAGAACAGGATTACCTGGGGCTGGGGGGTGGGGGGAAAAGAGAGATCTTGATCAAAGGGTACACACTTTCAGTTATAAGATAAATAAGTTCTGTAGACCTAATGTACAGTATGGTGACTGTAGTTAATAATAACATATTATATACCATACTTGAAATTTGTAAGAGAGTAGATCCCAAGTATTTTCACACACACACAATGGGTAACTATGAGAGGTGATGAATATATTAATTAATTTGATTATGGTAAAAAAAATCACATTGTATAACTTAAAAATACACAATTTTGTCAAAAATTTAAACTTTCTTTTTTTTTTTTTTAAAGATTTTATTTATTCATTTGAGAGGGAGAGAGACAGAGAAAGCACAAGTGGGGGAGAGGCAGAAGGAGAGGGAGAAGCAGACTCCTGGCTGAGCTGGGAGTCTGACGTGGGGCTCGATCCCAGGACCTGGAGATCATGACCTGAGCAGAAGGCAGATGCTTAACCATCTGAGCCACCCAGGTGCCCCCAAAATTTAAACTTTCTTAAAAATGTATTTTGTCCAATAATAATACAGCCACCCCCGCTCTCTTTTGCTCACTATTTGTATACAGTATCTTGCTTAATAGCATCAGGTGCCTGCTTCCGCAGGACAACCCCTAAACCTGGTGTACCCAAAATGCTGCTCCAGGTCTCCCTGAGTCTTGGTTCTGTGACTATTCAGAAATTTTCTGTTTCTCTTTCCTATGAATCCTTACAATAATCCATTAGCAAATCAATCCCTTAAACTCATTTCTTGCCACCTGAAATTACCGGAGCTTAGTAATGAGGATAAGAACAACAACAAGAAATCTGTAAGATAGGAGTGAGTCCACTCATGGAGACATATGTGGTACATCTAAGATGCTGTGAAGGACCTTCAAGTCAATTATTCATTCATTCCTTCATTTTACAGCCCCTGAGTACTCATTCCATGCCAAGTCCTAAGCTGGACATAGCATTGAGTCATTAGTAGCCCCTGCTATCTAAGATTTAGAGGATGATGCAGACAAGCAGGGCCATTTTAAGACATTCATAGGCTATACCTCAGTCTCCTTATCTCTGAAATGGGGATAATAGCACAACACCACAGGGCTACCATACAGATTAAATTAATTAAAAATGTGTAAAATGCTTAGAATAGTGAATAGTACATGTAAGCACTTAATAAATATTACCTATCATCAATCATCAACATCATCATCACCAGCCTTAATTACTCTGTCTTTGGAACTGGATCTCATCAGTTAAAATTAAAAATTTTTACTCTAAAAACAGATTTTAGTATAAACATTTTTACTATAAAGTAGGACATTTTAGTAATTTTTCTTTAGAACTTATGATTCATTTCAGATATGCTCATTTCTTTTTACATTTGGGAGCCCAGATATCTTTGGAAAGCCCTTGGAAAGGTCTTAAGTCCCATACCTCAGGACTCCAGGGGATAAAGTGGCCCCACCCAGAGTGACCACGTAGGGCTGCACAGGTTGTTTTAACTGCACAACTCTAAGGGAAACCAATCTCATTGACTATGAAGTGACTGTCCCCCACCCCAATGCCCAGAGATGTGTACTACAGCAGCCCTGGTCCTGCAGGTGAGGAAACCAAGGACTGCCACACAATGCAATAAAGACCACTTCCAATTGGGAGAAAAGAGAAGGCTTTATGGAGGGTTGACATCTGAGCCAAGTCTCGAAGAGTAGAAAGATTTCAGTCCATGAGATGCTGTGAGAAGGGCATTCCAAGCAGAAGAAGTAATAAGAGCAAAGGCAAGGGGATAGATACATTTGGGGAAGAGTGAGTCATTCTTTTTGGTCAGAGTAAAGGATGGGGGTGGAGTGGAGAATGAAATGAGTTTGGAGAGAGATAAATGATCCAGATCAAGGAGGGCTTTGAATACAGGCTTACAGTTGAAACTGCTAGGTAGGCAATGAGAAGTCACTGCAGGTTTCTGGGGAAGGAAGTATCATAATCAGGGCTGTACCTTAGCAAAGGCCCTCTGACAGCTGGTGTGGGAGGTGCGCTGGAGGGGGCAGAGGATGGAAGCAGGAGACCAGGAAGAAGATGGTTACAACGGTCCAGTGGCTGATAGGAAGGATAGAGAAGAGGGCCAGGATTAGAGTGATGTTGGGGAGGTAGAGTGGACACTGCCCAGTTCAGATGGCCACCAGGGCAGGTATAGTGGACCTAACTCAAACCCCCAGCCCCGCGTGGCTCCTCACCCTAAGGCAGGTCAGGTCCACAGGCTGCAGCCCCCCTCTCACCAGAGCTTCTGATGGCCAGGATTGATTGGTTGATTTGCAGAGGTGTTTCAGGCCAACAGCTAGAGATCTTGGCTTCGTTGGATCAAACCCACGATGTCATGCTGGCACCTCAGCTTGCTGGCTGGAGACTTGGAGCCAAGACTGGAGCCAAGACCCAGAATTAACAGCACCACCGGGGTGGAGGCAAAAGTTGGGAAGAAAATATGAGACAAAGATTCTGGGACCACGGGCACTGAGGACACATATACGACAGCATTTTGTATCCCACATCTATTAGGCCACTTCTGGAGCCCTGTGTCTGTCTAGCCCCATGCTCTGCGAGGGCTGCAGGTTGGAGTGTGCCACTTCACCCCTGTGAGAATGGCTACAGAATGGCTGTACTCAGACAGCTAATAACAAGCATCAACTTCCCGTGGCTGCCATAACAAAGGAGCACAAAGCAAATGGCTTAAAACAACAGAATTTTATTATCTCATGGTTCGAGTAGCTAGAGGTCCAAAACCAAGGTTTGGTAGCGTCACCCTCCCGCCAGAGGATGTCGAAGAGTTTGAATCCATTCCTTATCGCTTCTGGTGGCTGTCAGCATTCCTTGGCTTGTGGCTGCTCACTCCAGTCTTTGCCCAATCTTCACATGGCCTTCTCTTCTTCTCTTTGTGTCTCTCCTCTGTGTGTTTTTTAAAAGGATGTTTATCATCGGATTAGGGTTCTCCTGGGTAATCCAGGATGATGGTGCATATAATATAATAATATTATTAATATTCAACATTATTTGAATAGGAATTTTAAAGTATTTTTAAGGATAAGTAATGGGATGCCAATGAAGAATTTCCTAAGGGCAGTAAAGGGAAGGGAAAATTCTTCTATACCCTTAAATTCTTCCAGCTGGACTAAGAAATAAATTTACACGAACAGAGTAACAAAAGAAAAGAACCAAAGTTTTATTATGTGTGCATGGAAGCTCAATAATGAAACTGAAACCTAAGGAAATGTCCAAGACAGGTGGTTTTTATACTTTTTAGACAAAGAAAATAAATCTGTGAGGAATTGACAGGACAAAGAAAACTTAACTTTGGGAGCTTCAATTAGTAAGGAATTCCAAACAGAATTTGGGCTGGGGTAGTAAATTAGTTGAAAGTACAGGGCTGTTTATATGGCCTTTGGGTTCTAAATTTCCCATCTCTGGTGACAAGGATGTCTCTTTACCTCCTGGTACAGCGAGAGTACCTTTCACAGGGGAGATTTATTTCCTCTTTTCACGGGCAAAGAGAAAGATCTGAATGTCCTTCTTGCATAGATAGTCTCTTAAATAACTTATTTAAAATAACCAATGTGCCAAAGTGGCCCATCTTGGGGTAGCCTGTGCTTGGCCCCTACAGCAGCAAGGTGCGAGAATATCTGGAGACAGGGTATGCATCTGGAAAAGCATCACTGAGATTGACAGGGAAGCTCCGTTTACTGGGCAGGCATGATTTATCCCGTCCAGCGAGGCCAATGCAGGACACCCAAAGCTTGGGAAATATGCTTGGTGAGTGAATGAATGAATGAATGAATGACCTTGAGAGCTGCTCAGGAGGCTGATACTAACTGTTGGGAGAAGTGATGGACTGGTTCTTGGGACAGAGTGTATGAGTCCCAGGAGTATGTATATGTGTTTCTCTGTGTGTGTGTGTGTGTGCTCATGTACATGTGTGTAGGTGGGGCTGAGAAGGCAGGAGGAAGAGACAGCAGCCTTTGATAGGCTGGTAAGGGAAAGATCTAAAGAAAGGTTAGAGAAGAAGGGGCTGGCCAAGGACTTCTCCCTCACTGGACTCATCCAAGCAGCTTGGACTTGGTCATTCCCTCAGCTTGGACCTCCCTCAGCTAACTCGGTGTAGGTACGAGCTGGTAGTCACCAGTAAGTCTGTGGAGAGTCCAGCCATCCACCCCAGCTCCTGCCTTCCAGCCCCTCCCAGGCTGTACCTTATGCCTACCCACTCCGTCTTCAGTGTTCTGTCTTCTCTCCCTTTGCCTGAAGTTTGGGCTTCCTGTAGACAAATCATGTCTACTAGCTGCTTTGCCTCCATTGTTTCATTTCATGCCCCCAGCATGACCTTTACCATGATTATCCCCTGAGGCATAATTATATATATATTTTGTCCTGTCAATTCCTCACAGATTTATTTTCTTTGTCTAAAAAGTATAAAAACCACCTGTCTTGGACATATATATATATGTATGTATGTATGTATGTATTTGGTCTTTACCTCAGGTTCCTGGCACAGAGCTCCTAAAACCTTTGAAATTTCCTGAGTGATTGGGGGTGATAGGAGTATCTTTTGTTATTCATAATAAGCTCCTTTTAACCTTACCTGAGTGTATGCTAATGAGGTCACTCTTGGGGGTGGGGGTGCAAATAGCTTGAGGACAGGGTTGGTCACCAGAAAGACCTAGGCATTGATTAGAAGGGTGAAACTTTCAGCCCTACCTTTTCACCTCTGACCCTCTGGTGGCTGGGAGTCAGGCTGGGGATTGAGTTCAATCACCAATAGCCAACGATTTAATCAATTATATGTAATGAAACCCCCATTTAAAAAAAATAAAAGGCAGTCAGTTGAGCGTCTGCCTTCAGCTTGGGTCATGATCCCAGGGTCCTGGAATTGAGCCCTGTATCGGGCTCCCTGCTCGGTGGGGAGTCTGCTTCTCCCTCTCCCTCTGCTACTCCCTGTCTCTTTCTCTCTGTCAAATAAATAAATCTTAAAAAAAAAAAACAACTAAAAAATGGGTTCAGAGAGCTCCTGAGTTGGTGAATATATCAAGGTGCTGGGATGGTGCCCTCCACAATCCATGGGGACAGAAGTCTCTCTACTCAGGACGCTTGGATCTCACCCTATGTACCTCCTCATCTGGCTGCTCATTTACATCCTTTACAGTAAACTGTAGTAGTAAGTACAGTATTCTCTGGAATGAGAGAGTTGTTCTAGCTCATTATTGCCATCTGGGAATCCCTGACTTTATAGCCAAGTCTGGCAGAAGTGCAGATAAGCGGAGGGCCCACTACTTGGAATGGCCTCTGAAGACAGGGCAGTACTGTGGGGCTGAGCCCTCAACAGGTGGAGTCTGACGCTAGCTCTGGGTGGTCAGGGTTAGAACTGAAGGAATCATAGGACACCTAGTTGGTGTCAGTGACTTGGAGCAGCGATGTTGGAGACACAATGCATCTGGTGTCAGTGGAGGACAAAAAGCCCTCATTCCCATTTTGCAGATGAGGATTCTGAGACTTGGAGAGGGAATATGTATCATCCAGAGTCATATCCCTGGTAAGGGCTAAGTGAGGGGTCTGCTGGACTGAGTTGAAGTCCTAAATTTGCCATTAACGCCCTCAATTTCCACACAGGTAAGGTGGGGTTAGGGATCCCTGCCCTCTTCCCTCATTGAGTAGCTTCAAGGAGTCATTGAGATAACTGATGTGGAACCACTCTATAGATTGGGGAGACAAGAATTGTAGGACAAGGGGCACCTCGGTGGCTCAGTCAGTTAAGCGTCACCTTTGGCTCAGGTCATAATCTCAGAGTTCTGGAATCGAGCCCCTTTGGGCTCCCTGCTCTGTGGGCAGTCTCCTTCTCGCTCTCCCTCTACCCCTGCCCCACCTCTCCCCCCACTCAAATAAATAAATAAAATCTTAAAAAAGAATTGCAGCATGAAAGGATCCCGATGTAGGTTCAAATCCCAGCTTCTCTGTTCATTTCCTGGGTGACCATGTAGAAGTTAACTTCTCTGGACTTGTTTCCTTACCTACAAAATGAGGGAGATACTACTGACCAGGGAGGATTTTAGATATCAGATGTCAGGCTCTCAGTACACTCCCTGATACAGGAAGCTCTAGTACCTCTGGTAATAGCTGAATGCTAAGTCCAGGAACTTACTAACCATAGCAATTTTTTAAAAAAGTTTTAACCAAAAGACAGAAAGACATAGAGTCAAAACCAGATTGATATCAGGAAATGTCATTTATATGGAAATAAGAGAATTCTGAATAAACAAAACTGGCCAAGCCAGGTGTGAAAAATAAGACCCTGAGGCTCTGGTATTTTTAGAAGCCATTTTGCCTCTAACTCTTGCCAATTATTGCCTGTAATTTCCCTAGCTCTGCGAGGATGGGTTTTTTTTTTTTTTTAAAGATTTTTTAAATTTATTTATTTGACAGAGAGAGAGATAGTGAGAGCAGGAACACAAGCAGGGGGAGTGGGAGAAGGAGAAGCAGGCTTCCCGCCGAACAGGGAGCCCGATGCAGGGCTCCATCCCAGGACCCTGGGATCATGACCTGAGCCGAAGGCAGACACTTAACGACTGAGCCACCCAGGCACCCGCGAGGATGGGTTTTAAAATAATTTGACTGCTGATCTTCAAACAAATCCCCATTCAGGATGATCAGCAAATGCCTTCCATTCGTTTTCATTCATTCAATCATCTGTCCATTTTGCAGACATTTACTCAGCACCAGCTTTGGGCCAGGCACTGCAGTGAGTGCTGGGATATACTGGCCATCCAGACCCATTCCTGGCATCAAGAAGCTTCTAGTGTAGTCCAGAGAACAGAGGAATCAATCACCAGTTAAGAGAAGGGGACAGCTTTCCTAAGGAGGTGCTTCATGAGGAGCCACCCAGTGAAAGGTGGGCGGAGAGAGGTGAGGATAGGTCAGGACCAGGTAAGACACAAGCCAGAGAGATGTATGAGGAAAAGAGCAAGGAAGGAGACATGGTGGAGGAGGAGCCCAGAGTGATGGGAAAAGCCCTGATCTTGAAGGAAGGTGCTGGAACTTTGTAGCAGATTAAACATCTTGAGCTAGAAAACATGGGCAAGGTCAGGGCCAAGTGGGGAAGATTCATCATGGCCACCCAGAGGGGTTTTATTTTAAGTCCCACCATCTCAAAGGGACCAACTTCTGAACCCAGCTCCACATTAACCTCTTGTTTGATCTTGGCAAGTCACTGCCTCACTCTAAGCCTCATTTTCCTCAACTCTGAGGCTAAGAGAGGAAAGGAGATGAATCCAAAATTACAAACCCTGAACCGGGGGTCTGGGCTCAACATGCTTTCCAGTTCACCAAACAGGTCTGTTCATATCTGATTCTGGGGGAAACAGTGCTTATCAAATTGAGGATCATTAGAAGGACCTCAGATAAACTGCATGAATAAAATAGAGTTAGCATGAGGAGGGCTGTGGCTAAGGCTAGTGTCTGTGACAAGATGGCATGGAGTGAGACTAATGGTTTAAAAAGGCAAAATAAGGGTGGATACCTTTGAATAAGATTAGTATGTGAGGCTGACCTAACAAAAATCAAACACAGCCAGCATTTACTCCTCTCACTCCAAAAAGGCTACATTGCTCATATTTTTTAAGATTATAAGGATATGGGCAAGCAGAAAAAAATGCAACAGTCAACACCCTGGTCTCAGAGAGTTCAGCTATGAACTGGATGCTATCCAATTTCTGCCTAACACTTACCTGAGATTTGGCAATATCTATTTTACCGATTTAAAATATTTATGACCTAAAAAATAAAATAAAACAAAACAAAATATTTATGCCCTGTGACCTAGTAATTCCACTTTGGGGAGTCTATTCTAGAAAAAATAGTGAAAGATGCAAACAAAGACCCATGTACAAATATACTCATCAACATATTGTTTATAATAACAAAAATTGGAAATACTTTAAATGTCTGTTTTAGGGTGTGTTTCCCAGAAGTAGATGCTGAGGCAAGGCTGTGAATGCAAGTAGTTTATATCAGAAGTGATCACAGGAAGCACCAATATGGGAGTAAGAAAGTGGATCAGGGAAGGAAAGCAAGCCTATAAAGTGTAAGTTATTGAGCAGGTTTCCACCACGGGGAACTGGAGAATTCTGCTCAACAGTGTAGACCATACCTCAGAGTTTTCCCACCTGGCAAGTAAGGAACCTTGGGCATTTACCTACCAACTCCCCAACTGTCATTGTTTGATGTGGCTTCTGAGAATGTTAACTTCCTGGAACTTCCATTTTGCTGCACATGCAGACCAAGAGTGAAGTCACAGGTATTCATAGTAAGCAGCCTCCAATGTGCAGAAGTGAGTGCCAAGGTAAATGTCAGGCAGGGCACTGATAATGTCCAATAATAGGAGAATGATGAATTATCATAGGCAAATGAAAATTGCTTTTTAATATTGTAGAAAATTGAAACCACTTTCTCAGATTGCAATAGAAAAAAGAAAAGACTAAATTAGTAAAAGGCAAAATAACAGAGGAAAACAAGCATAAACCAATATGTACTTAACTGTTGTTTCTTAAAAAATTAGAATAAATGAAACAAGCTATAATAAAAGCTATAAAAGAGAACTTTCCAGAGATTAAATATGACCTATTTGGAAAATGAAAGGCTTTATCATTTCCTATGAAAAGTCAATGGGGCACCTGGGTGGCTCAGACGGTTAGTCTGCCTTCAGCTCAGGTCATGATCCCAGGGTCCTGGGATTGAGTCCCGCATTGGGCTCCCTGCTCCTTGGGAGCCTGCTTCTCCCTCTGCCTCTCTCTCTGTTTCTCATGAATACATAAATAAAATCTTTAATAAATAAATAATAAAATTTAAAAAAAGAAAAGCCAATGAATATATTTAGAGGTCATTTAAATGTATTCAGGAAAACAGAACCATAAGAAATAAAAAAGAGAAAATCTCCACAGACAGAAAAAAATTAAGACAAAAGAACAAAATCAACTCAATCAGCTTCAAACTTCTATCTGCAAAAGTAGTGTGAAAGACAATAAAGTAACATATACAGAGTTTTTTTTTTTTAAAGATTTTATTTATTTATTTGAGAGAGAGAGAATGAGAGAGAACACATGAGAGGGGGGAGGGTCAGAGGGAGAAGCAGACTCCCCGCCGAGCAGGGAGCCCGATGCGGGACTCGATCCAGGGACTCCAGGATCATGACCCGAGCCGAAGGCAGTCGCTTAACCAACTGAGCCACCCAGGTGCCCAACATATACAGAGTTTTGAAAGTAAAAAATGTCCATCAATAACTTTATGTAAGATCCAGTTGACTTTAACATAGGAAAGGAACAGAGAAACTTAGGAGAGTATTTCTACTTGTTAAAAGAAAGAGGGAGAGGATATAAAGCCCATGGAATTTCCAAAGATTAAGTTCAAAGATTAAGTTCATAAAAATTAATGTCTCATAGTCAGAAATGTAACACATACAGAAAGGAGATGGTAGATCAGAACTGTAAAAATTACAAGCTTAAGCTATTAGAATTATCAGAATAATTATATATCAAGAAATGAAAGAGTCAGGGGCGCCTGGGTGGCTCAGTCATTAAGCGTCTGCCTTAGGCTCAGGTCATGATCCCAGGGTCCTGGGATCAAGCCCTGCATTGGGCTCCCTGCCCGGCAGGAGGCTTGCTTTTCCCTCTCCCACTCCCCCTGCTTGTGTTCCCTCTCTCGCTGTGTCTCTCTCTGTCAAATAAATAAATAAAATCTTAAAAAAAAAAAAGAAAGAAATGAAAGAGTCTAGAAAATATGAACATAAGGTTATAAAGATAACTAAGTATTTACAGTATACTTCACCCAACAAGAGCACAATACATATTCTTCTCAGGCTCATATGGAACAATTACCAAGATAGATCACATTCTGAGCCATGAAACATCTTAACAAATTGAAAAGAATAGAAATGATACAATGTATGCTCTTAGACCACAATAGAATTAAACTAAAAATCAGTAACAAGAAGTCCCAGCTAGTGCAATAAGAAAAAGAATATATAGATAGAAAGAATGGAAGGAAGGAAGGAAGGAAGGAAGGAAGGAAGGAAGGAAGTGAGAAAAGAGTGAGAGAGAGAAGGAGGGAGGGAGGGAGGAAAGAGAGAGAAAAAGAAAGAAAGAGAGAGAAAGAAAGAAAGAAAGAAAGAAAGGAAACTATTTTAATTCACAGATGACACAAATGCCTATGTAGAAAATCCCAAAGAACTGACCAAAAAAATCCTGGAAATAATAAGCAATTATAGCAAGCTTGCAGAATACAAGGTTAATATACAAAAGTCAATTGCTTTCCTGCATAGCAACAATGGACAACTGGAATTTGAAATTAAAGTACAATATCATTTACATTAGCACCAAAAAAAAAAAAGAGAGAAAGAAATACTTACATACAGTGCTCGCTTTGGCAGCACATATACTAAAATTGGAAAGAAATACTAACATATAAATCTAAAGAAATATGTACAGGCCTATATAAGGAAAATCATAAAACTCTAATAAAATAAATCAAAGAAAAACTAAATAAACAGAGATAATCTATGTTCACGGTTAGGAAGACTCAGCATTTTTTTTTTTTTAAGATTTTATTTATTTGACAGAGAGAGACACAGCGAGAGAGGGGACACAAGCAGGGGGAGTGGGAGAGGGAGAAGCAGGCTTCCCGCTGAGCAAGGAGCCCGATGTGGGACTCGATCCCAGGATTCTGGGATCATGACCTGAGCCAAAGGCAGATGCTTAATGACTGAGCCACCCAGGCGCCCGGAAGACTCAGCATTTTTAAGATATCTATTTTTCCTAACTTTTTTTTTTTAAAGATTGTTATTTATTTATTTGACAGAGAGAGAAAGCCAGAGAGCACAAGTGGGGGGTGGGTAGCAGAGCAGTAGAGGGAGAAGGAGAAGCCGGCTCCCCACGGAGCAGGGAGCCTGATGCGGGGCTCAATCCCAGGACCCTGAGATCATGACCTGAGCTGAAGGCAGACGCTTAGCCAACTGAGCCACCCAGGGGCCCCTATTTCTCCTAACTTGATCTATAGATTCAACACAATCACAATCAAAATCCCAGAAGTGTATTTTGTGGGTATCAACCAACTGATTCTAAAGTTTATGTGGAGAGGCAAAGGCCCAGAATTGCCAGCATAATACTAATGGATAACAAAATCAGAGGACTGACACTATTCAACTTTAAAACTCACTATAAAACTACAATAATCAAGGGGCGCCTGGGTGGCTCAGTCAGTTGAGCATCTGCCTTCAGCTCAGGTCATGATCCCAGGGTCCTGGAATCGAGCCCCACATGAGGTTCCCTGCTCAGAGGGAAGTCTGCTTCTCCCTCCCCCTCTGCCCCACCTCCTACCCCACTCGTGCGCTCTCTCTCTCAAATGAATAAATAAAATCTTTAAAAAAAGAAACTACAGTAATCAAGACAATGGCATTGGCAAAAACAAAACAAAACAAAAACCAAATACATCAGTGGAGTAGAATAAACAGGCCGGAAATAGATCCACACAAATAGTCAAATGATCTTTGACAAAGGAGCAAAGGCAATTCAATGGAGAAAGAATAGTCTTTTCAACAAATGATGCTGGGACAACTGGACATCCACATGTTAAAAAAAAAAAAAAAAAGAATCTAGACACAGACCTTACATCCCTCACAAAAGGTAACTGAAAATGGATCATAGGCCAAAGTGTAAAATGCAAAATAATAAAATTCCTAGAGGATAACACAGGAGAAAATCTAGATGCCCTTGAGTTTAGCAATGACTTTTTATATACAACATCGAAGTCATGATCAATGAAAGAAAAAATTGATAAATTAGACAGATGTCATTAAAATTAGAAACTTCTATTCTGTGAAAGACACTGATAAGAGAATGAGAAGACAAGCTACAAATTAGGAGAAAATATTTGCAAAAGACAAATCTGATAATAGACTGTTATCCAAAAGATACAAAGAACTTTAAAAACTCAACACTAAGAAAATAACCCAATTTTTTAAACGGGTAGAAGATTTGAACAGATACTTCACACACACACAAACAAGATATAGAGATGGCAAGTGATATCATACATCATTAGGGAATTGCAAATTAGAACAACACTGAGACACCATTTCATATTAGAATGGTAGAAATCCAAAACACTGACAAAACCAAATACTAGCAAAGGTATGGAGCAACAGGAACTCTTATGCACTGCTCACAGAAATGTGAAATGGTACTAATCACTTTGGAAGATAGTTTGGTAGTTTCTTATAAAACTAAGCATACTCCTACCATATGACCCAGTAATCATGCTCCTTCATATTTACCCAAATGGATTGAAACTGATGTCTACATAAAAACCTGAACACAAATGTTTATAGCAACTTTTTCCATAATTGCCAAAATTGGAAGCAACCAAGATGTCCTTTAGTAAGTGAATAAACTGTGGTATTTCTATACATTGGAATATTATTATTCAGTGCTAAAAAGAAATGAGCCATTAGGCCATGAAAAGACATGAAGGAAACTCATACTATGAAGAGAAGGAAGCCCATCTGAAAAAGACTCCATACTGTATAATTCCAACTATATAGCATTCCTGGAAAAGGCAAAACTATGGGGACATTAAAAAGATAAGTGCCAGTAAAAAGATAGTTGCCATGGTTGGGGGGAGGGAGATATGAATAGGTGGAACACAAGGGGATTCCAACCCCCCACACAGGGAATTTTTAGAGTAGGGAAACTACATGTCCTTATACAGTTGTCAAAACTCATAGAAGGTAAAACAAAGGGTGATCCCTAATGTAAACTATGGACTTGATTGATAATGATGTGTCAATGTTGGTTCATCAATTATAACAAATGTACCACTCTGGCTAGAGATATAAATGGTGGAGATGGCTAAGGAGGGGGTGTATGGGGAGTACTAGGAGCTGTCTGTACTTTTCACTCAGTTTTGTTGTGAACCTAAAACTGCTTCAAAAAATAAGGCCTATTAATATTTTAAAAATGACTTAAGAAGAAAAATAAAATCAAGTAGTCCTATGATCAAATACATTGAATTAAGTGTTGAAAGTATTTCTACAAAGGGAAAAAACTCAGAAGATTTGAATAGCTACTCTATCAAACTCTTAAGAAAAATAATTCTTTTTTTTTAAGATTTATTTATTCATTTGAGAGAGAGAGAAAGAGAGTGCAAGCAGGGGGAGGGACAGAGAGAGAGAGAAAGAGAGAATCTCAGGCAGACTCCCCGCTGATAAGCAGGGAGCACTACACGGAGCTGCACCTCACAGCCCTGAGACCATGACCCTGAGACAATGACCGGAGCCAAAATCAAGAGTCAGATGCTTAACCGACTGAGCCACCCAAGTGCCCCAAGAAAAAATAATTCTAATAGAAAATAAGTAACTATTCCTCAATTATTTTATGATTATACCATAATTTGATATGAAAGCTTGAAAATAACATTAAAAGACCAACTTTATAGATGAGCTAGATGCAGAAATTCCAAACAAATTTTTAGCAAACCAAATCCAACAATATATAAAAATAATAACACGTTATAATCCAGTCAAGGTTTATTCACAAAATGCAAGGTTGTTCAATATTTTTAAAAATCAGATTAATATTAACAGATTAAAGAATGTGGTTATCTCAACAGATGGAGAAAAAGCATTTGAAAAATTAACATCCAACTTACGACAAAATTTCCTAAAATCTGGTTATAGAGGGAAACTTCTTAACCTGATAAGTGTACCAAAAACAAACAAATGAAAACCTACAGCAAAATAAAATATTTAATTGTGAAACATTAAAAAATTCTTTTAACATAGAGATCAAACCAAGAATGCCCAGTACCATGACTTCCATTCATTAATGTATTGAAAGCAATAAGAAAAAAAGGTTACATATATATACAGAAGAAACAAATATATATGAAAAAAGTGTTACAGATTATATAATTATATAATTATATGATTATGTGATTATCTATATTTAAAAATCAAGTTTAAAATAAATTATTAGAGTTTTAAGAGAGTTTAACCAGTTGCTGGATACAAAATCAAAGTTAAAAAAAAAATAGTTGTATTTGTATCCATCAGCAACAAAAAGTAGAAACGACAATTTAAGTAGAGTTAACATTTCTTAAGACAAAGAAAAACAAATACTGGATAATCTCTCACTTATATGTGGAACCTGAAAAAGCCAAGCTCATAGAAACAGAGAGTGGATTGGTGGTTGCCAGGGGCTAGGGGTTGGAGGAAATGTTGTTCAAAGGATACAAACTTCCAGTCATCAGAGGGGGAATAAGTTCTGGGGATCTAATGTACAGCATAGTAACTATAATTAACAACAGGGTATTGTATTTTTGAAAGTTGTTAAGAGAGTAGATCTTAATGTTCTCAGCAACACCAACAAAAAATGGTAATTACGTGTGGTGAAGAATGTGTCAACTAACTCAGTCATGGTAAACATTTTGCAATATATACAACATATTTGTATCAAATCATCACATTGTGCACCTGAGACTTACACAATGTTGTATGTCAATTATATCTCAATAAGGGGGAAAAAAAGAAAAAGAACAGCTAACATTTCCAATTTTATCCAAAAAACCCCAAAACAAATATTAGAAATAATCTTAATAAGACATGCAATACTTTTATGGAGAAAAAACAGAAAATGTTATTGATAGACCTAAATTAAAGTGATAAGTAAAACATGTTCATGAATTGGAAGGCTGAATATCATATAAATTTTTAGCCCTAGCCGCCAATATATGGGGAAGACAGAGAAACAAGGTAAACTACACCATAAAAATATAGTCCATAATGTGGGAAACTACGAGACCAACAATCCAGTTTCTTCAACAAATAAATTCCTAGGAAAAAATAAAAGATGGAGTGGGAATTTATATATTAAATGAGACTTAAGACCAATCAAAACAATTCTATGGGTGATTAGCACAATAAAACAAATTTTAATCCCAAACAAAATGTAAAAATAAAACAAATACATTTATGAGACATTTGGATATTTGAACCATCACAAGCCATCAAGTTTCCCTTGATGATATTAAGGGATTATTGTTAATTTCTTTCTTTTTTTTGGTACAGCAATGTTATTGGAGTTTTGCTGTCTTTTAGAGATATATAATGAAATACTTGCAGATGAATTTATATGATGTCTGGGGTTCGTTTCAAAATAATAGGACTGTAGAATAAGATGGGGATATGTATGGGACAGAAGTGAATAGGACTGATAGTTGTTGGAGACAGGCAATGGGTACCCAGGGGTACGTTTGTTTTTGTCTATGTTCAAAATTTCATACTTTTAAATTAAATTATAGTCTACATATACATAAATTTCATAATGTATATACGTAATATATATATACGTAAATATACATAAAATTTCCCTAATTCATTTATAGATTTGATACAATTCTAATCAAAATCCCAATAGGAGACTGATTAAATAAATGTAACCTATATATGTTAATAGAATACTAGGCAACCTTTAAGATAATGCTCCTAAAAACTATTTCAGTACATAGGAAGTTGTTTATACATATTGTTAAAAGGCAGATTATACAGCACACGTGTGGCAAACAGCCATTTTATGTAAAAAAAAAAAAAAAAAAAATAGACCAACAGAGGACCAAAACTGAAATAAGAAGTTTCTGCCAAAGGATAAGTATCATAGAGAAGTTAATTTAGGTGAGTAATTCTTAACCTTCACTATGCATCAGAATCACCTGGGAGAACTTTTAAAAAATATGCAGATGCCTACCTAGGTCCCACACCAAACGTTTTCATTTCAACTGACCTGGGATGGGACCTGAGCAACAGATTTTAAAACCCTACCAGGTGGTTCTAATGTTCAGGGCTGAGAGCCAATGATCTAGGTTTACAAAGAGAGGCACAGATAGATGGATGGAGAGTAGGAAGATAGATGATACAGATAGATAGATGATATAGATGGATAGATTGGATAGATAGCTGGATAGATGGATAGATGATAGATAGATAGGCAGACACATATATAGTTCATAGACAGATTTTTTTTCATAGACAGATTTTTGAGAGACAGATGATAGGTAGGTTAGAGACACAACAGATCTGAAAGTCTGAAGGAAGGGAAGAAGGAAGAGGGAAAAGGCAGGGAGAAGAAAAGAGGGAATTTGCAATGACGCAGCCAAATCAGAAATGAGCCATAACTCAGTCCCTAATTGAACAAAGAAGAAAAGGAAACAAAAGTTAATGTAGAAAAATAAAATAAAAAGTGAATGTGTCTAGCTAATGCAATGGAATTTATGACTTGTCTCTTCTTTTTTTTTTATTACTTGTATTTACAGACCATACCCCCTACTCACTTCACAAGGATACCTGTGCTGTCTCAAAGGTGAAAGAACAGGGATGGACTGCTTAATGGGTAAACAGTTTCCTTCCGGGGTGATGAAAAAGTTGTGTAGCTAGAGAACGGCAATGGTTGCAAGGCACTGCGGATGTACCAGATGTCACTAAGGGTAGATTTTATGTTATGTGTATTTTACCATAATAAAAAAAATACATTAAAGAAAAAAAAGATGTTACCAAGCTGGGGCGCCTGGGTGGCTCAGGTGGTTAAGCCTCTGCCTTCGGCTCAGGTCATGATCCCGGCGTCCTGGGATCGGGTCCCACATCGGGCTCCCTGCTCTTTGGGAGCCTGCTTTTCCCTCTGCCTCTCTCTCTCTCTCTCTCTGTCTCTCATGAATAAATAAAATCTAAAAAAAAAAAAAAGATGTTACCAGGCAATTGGGATGAGTTCACTATTGCCTCCAGTACTAAGTTTGTTCCAGGTCTCCTAGCAGTTAAGGCAGAAGAAGGTATCTGGCAGGTTATCGGGTTCTCAGTATGTTTTCCAGGTTCTCTGTATATCAGGGTCTCGCTCTCATTTTGCCCACTCCCTGTATCACATGCCCAGCGAGTGCAAGAGTGAACCTGGGAGTCCTTTGGAAGGCTTGACTCAGCTAGGAAAGGAGGACTTGTAGCGGCTGGGAGAGGCAAGTCAGAGCTCAGCTCCTTCCCCACTGGGGCAGTCCGCATCTGCTTAGAGCCTGTCATCAAACTGCATGGGAAGAATAGCAGCTCCTGCTACGCATGGCCTCTGCTGGTGGGTCTGAATGGCTGTTTGTTCCGCCTGAGCAGGACAAGATCAGCCCTGACAGCGATGGCCCCCCGCGGTATTATGTAAGGGGACCCGGCTTACCTGTCCGTAGACAGACAAAGCGGATGAATTGACAGGCAAAACAGAGGCAGCCTCTTCACTCCCAGGCAGCCAAGGGGCTATTCAAAGCCGAGACCTGGAAGATTTTCATGAGGTGCTGACATATGAAGCTGGAATGCAGAAGGAACAAGGCAAAACTGACACCCCGCGCAGTCAGGCATGGCAGCGGCTCTGGGCATCCAAACTGGGCCTAAGGAAGCTTTGAGGAGTCCCCACCCATGAGAGAGAGACAGAGAGAGCCCAAGAGAGAACTTCGGGGGACAGAGCCCCAACTTGCAGGCCTGAGCCTTCAGCAAACCTCACCTTTGCCCCCGCCCTTATTATAGTTCAGCTGAGGAACCTCTTCCAGGCCCTTCTCATAGAAGCACAGGACTCGGGTGCAGAGAGCCAGGAGAACTTGGTCCCTCAGTTACTGACAAGCCGCCCGCAGGAGGGGCTGGTAGGGCAGCAATGAAACACATACCAGGTGCCCAGTGCAGGCTGGGCACTAGCTGGGAGCTCCACTCTCAGGCACAGATTTCACCTTCACAGGAGCCCTGGGAGGTAAGTATCTTGTTATCTCAGATATTTTGCACATGAGAAAATGCTCCTCAAAATAGTAACTTGCCCAAACTCACACAGCTGGGAGATGGCAGAGCTGGGATTTGAACCCAGATCTCTTCAGCACCCAAACCCATGTTCTTTCTACCTGAATTGAGCCAGTTGACAAGATCCACAAGGCCCTGGGATCACACCCTGTTTTCAAAGTGGCACTGGCACTTTCCAGTTCTGTGACCCTGGTCGCATCCCTTCCCTTCTTGGGGCCTCAGCAATGTGAGCTGCCGGGGAAAACTGAGTAAGGCAGGCAGATGAAGATGCGTGGTTGTTGACTGGTGTTAGGTCAGCATCGCTGGGCTTCCTCACCACACTTTTTGACTGTTCTCCAAAACTACCCCAACCTCCCAAAGAGGTTGCCAGATCTATAGGGATAACACTTTATCTGGTCCCCTCTCAGGACTCGGAAAGGGCATTCTCTGCCCAGTGTCATATGCAACTTGAGAGCAGAGTCGCACCCAACTTGTCTACCCCCAAAACAGTCAGCACAGAGCCCGGCATTTAGTAGGGACACAGTAATGCTGTTGAATGAATGAAAATGTGAATGAGTAGTTTGCCATGAGACACATCACACGTTGTGATGAAAAGAACTGAGCATCAGACCCAGTTCTGGTTCCACCACTAACTCACTGTGTAGCCTTGGGCCACTCACTGGCCCTCTCTGGACCTCAGCGACCCCATTTATAAAATGAAGAGGATGAATTAGGTACTCTCTAGCAGCCCATGTCAGCTCTAAATTTTGCAGAGTTAAGGAAAAAGAAAGATCACACTTTCTGCAGCCCACCCTCCTCCTCCCCATAAAAAGCTGAAGCTATATTATGATCACATTTGAGAAGAGTCAGGGAACATTCAGATCTGTAACCCCTGATTCGATCAGAAGCAGACAAGCAACATTCTCAACAGTCAGATCCTCCAGCCTATGGAACAGAAACTCACTCGTGTGTGCACAGTGCTTTACAGTTGGCAAAGCACTTCCCCTCCTTCCTGTCATTTAAACCTCAACACAGCCCTGTGAGGGAGACAGGACAGATGTCACCATCCCCTTAACTGACTATAAAACTCAGGTCACAGGAATGAAATCCGGGAGGATTTCATCCCTAGAAGGCATATGGAAAAAAGCAGAAGAGCTGTGAACCCAGAACCGACTCCTGACCCCAAATTCTGCCTCCTTTCCTTTACACAGCTCACTTGTACACAGGTAGTGAAGAGGAGATGAACTCATTCAACCATAACCAGATTTGGAGGGTCACAAGTTTACCACCGGTGTGGAAAACTGCCCAGCATTTTAAAGTCAAATTTGGGGCAGACAGGTACCATGCACTGCTCCCAGGTGGGCTTGTGGCCATGGAAAGTCAGCTGTACAGGGATGCAAGAGTCCAAACCAGTTCCCAGGCATCATATGCTACCTCCGTGCAGCAATTGGAATGATGACATACATGCAATCTCTGAATACTGAGATACTGAAATGCTGAGATGCCCACAGATAAGCAGCAACTGCCCAAACTCCCACCCCCACCCCCACCCATGCTCCCCGCTGTCCAGGTTGTCTCAGCACCTCCCCGGGGATTTCCTGGAAACCCCAAGATGCTACAAGTAAAGGGTTAAAGCCTGAAACCCCAGAGGGGAGGGATGCTGTAGTTCAGTCCTTTATTCTGATTGGCCCCCGTTCCGGTACATTCATTCTGATTGATCAATACCCCTGACTTATTGGTTTGGGTTTTTTTAAACAGCTTTATTGACATATAATAGATACACAAAAAATAGCACATATTTAATGCACACATTTTGGTGAGTTTGGTTATATGGATATGCTGGTGATACCATCACCCCAAAGTAGCATACATATCCATCTCCTCCAAAAGAATTATTGTACTCCTGTGTGTGTGTGTGTTAAAAACATGTACCATGAGGGTACCTGGGTGGCTCAGTTGGGTAAGCACCTGCCTTCGGCTCAGGTCATGACCCCAGAGTCCTGGGATTGAGCCCCACACATTGGGCTCCCTGCTCAGTGGGGAGCCTGCTTCTCCCTCTCCCTCTGCTGCTCCCCCTGCTTGTGTGCTCTCTCACTCTCTCTCTCTCTCTGTCAAATAAATAAATAAAATCTTTTTTAAAAAAGAACATTTAACATGAGACCTACCCTCTTAACACATTTTTAGCTCATAACACTGTATTGTTAAGTGTAGATACTATGTCCCCACAGCAGATCTCTGTAATTTACTCATCTTGTATAACTGTAACTTTATACTCATTGAAAAACACTGTGGTTGTTAAATATGTTTAGTATTACTCCATCTGGCTAGAGAGAGAATAGGGAATCTCTTAGTGCTTCTCAATCATTTTGAGTGTGAGGATCCTTTCCTTAACGAGTATAAATTCCATAATTCTCAAAACATGCACACATACATGTAAGTAGATATACTTTTTTGTCAACACTGAGGAATTTCATGTCCAAAAAAATGACCAAAACTTCAGTAACATCTGTAAATGGATTTGCATTTTATGTGTGACACAGTTTTAATGCAAGACCTATGAATGACTTCATCAATAGACAATGCCTAGCACTTTTTTTTTTTTTAAGATTTTATTTATTTATTTGACAGAGAGAGACACAGCGAGAGAGGGAACACAAGCAGGGGGAGTGGGAGAGGGAGAAGCAGGCTTTCCGCTGAGCACGGAGCCCGATGTGGGGCTGATCCCAGGACCCTGGGATCATGACCCGAGCCGAAGGCAGATGCTCAATGACTGAGCCACCCAGGTGCTCCATGCATAGTTCTTTTAGAGACTGAAACATACTTTGCACTCTTCTCTTCTGTGGGGTTCTAATGTGGCCGACCAGATCCTCCTCCTCGATTAGATAGCTGAAGAAACTAAGGCTGGAGAGAAGATTGGACCTTCTCAAACCCACTCACTGCTTGGAGCTAAAACTTGAAGTGGCATCACATACAAGATTTATTGTGTCTACGGGTGTTATTCTGGGGGTGCTGACTGGGCAGAGGACATTTCGGGCTGGGCCACCAGTGACTTTCATTATGGGGCAAAAATCATTCATGGAGGTAGCCAGAGCAAAGACCTACAGTCCTCTTACTGAGGTCAACCTTACAGAG
This sequence comes from Leptonychotes weddellii, assembly GCF_054177405.1. NCBI lineage: Eukaryota > Metazoa > Chordata > Mammalia > Carnivora > Phocidae > Leptonychotes > Leptonychotes weddellii. The sequence goes on from NC_138382.1 coordinate 50,893,173, forward strand.
GCCACTGGAATCTGTTAGACCTGGGGAAGGTGGGAGGCTTTGCAACACAGCTCAAGCTCCAACACCTAGGCTACCACACCTAGAGACCGAAGTGATGAGAGGAGCTGCACTCCTTACTGACCATTAGAACTTGCTCAGAGAACTCTCATTGGCCCTGGAGGCAAAGGACACCAAGAGGCAGAGTTGGAAGTATATTAACACACAAATATATTAGGGTACTGTGATAAAAGATCACAGGCTCTGGCAGGAAACAGAGGGAGCTCAAATCCATCTCAGGTAGATGGTCTTGGCCAAGTTTTACTTCACTTCTCAGATCTCAATTTCTAAATCTGTAAAGTGGGACTGTTCTGAGGAATGATTTTTTTTTTTAAAGATTTTATTTATTTATTTGAGAGAGAGAGAATGAGAGACAGAGAGCGCGAGAGGGAAGAGGGCAGAGGGGGAAGAGGGCAGAGGGGGAAGAGGGCAGAGGGGGAAGAGGGCAGAGGGGGAAGAGGGCAGAGGGGGAAGCAGACCCCCCGCTGAGCAGGGAGCCCGATGTAGGACTCGATCCCGGGACTCCAGGATCATGACCTGAGCCGAAGGCAGTCGCTTAACCAACTGAGCCACCCAGGCGCCCCTGTTCTGAGGAATGATTAAATGAACTAACATATAGCTCCTATTCAAAGCGCAATTACAGGTACCTTATTCAACAAATGTTCCATTTCCCAGAATCATCGGGAACAAACTCCTCCAACCTGTCGGAGAACTACAGCCTGACAATCGATTTAAGAACCACTCTCTTGTTCTGGACAATAATTCTTTTCAGTCCATTAATTCACTTTTCTTCTGTCCACTTTTCCAGCCCTTTGTTTTTTCACTTCTTCTCTCCAGTTTTCCTCTAATCAGCATTACTCCAAAGCAGTTTCAAGCTCAGATGGGTCAGTTCTGCTAGGCACACACAGTTAAGCCACACCCAGATTCCTGATCCAGAGAAACTGTGATATAATAAATGTTTGGTGTCTTAAGCCGCTGATTTGGAGGTAATTTGTTACACGGCAATAAATAATATATTACTAGTCGTGAGGAAAATGCAAATTAAAGCTACTACAAAGAGATACCAGCACATACTCATTAAAAAGGGTACTTTTTAAAAAGATTTTATTTCTAAGTAATCTCTATACCCAACGCGGGGCTTGAACTCACAACCCTGAGATTGGAGCATAGTTGCATGCTCCACTGACTGAGCCAGTCAGGCGCCCCTAAAAAGGGTAAAATTTTAAAAGACTGAACATATCAAGTATTGGTGAGGACATAGAGCAACCAGAATTCTCATATACTGCTAGGAGAAATGAACGAAATACAGCCACTTTGTGAAAAAAGTCTGGCAATTTCTTAAATATCTAAACATACCTCTACCATCTGACCTAGACATTCCTCTCTTAGATATTTACCCAAGAGAAATAAAAATGTACGTCCACACAAAGACTTCTACACAACTATTCACAGCAGTTTTATTTGTAATAGCCAAAAATGGAAACAATCCAAGTGTCTATCAACAAGTGAATAGATAAACAAATTGTGGTGTATCCATATAATAGAATACTACTTAGCAAAAAAGTTTAAAAAGGGAATTGACTATTGATATCACAACATGGATGAGAATCAAAATAGTTATGCTGAGAGAAAGCAGCCAGACAAAGAGAACACAGTGTGTTTTTCCACTTATATAAAATTCTATTAAATGCAAAATATAGTGTCATAAATAGATCAGTGATTGCCTACGGATAGTGGTGGGGGGGAGCATATAAATCAAGTGGTCCAAGGAAACTTTCAGGAGCGATGGATATGTTAATTATATTGATTGTAGTAAGTTGCAAGATACCTTGGAGACAATTTGGTAGCACTATATTAAGATCCATAAAATCGTTCCTGGCCCCATAAATCTCACTCTTAGGAATTTGTTTTAAGGTTATTTCAAAAGAAATAAAAAGCTCTTTATACAAACACATTTATAGATTAAAGATATTGAGAATTACCTAATTGCCCAGAGAGTGTGACAGGGTTAAGTCAACCCTAGACCATTTCACCCACAACAGTAGATGAAAAATGGAAAGTAAGGGGTAACATGTAGTTACGTTTACAAAATAATGCAAATGCATTGTGGGCGAAGCCTACAGAACTGTGCTTACACTATGATTATACCTATGCAAACAGACATACATGTGTAAGAACACAAAGGAGAAGAAAAACCAGAACATAGGAAAACCTAGCAGGTGATTGATAGGTAATTGGCATGTGAGTGACTTTTTCTTCCTGTTTTGTCTCCTGTAATGTTACAATGTTTTTATAACACTTTTTAAAATATCTCCTTTGTTGGTTTTGGCTCCCTCTCCCAACCTGGTGATTATTCTGAGTCTTGCCTCCATCAGCTCCCAGCATCAGCACCACAGTGTGGTCAGCCACAAGCTCAGTCAGCTTGCCTTCTGTGTCTTCTAAATCATGGACGAAAAGCTGAACAGAACTAGGGTGTGATGTGAAGGACACACTCTTTTCTTTTCAGTGAAAATCTTCCATTGCTGCTAGTCTGTTTAGGTTATTTCAATACCATAAATAACAGAAACCTAGTTCCCAAGGGAGGCGGACTAGGAGGTGGTCAGCAAAGCGAACCTGGAAAAGGAGGTAGAGCTCCTTACCTGAGTTTGGGCCCTTTATTCATTGGGTAAAGCCAATGCCAATGATCCCTGGCCAGAAAACTGCCCCCGCAATCAGAGGCAGCTCCACAAACCACAAACAGGAAATAGCTGGCCTCTATCAGAAAGTGAGGACGTTGAAAAAGGAAGTAATCGAAGCCTGCGAGAGGCTTCACTACTGTGTTATTCCACAGAGCCAAGTTCCCGCAGTCCATTTGGCTACCCCACCTGGGGCTAGTCTGGCCTGGCCAGAGCTCAGGGAAGACAGAAAGCCACATACACCACCCACAGAAGGTGGGACCCCCTAATGGGACCCCAGCACCAGCCTCTCACCTCTTTCCTACTCTTGGAGTATGTCCAAACACACTTCAGGGGGGCAAGCCCAGATCCCCTAACCAGCCCCGCAGCCCTTGGAATCCCACCCTATGGGTGGAGCATGTGGACAGCTTCAGGACTAAAGAATATGCCTCTGAATATACCCAGCCCAATGCTGAAGCCTTCCCCAACCCTCCCGCCAAAAGGTTGGGCTAGATCTGCCTGGGCAGAAAAACCAAGGCTGCATGCAAACCCAAGGCCCTAAGTTTCACCCTCTCTCATGTCCTGCTTATCACCTGGGGGACCCCTCTTTCTGTAGCCACACAGCTGCCTAGATGGCATATCCAGTCATGCCTTTCAGATCCAGTGCTCTGTCTGTTCTCCTGAATATACCCCAAAGCCCGGTTAGTGACAGGCCTGAGATTTGCCGGTGTCCTGATACATTCGTGTATTTAAAGTATGTAAAGGGTTTAAAACAGTGTCTGCACATAGAAGAGTACTGCAATATTAGTAACCTTCACAACCCTTTTATGACATTAGTATCATCCCCATTCTATAGATCGAAAAGTTGAGGCTGAGAGTGGGTAAGTGGCCAAAGGTCACACAGCTAGGAAGAGGCAGAGATAGGAATTGACCCTGGACTGGGGTAACTCTCAGTAACTGGATCTCATAGCAGGGCCACATCGTGCCTTGTGCCAGGCCCTGTGCTGGTGACCTGGATGCCCAGTTGCATGAAGTCCCAGTTCCTGCCACTAAGGAGCTCCCAGAGAAGAACAGAGACAGTCACATAACCAAATCATTACACCACAAAACATGTGACAAGTGCCAAAATCCAAACATGCTGGGGCAGGTTCAAAGAGGGAGTGTTTCACTTACTCAGGCAGATAAGGGAGGATTTCCCAGAAGAGGAGACATTTGAGCTGAGGTGGGGAGAGGGGGCAGCTTCCCCAGGCTGAGGGCATGAACTTATGCAAAGGAACTAGAGAAGACTTGGTGGAAGTACACTGAAGCTGGGGGCAGTGAAGACCAAGGGAGAGAGAAGGGGTGGGAAGGGGCTGCATTGTGCAGGGAGGGCCCTGAACTGCTGCCAGGCCAGGAAATGAGGCACTTGATCTTGCCTTGGATGAAGGGGAGCCACTGAGGATTTTAAGCAGCCAAGTGGCCTGGTTTATGCAGAGACAGACAGTGGGAGTGCCCTGCTGAGGACTGTTTGATGCTTTAGACTTGTCTGATGGCTGGCACCAGGTAACCCTGTGTCCCCTCTCCTCAGGCCAGGCTCAGCAGAGGGAAGGGAGCAGAGGGCTCTGAGAGGCACTTGGCCAGAAAGGCTAAGGATCAGGATTCCCACCAGCTGCAGCATCCTCCTGGCTGAACATCCCTCCATCCCTCCTTGCCATTGTCCACACCATCCTCTGGGAGGGAAGACACAGGTGTGGGCAGCCTGGCGCTGGCTGAAGTGTGCAGAACCCCTCACTTCCCACCAGCCAGCTTTCTTTGGGAGTGACTGAACAGACGTGCCCAGAAAGGGAGGACAGGTATGCACTTACTCACACACAGAGGCAGAAAGACAGAGGGGGAGACCAGAGAGAGACACACTCCCAGGCCTGGAGATAGAGGCCCCAAAATGCCCTAAGGAAAGAAGCCACCTGCACATGCCCCAGGGGTACAAGTATCTTCCAGCTCCCCAGACCATGGCCTGCCTTGCACCCTGGGTCCTGAGCAACCAGCCTGCCAGTGGTGCTGGGTTTGTAAGGCGACCTGTCTGGGGAACCCCGCCAAGCTCTAATCACCCCTAGCCCGGCGCTCAGCCGGCAGCCCAGGACTGGACGCGCTCAGCCGCAGCCCGGGACCTGGACGGAGCTCTAGGGCGAGTCATCCTGATGGGCTCCAACGCCGGCCTACAGGAGACATCAAGGATCCCAATCTCCTAGGCCTAGCTTGGCCGGCAGTGGGGAACCGGTCACGGTCTCTTCCTGTGTGCCCCAGGTGGTTGAACTAGAATATTGTCTAGTGCATTTCCAGGAAAGGGGAGTAATCATCAGCCCTTTTGAGATTGTCTTGCAAACTAGGAACTCTATCTCCAGACATAAACATCCATAATTTTCCATGTCAACTGCGGGTTTCTCCGAGTCCCAAAGCCGTGCATAGAGCACGGAAAATCTAAGAAACCCGGACGCCGGACGATCCACAGAGGTCTCCTCCTGCGCCAGAATCTAAGCGACGTGCGCCTACCCGCCACACTGAGAAGCCCCAGGGTCTAGCTCTCGTCGCCACCTCCGAACGGGGACTCGGCTTTCTCAGGAGAGGCGACCGCCACCGCCGAGCTCTTGCCAGTCCGGTGGCCGGCTGGGTCTGAGGCTTCAAGGATCGCGCTTTGCGGTCCTCGGTCCCTGGCTGGGAGCGCTTGCTGAGCGCCCGAAACAGGTGACGGAGCTAACCTGGGGTGGGGGCAAGGTCGAGACCCGAGCTCAGGCTCGGCTTTGTCCCAGACTCGCCGTGCGCGGAGGGAAAAGTCCGCGCCCTCTTGGAGCCGGCTTGCCCTATTCGCTGCGCCGCACACCTCCTGGATGTCTGAGTCGGCTCCGGAGTTCCCGGCTCCAGGGACTCGCGGGAAGAGTTGGGAGAAGACTCCGGAGCAGGGATTGGGAGCCAGAAAGACGAGAGGCGCTTCCTCGCGGGGAGCCGGGAAGCTGGTTGAGTGCTAGCCCAAGCAGGGTGGCAGGAAGCAGAAGGCACCCCTCTGGGCCCTAGTTCCTGCAATCTGTCTCCGAGAGTGACCATAATTCTGCCTTCAGGGCGTTTAAGCGAACCACTGGCAAGAAGCGCTCAAAGCCGTGTGGCCCCGACCGAGCTCCGGGGGTTCCTGAGCCAGGCTACTCACGGAAAAAGGCCACACCCGAAGGACCTCAAAATCTTAAAATCCTGGGCGAAGCTGCAGAAAACATTTTAATCAACCGCTACTTCTTCGAGGCGTCTTATCTCCGCCCAGGAGTGAGAACGACTTGACTTTCCCCCAGCAGCTCCCCCAGCCCCCGCCCCCCACGGTTCAAGTTTCGCCCTGAAAACAATTTAAAAGCAAGAAAACAATCACGGGTCAGCGATGCGTCCTACTCCATTCTTTCGACTCTCTGGAAGAGGGGCGACAGGTAGGGGATCCCCTACTTCACAGATGGGGAAACTGAGGTCTTAAAGAGAAGTAGATGGCTCAAGGTCGCTGGGCCAGGAATGAGCTAGCTGTAGTCACAGCTCTCACTCAGCAGCACTGCAACTCTCCTCGGCTGGGCTCACTGTGACACGGGACCCCCTCTGTGGCAGTGTCTTGTCTGATGCTCTCTGAAGCCATACAGCCTGCTGATCATGACTGATTGTCCCAGAGTAAACCAAACAGAGCTCACTGTGTTCCCGCTGTCCCAAGATTCTTGGATCTGATTTGCAAGCATCGGGGTCTGGAGTTTCCACTGTCACTTGGTAAAGAGAGTGACCCAGCCCAGGCCAGTAAGCACAACTGAGGCTCTGAGAGCTCAGGAAAAGGTAAAGAGGCTGTGGGCCCAGAAGGTAAGGAGCCCAAGACCCGAATTTCCCTTTCAGCACAGAACCTCCTCTGCAAGACTTTAAGCAAGTCCCTTTGGCAGTCTGGGCCCAGTTTCCTTCCAACTTGTATTTCCAAGATTTCGTTAGGGAGAAGAGTTAGTTACCTTTGCATCTGCATGAAGGGCATCTGGGTCAAGGGATATGGAGGAATTTCCCATAACTCCATGGATCCCCTCCTTTATATTTACGAACTCTCTAAGAGCACTTCAAAGCTGAGGGCAGTTCAAAACTCAGGAAAGTAGTTGTTGGGAGAAGAGCGGCAAGGTTTTCTACAGATCACCAGCATTCCTCCCCTCTGCCTAAAAATTGAACATAAAATAGGTTTTTCCAAAGGTATATGCTGGGGATATGTTCAGGGCTGGAAGCAGGTGCAAAGGAGATGGAAATCACCCTGCTAAACTAGGAGAATAACCTCCCAGGGGCTGGAACCCACTCTATGGCTTTCAAATGGTTCTCAGTGGCATCTGCTACCCCCACAAATGTTAAGGAACACTGCACCAGAGAAGAGGGAGGACTTGACCAGAGAAAAGCAAAGAAATGCCCTGGCATGGAGAGGAATCTATTTGCATAGTTTTGATCCAAACGGTAAACTGTCCCAGTTCATTCATCAAATCATTTACTTCAAATTTTGCATCATGGATTTATAGAATCTTCAAAGTACAGAATTTTGAAATGTATTCTTAGAATAAAACATCTATGGAATAGAATCTTTAGGACCCTTTGTTCATGAAAATCTTGACCTTAGGAATTAATAATCTCAGGATGCTAATGCTTGCTCTGATGCACAGGTGCAGCTCTGTAGCAGCAAAGTCTGAGAAAAAGGAATCAGAATTCTAGAAGAATGGGTTCATAACACAAAACATTGAGGATCAAGAAATCCTGAGACATGAGGCTTCTAACCATAATCATTGGAGCTTAAAAGTAAAGAATCATAAAGTCATGGGACCAATCATTAAAGCATAACGTTCACGACTATTGTAAGAATTATCAGAATTAGAGTCTTCGCGTTACAGAAGAGTGGCTCCAGTACCGACATTTCGGAATTAAGGAAGAAGAGAGGAGTACATTTATGCCACCCAAATCTTCTAATCAGACATTCCTGGAAAGGAATTAAAATTAAGTAATATATACCTCAGAGCTGTGAAAATATCTAAAAACTAAGGAAGCTGCAGTTCCCAGTAGTGGCATCATATTTTCAGGCATAAAATCTTAGTCCCCAGCATCTCAAAATATGAGGAATTCACTTTCACATTTTGACCAGAAGCGTAAAGTCATAGGAATATAATTACAGTCGAAGAATTTAGACTTCTGGTCATGGACTCTTAGAATTACAGAATCGCATTATTTGATTTATGAAAACTTGTTAGGATAGTGATCCAAAATTAAAAATTTGGAAATCTGAATCTTAGAATTTTGGAAATACAGAGAACCACAAAATCCAGCACTGAAAGACTGCCCTGATGTAATCTGGCTAAATTAAAAGAAATTTAAACATTTTTTTTTCCTTTTGCAAAAACATAACAGGGTGAAATCTGGATTTTCGCAATTTCTTTACTTTGGAAGAAGGAAACAGAGTTTTGCTGAACGAGTGAAAAAGCCCCTCTCCAGTCGTTCAAGCACCCATCCGCTGAGGAAGGTCTTCATGCAAACCGTGCAACTGCTTCCAAACCCGGGTCGGCGGAGCGAGGATCTGGGTTCTCTGCCTCTTTCTACCGAAGGCAGTTGCCCCAATGCTCGGCGGGGCGGAACCTACAGCGAGCTCGCCGCCACGAAGGACGCGGCTAAAATCCCTGAAGGCCCTGCCGCCCGCGCTCTTGAGACTCGCTCCGCCTCGCTCTACACCCACAGCGCCGCGCAAAGCTGCACCTCGGCTGGAACCTCTGGAGTCGGCGCCAAGGCCCGGATTCCTAAAGGCAGAAAGGGCTGCGAGATACGCATCTGCCCTCCCGCCCCCAATTCACAGAGCAGAAAATTGAGGCCTTGCTTCAGAGAAAGGACAGGCCCAAGGTCTCCCGGCGCAAGACCACAAAGCGAACCCAGACTAGCAGGGCGGCCGCTGCAGGGCGTCTCGGGTGAGGCCGGGGGTCCCGCCTTGGAGTATGGCCGGAAACGAATTTAGAAACCGGACACCCGCGAAGCAAACGGATCCCCTCTGCCCGCCCCTTCCCCGGGAGACGCGCCCACCTGGAGCGCCCATACTTCGGTCCCAGCCTCTCGCAGCCCTTGCGCCCTCTGCGGGAAGGGGCTGCTCGGCTGCCCCTGGGGGTTCTGGGAGCCACTTGGAGCGAACTGGAGGAGGAGGTTACCACGAGAGAACAGAAGCCTAGCCTTCATCCTCTTTAAGCTGTGCGCCACTTTCCGCTATATACAGGGGTCCCGGGTCACCCAAAGACAGGTGATGGGGAGGGAGCTTTCCCTAAATATTGGCAACGGAAGGTCTCTCGAGGTGCAAACCCTCCGTGCAGTCGAGAAACCTGGGACCCAAAGAGAGAAAGTGGCTGCCTCCGGCACAGAGCAGGCGAAGCGCAGTCCTGACAGAGACGCAGGTGTGAGGCTCCGTTAAGCTGCAGAGGTGAGGCTAGGGCAAGTCACCTCCCCTATCGGGCCTAGGAATCCTCGTCTGAAAGATGAGGGACTGGATGGGCAATGGGCAAGGCAGCTTTGACTGGGGTTTGAAAATCATCCTTGAAATAACTTAAGAGCCAGCCAACTGTAAGGTCTTCTCCCTTCCCCATGCCCTGCCCCCACAAGAACCAAGCGCCCCCTCGGCCATTTCTCACCCTTTCCCGACAAAAAAAAAAAAAAAGTGAAGCGAGCCGGTCCTTTTCACCTGCGGGTCCCAGCGCTCTGCAGAGGCTGGTAAAGTCCAGAAGCGCTGAGTTCCCGCGCCAAGGTCTCCCGAGTCAGTCCCTGGCCTCTCCAGGCCTCAGTACCCCCGTCGGCGCGCAGGGGAGGCCAGCCCCGGCGATCTCCGAGAGCCCTCCCCGCTCTTACGTTGTGGAGCTCCCGCCGCGCCTCCACAGCTGCTCCCACCTGCGAAGGTGAGCCCGGGCCCAGGGGGCGGGCAGTCGGGGGGCGGGCGGGCACGGGGCGCCGCCCCAAGCTTCCTGGCGCCTTTAAGGAGGAGAAGCCGGCGGAGGGAGGAGCCGGTCCGGGTGTGTGCTAGGGAGCGTTTCAGTTGTGGTTTCGGCGGCCGCAGGCCAACGCTGAAGAGAGGAACAGTCGCCGGCCCACCCGCCTGGCCCGCACCACTCCTGCACCTCGCCTCCTTGCCCTCCGCAGGCTGGGCCGCAGAGGCGCAGCCTAGGCAGCCCCCACCGGAGTGCCCCACGCCTGTACTAACTGCCCTCGCTTCAGGCTTTCGGGCCCGGAGCCTCCTCTGGGCGCACGACCTCGACGGTTAGCCTCAGATCAGCGGGAAGCACAGACCAGCTGCGGGCGCCCCAGCCCCAGGACCGCTTCCTCGACCGTCTGGCACCAGCGCGCAAAGGGCCCTTCAGCCCGCGACCGGGACCTAGTCCCGGTCCCAACAGCGCTGCCGGCGCCTGGCCTCGAGCTCCAGAACACGAGCAGAGCCGTCGGTGGGCGGGACACTCCTGAGCCTCTGTCTGCACTGAGCCAGCCCGGAAACCGAGGGCAGCAAGCCTCCGGAGCACCCCTGCTGGGGAAGCTGTGCTCCGAGTGCCAGCCCGCGAGGACTCCCAGAGCTCTCCGCAGTGGGGCCCAGCGCCCGCTCCCTTGGCCCTGCAGCCCAGCCCCACGGCCTTCCAAGCCCGCTCCCGCCCCTCGACAGCAGCGGGCGGCGGGGACACCCCGGGACGCGGGACGGCTGCGCCATGACGGCTGAGAGCCGGCCGCCGCCGCCGCAGACGGAGGCGCTGGCGGCCGTGAAGGAGGAGCGCGGTGAGGCTGGGCCCGGGGTCCCGGCGGAGGCCGCGGGTCGCGGCGCGGGCGGGCGTCGGCGGAAGCGCCCCCTGCAGCGCGGAAAGCCACCCTACAGCTACATTGCGCTCATTGCCATGGCCATCGCGCACGCGCCGGAGCGCCGCCTCACGCTGGGCGGCATCTACAAGTTCATTACGGAGCGTTTCCCCTTCTACCGCGACAACCCCAAAAAGTGGCAGAACAGCATCCGCCACAATCTGACGCTAAACGACTGCTTCCTCAAGATCCCGCGCGAGGCCGGCCGCCCAGGCAAGGGCAACTACTGGGCGCTCGACCCCAACGCCGAGGACATGTTCGAGAGCGGCAGCTTCTTGCGCCGCCGCAAGCGCTTCAAGCGCTCGGACCTCTCCACTTACCCAGCCTACATGCACGACGCGGCCGCCGCCGCCGCCGCTGCCGCCGCCGCCGCCGCCGCCGCCGCCATCTTCCCGGGCGCGGTGCCCGCTGCCCGCCCGCCTTACCCGGGCGCCGTCTACGCAGGCTATGCCCCGCCGTCGCTCGCCCCGCCGCCCCCGGTCTACTACCCCGCTGCGTCGCCAGGACCGTGCCGGGTCTTCGGCCTGGTGCCTGAGAGGCCGCTCAGTCCTGAACTGGGCCCCGCGCCGTCGGGGCCCGCGGGTTCCTGCGCCTTTGCCTCGGGCGGCGCTTCCGCCGCCTCCACCGGCTACCAGCCTGCCGGCTGCGCTGGGACCCGACCTGCCAACCCCTCCGCCTATGCGGCCGCCTACGCGGGCCCGGATGGCGCGTACCCGCAAGGGGCGGGCAGTGCCCTCTTTGCGGCGGCTGGCCGGTTGGCGGGGCCCGCGTCGCCCTCCGCGGGTGGCAGCAGTGGGGGCGTCGAAGCCGCAGTGGACTTCTATGGGCGCACATCGCCCGGCCAGTTCGGAGCTCTGGGGCCCTGCTATAATCCTGGTGGGCAGCTCGGAGGGGGCAGTGGAGGCACCTACCATGCTCGCCACGCGACTGCCTATCCTGGCGGTGTGGATCGATATGTGTCCGCCATGTGAACCCAGCATACAGTCGAAAATTCCTAGATACCTCGGCTGTCCAGATGAACTGAGTTTCCCCGAGACCTGAGAACAGAACTGGAGAGAGGATTGAGAGCCACGTGGAAGGGACCGGTGCACCACATACACACCCGGTTCGCTTTGGAAGCGGGAGGAGGTGGGGAGGGGCTGCGGTGGCCCACGGACTGGGACAAAGGACCCTCAAGGCGAAGCTCCAAAGGACATGCGTTTCCGACATTCCATGGGGAGGGTCCTTGGCGATAATGGGGGCGCAGCGTAGTGCCCACAGAGTCTAGGATCCACATTGTGGGGAATCACGCCTTCACTCTTCCCTGAATTGGAAGAAACTCTGGCCTTTTTACACGGTTCTGCCTCTTGTGCCTTTGATTAGGTTACTACAACAAACGGCTCCAATAGCACCTTCCTTAAGGTGCGGAGAATGAGTTTGCAAAAGAAGTAGCCTCCCTCCTTTAACAAACACCAAAACAAAATGGGGGAAATCTCTCTGCTCCGTTTGACCTGGGGCTGGTTTTCCCTGCCTCTGAGAACTGCAGACCTGGCTCTTAGGCTGGACCGTGAGTGCCTCAGCTCTAGTGTGACCTAGTCTCATCGCCCACACTCCCCGTTTCCCCATGTGTTAGACAAGAGGGCTGCAGGATTCGACTCCCATGTGATCTTTAAGGGCCCCATCGTCCTAGATGCCGCCCTGCATATTTGGCAGCATCGGTGGGCCACCCAGGGCCTAACCCTATTCCCAAGAACAGAGCTCATGGCAAGCGCCTAACCTAAAGTCTCTGGATTGGTTCCAGGCAGCAATTATATTATAATTTCTTGAATCTTTTGAGCATAATGTGCTGATCATTTGGTAACTGTTACTGCTAGGTCATAAATTTGGTTTTCCAATGAGGCAGGTAAAAATAAATTTGTCCACTGGCCACTGTTTCTTTTCATTAAGCAACCCTGGACCAAATTGGCAAACTAAAATTCAAAGAGACCACAGGACTCAGGGAATCCCCTTGGTGACAGCTTTTAGTTGGTGGAGCTAGCTCTTCCACCCCTGGCACCCTCTGCCTTGTGAAAAGGAAAGAGAAAAAATAATTGGGACTGTCAGTGAAGTAAGCTTTAGAAAGAAACTGGATTTTTCACTTTGTTTTGTATCCATTTGTAAGCATCAAGCTGACCAAAATCAGAGAAAGTCCAACCACTTTCCCACTGTTCTCTTGAGAGATCTTGTAAGTTTTTATTCTGGAGTGAACATTTCCAGTGTTAAATACTCCAGAGGCGCGGTGTGCAGCTTTCAGATAAACCCGAGGGTTCTGACGAACTGTTTTAATAAAAATCTTTGATCAAGTGAGTTCTGGCAAGAGAAACTCAGCCCCTTTCTGTGTAGTTAACTTGCTAGGGAAGGGGTGGGGGTTGTGTGAGAAAGAAGACTGAAAACCATTCGTAATTTTTGTTTTTAATTTTGGGAATTGCTCTATCTTGTTCACAAAGACATGTGAATGTGATTCCGTCCAGACGGGTATTTGTCTAAATCAGTACTGTCCAATAGAAACGCAATGCAAACTACATGTGTAATTTAAAATTTTCCAGTAGCCATATTAATAAAATAAAAAAACAGTTGAGATTAATATATTGTATTTAACCCGATATATCCAAACTATCACTTGAACATATAATCAGTATATAAATTGTGGAGATATTTTACTTTTTTTATACTAAATCTCCCAAATCTGGAGTGCATTTACACTTGCAGCTCATCTAAATTTGGACTAGCCACATGCCAAGTGCTCAGTAGCAGTTTGTGGCTGATGGCTACTGTATTGGACTCTACAGGTCTAGATGCTGGTCCTTCCTGACTTCAGTGATGGTAAATGACCATTTGGAGGCAGGAGGCAGCTGGAGCGCTGACCTTGCTGCCAGTGGGTCCAGGTTCCAGCCTGAACCTTGCAAAAGTCTAGGTGTTGGGCCTCTCTAATCTCCATATGGACCCTCGCAGGTATGAAATTCAAAGGTCCTCCATGTGCAGCTCGACAGTCTGGCTCTCCCAGCCCAGAAGTCAAGATGCTTTGCCTAGTTGGCAGTAGCCAGAATATTGAGAGCCCTCCACCCAGGAGTTTTGTCCTTGGCTGGCAAGAGCCCAGCTGTGGTATTTGGGCTGGGGTAGGGTGGTCTATATGCCCAGTTAGTGCAGGAGTTGACCCTTTGTTTTTTTAGTTACCAAGACCAGTGCTTTGGCCATTAACCTTAAGTCCCTTTTTCTCCACTGTCCAATTTGTTAATGGGAATTTGTGACCCCCACCTGAGAGAGTCCTCCTTAAGTTAAAGGAGACAAGAGAGATGAAAAGCGCTTTGTGAATTATAAAGTGCTGGGTACAGGAGGGAGGAGAGGCTTTAATTTTTAAAGCGCCACCATATCCCGAAGCCTCCTGGAGCGTCGCGGTATAGCTCCGGGAGCGAGAAAGATGGGGTGGGAAAGTGAATGCGTCTTCTCCCCCCTTCCGCCCTTTGTCAACTAGGACATCAGGTGAGATTATGCCCGAGAAGAGGGTTTGGCGATAATGGGGGAGGACACCGGGAGCAGGGAACTGGGTGTGTGCAGCCGGAGCCAGCCGGGAGAGACTGGGAGACGCGCAAGGGTTGGTTGGGATCAAGGGGTTGAAGACAGAGCGTCAGCGCTTCTCCGCCTCTCGTGGGCCTCGGACACCGAAGCTCGAGCGCCACCCGGCCTGCCTGGAACGGACGCTGCGCAGATGGGGTCGCGGGCAGACCCTGCAGTCCGCGGGACTCTAGATCTTGAGAACATTTCACTGCAGCGTCTTGGAACATTCCAACTCTAAGAATCCCCAAGCCGTGCAACAGAACCTCCCTGTTCCCCCATCTGGGGGCTCAGAAACGGGAGGTGCGTTTCTCTTTTTCTTCTTCCTATTGTGAAATTAGAAAAATCGTTTGCCATTCTCTGGGCCCTGCACTCCCAGCGTCGTGTGCAGGCGCCCCTGGGCTGTGGGTAATTAGATGCGTTCTTCCCTAATTGCCCAAGGCTCATTAGAATTCGCCCCAGAGCTGTAACATTTATTTTCTTTCAAATTAACTTTGCTTGCAATTAAGCTTAGGAAACCAGCAACAAAAGCAGACTTGGCCTGAGGTCGTTTACTACGAAAACGGATTAGGGAAACTTTTCCCCCAGTTTAAGGGGAAAGATTCCCGCGGCCAGTGTTTGGGGGAAGTGTCCCGACACAGAGGCGAAGGGGAGCAGGAAGCTGCTAGCGGTGGTTGTGGGTGGTAACCGGCTTTGGCCTTCTTCCCCATCTCCGTGATTCGTGTGCCCAGAGGAGTAAGAGTAACATCGTTGAAATAAATTCGGGATAGTTTAAGCTGAATTACACACCCATGACATGAAGCTGATGTATTGTTACAGTTTACCCAGCACAGTTCATAAACAAAATCTCATTTACTAAAAACTTTGTGAGAATTTTCTTTTATTAAATGTTTTTATTACAAAAATTGGTACATCTTCATTGTAAAAGAAAAAACAAACAAACAAACAAAAAACAAGTTAGAAAGAAAAAAATCAAAGGAATCCATGGTTTGCCCAGAAAAAGCACACCAAACACCTCAATGAGTATCTTCTAGTTTTCCTTTTTATTTTTCCTATACAGGAGGCCTAAGTATCAACTTTTGCACTGAAAGGCTGTGAGATCTTGAACAAGTTCCTTCCTGCACTGAGTAGGCCTCATTTTTACCATCTACAAAACTAGGTGGCAGGTCCCTTTTACTCTCACATTCTTGAACTTCTCTGTTCTGGGTCACTTGGGTCACTTCTGGGTCACTTGAATCCCCGATGCAAGGGCCAGGATGCGCTCCCCATCTTTTTTTTTCTCCCCCATTTTTGTTGTCTAACAAAAGAGACTGAAGACTTGCAACTGCAAGTGTGGGCCATAGACCAGCTGCATGGACATCCCCTGGGAGCTCACTACAAATGCAGAATCTCAGGCCCTACCCGAGATCTTTGGACCAGAACCTGCATTTCAGCAAGACCCTCAGGTGATTCATATGCCCTAGGCAAAGAGGGAGAAATTTAGAGAAATGAGAAAAATGTGTTATGTTGTCGCAATCAGAGACCCCAGAGTAACTTCCAGGAGCCTCCAGATCCCAGAGTAACTTCCAGGAGTCAGGTTTCTGACCAAGAGCCCCAACCAGTGATACAGGGCTACTTTGAGGCTCTGGCTGCTCAGAGGAGAGGGCTGGGCTGCGAGGGGGGAAGGCGGGGGTGCAGCACTTCATCTCACTTCATCTCCTCCCTGGGGTGTACTTTCCGAGTCTTGGAATCTAGCTCTAGAACCCTACAGTGCGTCTCACCTCATGTCCCCAGCCTTATGGGTGAACTGTGACATGGCATTCAATGAGGGTATACCTGAAAGCATCTTGAAAGCTGGGGTGCCAGAGCCAGGGAAGGAACCCAGGCTCCTGACTCCTAGCTGAGGCACTTTGGAGATCTTGGGTTCTGGTCTCTATACCCTCCCTAAGCAGCAGTCATTGCCCAAGTATAGAATAAACTTGGCCTCTGTTCCCTCAGCTCCAGCCCCAAATCTGGGGGTAGTTGGGAGTTTAGGAGAAAAAGAATGCTCTCTTCTTGGGACACAGCAGCCAGCAGGAAGGAGCCCCCATCTCTGAGTCTGTCCTGGCCAAGGGATCCTCTAGTAGAGCTTCTAAGTGTCCCTTGGACAGCCTAAGATCCTGGACACTCTAATGAATCCTGTCCTGCCTCAAATACACACCTTTCAGGAGAATTTGGTTTCCATGCTCATTTTGTTCCTGAGAAGAGCTGACTCCTGGTAACTAAGGAAAAAATGTCCCTGATGAAAAGCAGTTCAGACAGAGGGCATGTCCCATGAAGAATGGGGCTGGATGGAGCCCAGGATCATATACCAACTCAATGGGAGAACCAGGACTCTCACCTCAATGCTCACAGGCGTTCTCAATAAGAGGAATACCGTGAGTGTATGTAGAGCTTCTAGAGAGCTAAAGAAAGAGCACATGACTTACCCAAGCTCTCAGAGCTGTAAGTGTCCAAGCAGGACTAGAACCTATGCCTCCCCCAAGGGGGATAGCATTTCATTATCATCTTAATAAAAGGCAATGTGGAGATGGAAGTAATCAGATGGGGGTGTGACAAAGGTGGGAGCTAGGGGTTGGGGTGGACTGCACCTCGGCAGTCCACTGTTAGGGCCTCCACTGGATGAACTGGTAAACTGGGTTGGCATGGGTTAAATACATAGCTTAGAACTACCTAGAGGGAAAGCAGTGTGGCTGGTGCTTCTCAGCCTAAACTGAGCAGTGAACTAAATCAAAAACTGAACTGAAGAAAAAATGGTGCGGACAGGTAGGGCAAGGGAGGATAGGAGTTCCTTTATCAAGTTTGGTGTCTGGTCTGTCCCTGCCCTCTCTCTGGCATCTTCTCTCCCCAGCTGAGGCCAAAGCTGGCCTTTGCAGAGCTCCTGGAATGGCCTTTGTTACTCCACCTCAGGACAGGATGACTGCTCCCTACGGAGCTCCCTGAGCCCCTCTGCCAGGCCCACAACCCCTCTTCTGAGCTGAGGCTCAGATTTCCAGCTCAGCCCAGAGTTAACCAGGTGCAGAAGCACGTAGGCTGGGAGGCCCAGGGATCAACTGTCAGCCCCTCCCAAGGTGAGGAAGAGATTGGGAAGCCAGAATCAGGGTGGATCTCAGTCCTGGTGTAGAGCACCAGCTTATCTTGCTATCTGAGAACCTGGAGCGGCTTCTCCCAGGAGTGTGGGCAGAGCCAAGCCTCATGGTTTTTCAGGCACGGAGGCACTCAGCAATCGAGATAAAGTGTGAGAACCACAGCCTCATAGGGCCTAACTCTCCCTCTACCCTCCCCAGCAGCCAGCCAGGGCCTCCGCATGGGCGTTCCTGCCTCTTCCCCTCCATTCTGCCCCCACCACCAGCTTCACTTCCTGAAGCCAAACTTTAGTCCTTTGGGAAAAGGCTCTTGACGTCCACAGCAGAAAGCCCAAACTCCTCACCTGGCACTCAGGACCCTCCATGATACCTATGCCAACCCCTTTCCCAGCCTCTCCTCCAATAGCTACCCTTCCTGCACCTCTAGGCTCCAGCCAACCCACCCATTGCTGTTCCCCAGACACCCCTCTGTGTTCCTATCATCATGAATTTGTTCTGACCACTACCTCTTAATCTCATGCTACCTCAGGACTTCTAAGGCCACCAACCCAGTAGGAGCCTCTGTCCTCTCTCTCCTCAATTATAGTACCAGCCTCCCGACAGGGCTCCCTGCTCCCTCCACTGCTCCCCTCAGACACTCCCCTGCCAGCAGCCAGTGTGTGCCCCAGATCAAACAGCCACAGATCAGCTCACTCTCTCACAGAGGTCCAGACCTCAGGACCAGGGAGGGGCTGAGAGCAGAAGCATGGCATGTCCATGAGCAGTCCTGTGAAGGGTCTCTTACACCAGGGGAACATTAGGTTTAATACGAGCAGTCAAGTGGAACATGTTGAAAACAACCACACAGCAGAAACTCTGGAGAGAAATACAACAGTACACCTTCTTTCTGCCATATTCAAGAAAGTGTACCAGACACAGCTAGTCATCTACCCAGCAAACTTCCCCCTTCTTTGCTCATAAGACTCTGATTTTGTCCAGGTTTCAGTTGGTCATGTGTTTTCAGGGAAGTCTTACTACTTGGAGTACCCATGGGTTCAGTGTGGATTTGTCTACAGTAACCATGGTGATAATTCCATCACTCTTGCCAGGAATTACTTAGAAATGGCCACAGGATACTTTCCAAGCCAATGAGATACCCAGAAAAGTGTACTGAGGGCTTCTGAGGAACATTTCTTTGTTCTGAGAAAGAGACAGGGAAGAGAAACAGTCCTTTTCTTTCTCAGACTATTGTTTGAACGTGACGCCTGGAAGTGCGGTCACCACTTTGGACCCGGAGGGTGCCAGCCCATGAGAACAAATTAACCTGCTGAGGACAGAGGAGCAGAAAGATGGGAAGAACCTCCGTGCCTGATGACATTACTGAGCTGCTGAAAGAACCTATGCTGAAATGAGTTATTATAGCTTTGGGTGCCTATTGAGATAACAAATGTCCTCCAAGTTTAAGCTGCTTTTCCTTGGGCTTTCTGTTACTTGCAGCCAGATGCATCCTAACGGATACAGAGGGTGACCCTTATGAGTCAGGGGGAAAAACTGATTCTCAGTTTATTCCCTTTGAGATTTCCTTTGCTATTCTTATAAGCTTGCAGCTGAAAGGTTGTCTAGTTCCATCCTCATTTTATAGAAGGAGAAACCAAGGATGAAGGAAGGTCACTTTCTGTGGTTGCCCAGTGAGCTAACATCTTAGACCCTGTCCGAGGCTCTCTCATGCCATCGCCGTTCCCCAGCTCCAAGTGACTGGGCAGTGGCAGAGCTGACTGTTTCTAACCCTGACATTATGGAAGAGTGGCTGTGTTCAGGGTGTACCAAGCACTTCCACACGTTATCCCTTTGGATCCTCACAACTGCCCCACGAAGCAGCAGGTTTCAGCTGCATTTTTTCAGATGAGGCAACTGAGGTCCAAGAAGAGAAAACAAGCTCAAGGTCATGTGACCCTCTGTATGGGAGAGACTCAAGCCACGTCTACAGCAAAATGAATCAGATGTCTGAGGATTTTTCCTCCTGGGATGTGGGAATCGGGAGACTTGCCTGTTGGTTTTGACTGGAGCTCCAGGGAAATCCTGTCTCTCTGGGCCTCTGAGTGGGGTAGATCCTCCACACGCCCCTGGCTTATCTCTACAGGGTGTGTTCGGCTTAAAGACAATGTCTGTGAAGTGTGTGGATCTGGTTGCTTCAGATTCTACAAGGTAGGACGGTTAGTGCTAAAGACGAAGGGGACCGGCTCTTGCTTAGAATGTGCCCTACCATGGCAGACAGACATGGTACCCTCCCAGCTCCAGCCACCAGTGGTCCCACCAAGGCGCAGCCTGCAGGATCAGGCCCGTAGTTTACAGAACACCTGGGAGAGGCTGTGGGCAGCTGGGTAATTTCCAAATTAACTGTAGGAGAAACCTAACAAAACAATCTACAGGCTAAGCGTCCTGGGAGTGCTGCCGTGAGACTGACAGCCTGGAATCCAGCAAGTACAATGCTGCCCAACCACAGACAGGAGGGCCCTTCCTCCTTGGGGGGAGGAGGGCTGACTTCCTTCCAACAGGGGCCCGTCTGGGCCTGCAGCCGGGCCGATAGGAGAGCAAAACCCCAGACCTGAAACAGTCTTTCCACCCAAATCCCAAACTACAATGAACATAAACAGCTTTCCCAAAACATTACTGCAAGGTAGACTGGCCCCGTAAGTTTGATGTCCTGGCAGAAACCTCGCTTCTTAGCAAGGGGTTTTTAGGTCTCATTTTGAAAATTTTCTCCTGAATTCATCCTCAGGAAACCCGGGCTGCCTCCAATGCCCCCTTTACATTATACACACATGCATGAAACGAACCTGGAGTCTACGGTGTATTATTAATAACAGTCAAATCTTACCAACGTTTGGTACTTTCCTGCTTTCTGAGAGGCTGCCTGCTTTTGTCAGAAGAGTTCCGGCTCAAGTCCTGGCTCCAGCACCTAGGTAAGTCTCAGCCTCATCTTCCCTAGCAATAAAATGGACACAACACTACCTTCCTTCTCCAATACCAATGACAATGGCTCATATTCGGTGAGCTCCGTGTCAGGCACTGTTTGGTGCTTTCTAGTCTCCACAGCTCCCCTGGTAGATACTGACTACGAACTAGAAAATAGGGGGAGCAGGGTTTGAAGCCAGGCAGTCAGGCACCACAGCTTCTAAGAGATAACACTTTGCATCATAAGGCTCCTGGTTCTGAGAGAGGCACTACACTAGAAGTCAAAAGACTCGTGGCCTCACCCATCCATAGCCACCAACTTTGTGTGTGATCTTGGGCGAGTCTCTTGTCTTCAATAGTCTCATCTATACACTGGGTAGATGTGTGTGGCTGGGAGCAATCAGATGGCCTCCTGTGTCTTTTTAGCATAACATTTGGTTGAGTCTGAGTCCCCCTCTCCTGAATATGAAATGAGGATGGGAGTGCATAATGTGAAAGTTTTTGATAATTGTAGTGTGATAGTTTATTTCCAAGGCCTTCCGTGTCATTATTTCATAAAGCCCTCAAAGCAACCCCCGAGTGAGTGAGATGCAGGAGGTTTTACTGCACTTGTTTTTATAGCATGAAGAACTGAAGCCCAAAGAGAAGGCATGGGAAGGTAGGGTGGATCCCACTAGACTTGTGACCTGGTGCTCTTGCAGTTATACTATGAATTTTTGCAAATGAATGGATACCCCAGAGCATTACTGGCCCTGGTATAATGCTGTGCCTGGCATTATGCCTTGCCTGCAGTGATTGTTCACAGTATGCAGACCTAAGAACGTGGCTTGGTAGCAAGGAGGAGGAAAGTTAACCCCCACCTTGGTACTCAGCCTGGGTCTAGAGGGGCTTAGGGCTAGTACCTACCCAGATCTGGGCCCAATATTATAGGTTGCTCAGACCCAGGGTGCCCATGGATAGCCTGAATACCCAAGCCCTTGCCCTCTGTCCGCAACTTACTATATTCACCTTCCAGATGGAGTACCAATGGCTATCTCAGGCATCATGTGTCTCATGCTCCATCCGTCCCTCCTACCTGCTCCATATAGTCGCACAGTGTGATGGCAGCTTCTGACAAGGCTCCTAAAGATCCCCTAGCCTAGTATTCACAGCCTGTGTAGTTTCCACCCGCCCCCGTAAGTGTGGGTTGGACCTAGTGGCTTGATTCTAATGAACAGGATACAGCAAAAATCATAGGGGGTCCCTTTCATTAGGTCACAAAAGGTTGTGACTTCTGTCTTGCTAGCACTCCCTCTCTTGTTTACTCTAATGAAGCAAACGGCCATGTTTAAATGCTGGATGGAGAGGCCCAGATAGTAAGGAACTAAGGAACTTATGAGGAACTTAGACTTTAGTCCATAAGTAAAGAACTAATCCTGCCAGCAAACAAGTGAGTGAGCTAGGAAGTGGATCCTTCTTAGTCAAACCTTGAGACAACTGCAGGCTTGTAAGTGATCCTGAAGAAGAGGGCCAGAGAAACTGTGAGATGATAAATATAACTGGGTTTTTTTGAAGATTTTATTTATTTATTTGAGAGAGAGAGAGCACAAGCAGGGGGAGGGTCGGGGGAGAGAGCAAGCAGACTCCCTGCTGAGTGGGGAACCCCACGTGGGGCTCAATCCCAGGACCCTTCGATCATGATCTGAGCCTAAGGCAGACGCTTAACCAACTGAGCCATCCAGGTGCCCTGATAAATGTAATTGTTTTAAGCCACTAAGTTTTGGGGTAATTTGTTATGCAGCACTAGATAACTGATACATGTGAAGTGATGTGGCCATGAACCAAGGAATACCAGCAGGCTCTAGAAGTTAGAAGAGACAAATAATGGATTCTCCCTCAGAGCCTCCAGAAGGAATCAGCCCTGCCAACACCTTGATTTTAGCCCAGTGAAACTGATTTGGGAAT
>NC_138382.1:50915783-50987811 GCF_054177405.1 Leptonychotes weddellii
CAAATTTTTTATAGTTGTTAGCAAACCATTCCAGCAGGGGCATGCTCTCAATCAGCTCATGTTCTTGTCCTGTCTCTTTGTCTGTGAAATGAGATTTATCCTTCTCTTGTTCTGGAGTTAGATAGAGAATTTTCTCCTCTTCTGTGCCTTGGCAATGAAGAACATATCTCATTATATCCAGATTTTCATAGACTATTAGAATCTCTACAGCTCCCATTTCTAAAGCCTTTAGTGTATCTTCAACTCCAAAACAGTACTTGCCCGTGTCCTGGCCGATTTCATCAAAGTATCGTCCTATTAATTTCTTCTCTTGAATGAATTTCACGTTGGAGAGAACTTCAGTAGATAACTCAATAGCTTGGTTGAATCCATTTTCACCACCATAGGAAATATCAACTAATTTTAAAACTTTTGATTGCAACCTCTGATCAAACATATCAGATTGACTTAGTTCAGTTTTAAAGTCAGCTGATCCAGCTAAAACAAGACCAGCCACATTCACTTTGTCCCCAGAAATAAACAGCTGTACAGCAGTCTCAGCTACTTTCCGAACATAGTTATGTCGCTTTTCCATTCTTAAACGAGCAAAACGCAAGGCTGATTGACCTCCTCTACCATGTTTCTTTGGGAGATCCACAGTGAATTTGTGCAGGACTTCTCTCGTGTTCCCTTGGAGTGTGCCAAAAAGTGCACCACTACCATCTATTACAATGAAGCCAAACTTGCTGTCATCTGAAAGTAGTTCTGTCAGAGCCTCTGTATGGAATTTGTTGTCACACAAATACAATGACGTATTAATTGGTTTGAAAGGTTCAAAGTCAATGTTGACTTTCTTTTCTTTTCCTTCTTCTGTAACAATTGTACCACAGTAAACAACCAGGCCATTTGGAGGTACTTTGTTATAAAGTTTGAGTCTTTGTTGTACAGACGTAATGGCTCCCAGGACTGAAAGGCGGTTTACTCGTGACTTAATGTTAGATGCAGTTCTAAACTCATCTGCTAACATTTTTGCCACTCATGAAATCTGGTCTTTGGAAGGAATGATCAATGATATCATGCTTGTGCCACTGCCGCGGGCCGCCTCCAAGCTCTTGACGAGCTTCTTGATCTTCCAGATCTCCACGTTCCTGTCGGCAGCACTGGGGTCGTCCGCCATCTTCTCGCCTCCTCCCCGCTAGTATCTTTATAATCGTCATTCTGAACTCTAGTTCCGACATCTTAGTAATGTCTGTATTGATTAGGTCCCTGGCAGTTGGTACTGCCTCTTGTTCTTTTTTTTGAGGTGAGTTTTTCTGTCTTGTCATTTTGTCCAGAAGAGAATAGATGAATGAGAGAACAAAATGCTAACAGGGTAACAACAACCACAGAAAAATATACACTAAACAAATCAGAAGAGACCTTTTTCTCATGCGCCGGACGTCTGTGCCACAGGGACCGCTGCCGGCGACAGGGTGGGGGGCGAGGGGAGATGACCAGGATGGGTTCCCACAGGCTCCGGTGGCCCCTGGGCCTCGGCGCCCCCCAGCGCCGCGCCTCCAGCCACCTGCTCACCAGGCTGCGCTCGCAGCTCCAGCCAGTGATTCATTAGTCTTATATAACAGGCAGTGCTCATTACATCACATGCCCTCCTTAATGCCCATCACCCAGTTACCCCATTTTCCCAACCCCCTCCCCTCCAGCAACCCTCAGTTTGTTTCCTATGGTTAAGAGTCTCTTATGGTTTGTTTCCCTCTCTGATTTCATCTTGTTTTATTTTCCCCTCCTTTCCTCTATGCTCCTCTGAAGAAACTCTTTCTAATACAGCAATATAGGCAAGTGGAAAGTAAGGATCAAAAATATGTATCATGCAAATATTAATCAAAAAAACCACACCAAGGGTGCCTGGGTGGCTCAGTCAGTTAAGCATCTGCCTTGGGCTCAGGTCATGATCCTCCTGGATGGAGCCCCAAGTGGGGCTTCCTGCTCAGTGGGGATCCTGCTTCTCCCTCTCCCTCTGCCCCTCCCCCCACTCGTGTTCTCTCTCGCTTGCTCTGCTCTCTCTCAAATAAATAAATAAATAATCTTAAAAGAACAAACCAAAACAGAAGGACTGTATTAATATCATATAAAGTAAACTTCAGGGCGCCTGGGTGGCTCAGTTGGTTAAGTGACTGCCTTCGGCTCAGGTCATAATCCTGGAGTCCCTGGATCGAGTCCCACATCGGGCTCCCTGCTGGGCAGGGAGTCTGCTTCTCCCTCTGACCCTCCCGACCCTCCCCCCTCTCAGGTGCTCTCTCTCTCAGTCTCTCTCTCTCAAATAAATAAATAAAATCTTTAGAAAAAAGAAGTAAACTTCAGAGCAAAGAAAATTACTAGGGACAGAGAGGTACATTACATAATACCAAAACAAACAAACAAACAAAATAACAAAATAAAAATACCCAACAAGAACACTTAGAAATCCTAAATGGGGGGTATCTGGGTGGCTCAGTCAGTTAAGCCTCTGACTCTTGATTTTTGGCTCAGGTCATGATCTTAGGGTCGTGAGAATCAAACACTGCATTGGTCTCCACACTCAGGTGGGGTGTCTGCTTGACATTCTCTCCCTCTGCCGCTCCGCGCCTCCCCGCTCTCACTCTCTAAAATAAATAAATAAATCTAAAAAAAAATCCTAAATGGATATGCACCAAACAACAGAGTTACAAAATATGTGAAGTGAATTGATAGAACTGAAAGACAAATTCACAAATAGAATTGGAGACTTCAATATCCCTCTCTCAATAATTGGTAGAACACCTACACAGAAAATCAGAAGGATATAGAACAACTCAACAATACCAAAATAGGATCTAATTAACACTTGTAGAACTCCACCCAGCATCAGTAGAATACACATGCTTTTCAAATGCCTATGGAACATGTACCAGAATAGTCCATATCCTGGGCCGTAAAAAAAAACCCTCAACAAATGTAAGAGAATTGAAATCATATAGAGTAAGCTCTCCAAAGTTCTCTGAGAAAGATATCAGGTAGATCTCTAAACACTTGGAAACTACACAGCACACTTCTAAAAACTCAAGAGTAAAAGGGGGGTATCTGGCTGGCTCAGTCGGTAGAGCATGCAACTCTTGATTTTGGGGTCATGAGTTCAAGCTCCATGCTGGGTATAGAGATTACAAAAAATGAAAAAACAAAAAAATCTCAATGGGTAAAAGAAAGTCTCGGCGAATTTTTTTTTTAAACATGAAAGTGGAGGCACCCGTGTGGCTCAGTCGGTTAAGCGTCTGCCTCTAGTTCAGGTCATGATCTCAGGGTCCTAGGATAGAGCCCCACATTGGGCTCCCTGCTCAGCCGGGAGTCTGCTTCTCCCTCTGCCCCTCCACCTGCTCGTTCTCTCTCTCTCTCTCAAATAAATAAAATCTTTTAAAAAGAAGAAAATGAAATATAATATATAAAAAGTTATGGGACACAGCAAAAGCAGTGCTGAGAGTGAAATTTATACACTAAATGCATACACTGGAAAAGAGGAGAAATCTCAAATCAATAACCTAAGGTCCTACTTCAAGAAGATAGAAAGAGAAGAACAAAATGAACCCCAGTGAATAGAAGGAAGGAAATAATAAAGATAAGAGCAGAAATTGGAAACAAAAACAATAGAGAAAAATCAAGGAAAAAAGAGCTGGTTCTTTGAAAAGATGACTAAAATTGACAAACCTCTAGCAAGATTGATCAAGGGAAAAAGAGAGAATAGACAAATCACCAACATCAGGAATGAAACAAAGGATATCTCTACAGACACCACAGACATCAAAAAGATAATAAGGAAATTCTATAAACACAAAACACATAAATTTGACAACTTAGATAAAATGGACCAATTCCTCAAAAGACAAAAATTACTACAACTCACCCAATATGAAGTGGATCATTTGAATAGCATGATAAAGATAAAGAAGACTGAATTTGTGATTTTTTAAAACTTCCAAAAAAGAGATTTCTGGGCCCAGATAATTTCACTGGAAAATTCCACCAAATTTTTAAAGAATTAATACAATTATATACTCTCTTCCCTGAAGAGAAGAAAAAGAAATATGTCCCAATTCATTTTATGAAGTTAGTATTACCCTGATATCAAAATCAGATAAAGGTTGTATCAAATATACATGTATATTTATACATACATATGAACTATATACATACCTATATAAACTATAGACCACCAGTCCTCATAAATATAGACAGAAAAGTCTTTAATAAAATATTAGCAAATAGAATTCAGCAATATGAAAAGAATTATAAGTATGACCAATCAGATTTTATTTCAGAGATGCAAAGCTAGTTCAACATTCAAAAATTCATCATTGTAGTCCACCATATTGACAGGCTAAAGAAGAAAAAATCGTAATTATATCAATCAATGCAGAAAAGCATTTGATAAAATTAACACCCACTTATGATAAAAACTCTCAGAAAAATCGGAAGAAAGAGGAACTTCCTCAACTTAAAATAAAGAATGTCTACCAAAAACCTATAGCTAACATTATACTTAATGGTGAAAGACTATTTTTCTTGGAATCAAGATCACGGCAAAGATGCCCAGTCTCATCGCTCTTGTTCAACATAGTACTGGAAGTTCTAGCCAATGCAAAAAGGCAAGAAAATGAAATAAGAGGCATGCAGATTGGAAAAGAAAAAATAAAACTGTTCCTATTTTCAGATGACATGATTATCTACTTTGAAAAACCCAAAGACTCTACAAAAAGAAAAGAAAAAAAAAGGGAAGGGAAGGGAAGGGAAGGAAAGGTGGGTGCCTGGGTGGCTCCGTGGGTTTAGCGTCTGCCTTTGGCTCGGGTTGTGATCCCAGGATCCTGGGATCAAGGCCCGCGTCGGGCTCTCTGCTCGGCGAGGAGCCTTCTTCTCTCTCTCCCTCTGCCTGCCGCTCTGCCTACTTGTGCTCTCTCTCTGTCAAATAAATAAATAAAATCTCAAAAAAAAAAAAAGGAAAAGAAGGAAGGAAGGGAGGGAGGGAAGGAGGAAGGAAGGAAGATAAAGAAAGGAAGGAAGAAAGAAAAGCTCTTAGAACTAGTAAGTGAGCCCAGCAAGGTCACAGGATACAATGTAAACATACCCCCCCCATAGATTTCTATGTACCAACAATGAAAATGTGGACATTAAAATTAAAAATACAATCACTCAAAAATTTATGTGTAAATCTAACAAAACATGTACAGAACTTGTATGCTAAAAACTCTAAAATCCTGATGAAATCAAAGAAAATCTAAAGAAATGGAGAGACATGCCATATTCATGGTTGGAAAACTCAACATACGAAGCTATCAATTCTCCCCAAATTGATTTACAGATTTAATGTAATTCCTATCAAAATCCCAACCAGAGCTTTTATTGATATAGACAAGATTCTTCTAAAATGTATGTAAAATGTATTCTAATGGAATTAGAATAGTGAAAATAATTTTGAGAAAAAGAATAAAGTATATCTTGTTCAGTTTGGGCTACTATAACAAAATACTGTACACTGGATGGCTTATGAATAATAAGAATTTATTTCTGACAGTTCTGGAAGCTGAAAGTCTGAGATCAGGGCACCAGTGTGGTTGGGTTCTGGTGAGAGCCCTCTTCCAGACTGCATTTTGCCAACTTATCATTGTATCCCCATGTGGTGTATAGATGATGAGAGGGCTCTTCGGGGTCTTTTTATAAGAGCGCTAATCTCATTCATGAGGGCTTCACCCTCATGGCCTAATTACCTTCCAAAGCTCCCACCTCCTAATACCCTCACATTGGGGGATAGGACTTCAACCAAAGAATTTTGAGAGGACATAAACATTTAGTCCATTGCAAAGTGAGAGGAATCATTTACCCAATTTCAAGACTTCTTATATACTATAGTAATCAAGAGTGTGTGGTACTAATAGAGGGAAAGACACATATCAATGAAAAAAATAGAGAACCTCAAAATATATCGACACAAATATCACGAAGTTATTTTTGACAAAGGTGCAAAAGCAATTCAATAGAGGAAAGATGGCCTTTTCAACAAATGGTGTTGTAGCAATTGGATACCCACAAAACAAAACAAAACAACAAAAACACCTCAATCTAATTCTCATACTTTATATAAAAATTAACTTAAAATGGATAATAGACTTAAACAGAAAATGTGAAACTCTAAAACTTTTAGAAAAAAGATGGGAGAGGGGCGCCTGGGTGGCTCAGTTGGTTAAGCGACTGCCTTCGGCTCAGGTCATGATCCTGGAGTCCCTGGATGGAGTCCCGCATCGGGCTCCCTGCTCGGCGGGGAGTCTGCTTCTCCCTCTGACCCTCCCCCCTCTCATGTGCTCTCTCTCATTCTCTCTCTCTCAAATAAATAAATAAAATCTTTAAAAAAAAAGAAAGAAAAAAGATGGGAGAAAATCTTTGGGATGTAGGACTAGGCAGACAAAAAGTTTCTTAAACTTGGCAGCAAAAGGGGGCGCCTGGGTGGCTCAGTTGGTTAAGCGGCTGCCTTTGGCTCACGTCATGATCCCAGGGTCCTGGGATTGAGCCCCACATCGGGCTCCCTGCTCGGCAGAGAGCCTGCTTCTCCCTCTCCCTCTGCCTGCCGCTCTGCCTACTTGTGCTCTGTCTGTCAAATAAATAAATAAATAATATCTTTTAAAAAAACAAAACAAACTTGGCAACAAAAGTACAATCCATAAAAGAAAAAATTGCTAAATAGGACTTTATTAAAATGAAAAACATTTGTCTGTGAAAGACTGTTAAAAGGAAGAAAAGATAAACTACAAACTGGAAGAAAATATTTTCAAACCACAATTTGACTAAAGACTTAGATCTAGAATATACAGACAACTCTCAAAACTCAACAATAAGGAAAAAAAATCCAACTAGAAAATGAGTAAAAGAAATATTGCACCAAAGATGATATACAGATGGCAAATAAGCACATGAAAAGATGTTCAACATCATTAGCCATTAGGGAAATGCAAATTAAAACCACAATGACATATCACTGCATACTTATCACAATGACTAAAATAAAACAAATAGTGACAACACAAATCCTGGCCAGGAGTCAGAGAAATTGGATCACTAACAGTGATGCTAGTCTGGAAAACAATTTGGCAGTTTATTATAAAGCTAAACATGAAACAACCATACACTCAGCAATTGCACTCTTGGGCATTTATCCCACAGAAATAAAGACTTACGTTTACACTAAAACCTGTACAGGAATGTTTATAGCAGTTTATTCATAATAGAAAAAAAAAACTATAAAAAAACCCAGATGTCTTTCAATAGGTAAATAGTTAAACTCTAGTACATCCATACCATGGAATATTACTTAGCAATAAAAAGGAATGAATTATCAATACACATAATAACTTGGATGAGCCTCTATAGAATTATGCTGAGTGAAAGAAAAGCCAATCCCAATAGGTTACATGCTGTATAATTCCATTTATAGTATCATTTTTTTAAAAGATTTTATTTATTTGACAGTGAGAGATACAGTAAGAGAGGGAACACAAGCAGGGGGAGTGGGAGAGGGAGAAGCAGGCTTCCCGCTGAGCAGGGAGCCTGATGCGGGGCTCGATCCCAGGACCCCGGGATCATGACCTGAGCCGAAGGCAGATGCCTAACGACTGAGCCATCCAGGCGCCCCAATATAATACCATTTTTGAAATGAAAAAATTACAGTAGTAGAGAACAGCTTAGTGATGCCGTGCTGTTCAAGGATCTCTCTGTATTATTTTTTACAAGTGCATATGAGTCCATAATTATCTAAAGGTATTAAGGTTTAATATAAAAATATGTCAGGTTAATTAACCTGACAATATCAGTGATAATATCAGGCAAAATATATTTCATGGCAAAAAATAAAAAAACCCTCACAAGAAATAAGGTGGGTCACCTTGTAATAATAACACTTTCAAATCACCAGGAAGATAGTAATTCTAAACTTGTATGCATCTAACAACATAACTTTAAAATACAGAGCAAAAGTTGGCAGAACTAAAAGAGATTTTAACAAATACACCATCACAGAGAGCACATCTCTCTCAGTAATAAAAGATAAAGCAAACAAAAACTATCAATAAGGATAAGGAATACTTGAACAACTCAGTTAGTAAGCCTGTCATTCATGGAATATGGCACCCAGCAAAAGAAGAAAACACATTCCTGGGAAGCCTGGGGGTCTCTGTTGGTTAAGCATCTGCCTTTGGCTCAGGTCATGATCCCAGGGTCCTGGGATCGAGTCCTGTATGGGACTCCTAGCTCAGCGGGAAGCATGCTTCTCCCTCTGCCTGCTCTGCCTGCCACTCCCCCTGCTTGTGTTCTGTCTGACAAATGAATTAAAAAAAAAATCTTTAAGAAAAAAAGAAGAAAACACATTCCTTGTTTGCACACTTGGAACATTTACAAATACTGACCAGGTGCTAACCTACAGAAGAAGACGCAAAGGATTGGTGTCAGACCATCAACTCTGACCACAATGTATTTAAGTTAAGAATCAATAACAAAAAAATAATTACAGAACACTACATGTTTGAAAAATTTAAAACAATTGTAAACAACTCAAAGAAAAAAATCTTACAGAAATTGAAAAATATTTAAGATCAAACCATGACTAAAATATCGCATATCAAAACCTGAGGGATGGAGCTGAAGTGGCATTTTGAGGGAAAATTAGAGCCTTAATATCTACCTTAAAAAAGAAAGTATTCAAAGGCACCTGGCTGCTTCAGTAGGTTAAGCGTCTGCCTTCAGCTCAGGTCATGATCCTGAGGTCCTGGGATCGAGCCTACGTTGGGCTCCCTGCTCAGTAGGAGAGTCTGCTTCTCCCTTTCCCTTTACCCCTACCCCTGTCTGTGCTCTCTCTTGCGCATGTGCTCACTCTCTCTCTCAAATAAATAAATAAGTAAAATCTTATTTAAAAAAAGAAAGTATTCAAAATTAATTAGCTAAGCATTCTAATATTAGAAATTAAAAATTGTAACAATAATAAATCCCAAAAAGTAGAAGATAAATAGATAAGAGAAAGAATACAATATAAAAATACAATAGAGAGATCAACAAAAGTAAAATCCATATTTTTGAAAAGCTTAATGAACTAGACAAACTTCTGATGAGATTAATAAAAAGAGAAAGAGATTGAGAGAAAGAAGGAGAGAAGACTCAAATAAATACAATTAGTTAAGGAAAAAACATAAACACAGATGCAGCACATCTTGCAAATGTACGTCAGAAGATGTGTACAAGAATATTCATAGCAATACATTCATGGTACTAAATAACTGGGAAAAAAACCCACAAATATCCATCAAATCAGAGTGCATAAATAATGGTGTATTCATACAATGCAATACTGCTTGGAAGTGAAAATGAATGAACTATACCTAGAAACATCAAAATGGATGAATCTTTTTTTTTAAGACTTTAAAAAAAATTTTTATTTACTTATTTGACAGACAGAGAGACATCGAGACAGGGAACACAAGCAAGGGGAGTGTGAGAGGGAGAAGCAGGCTCCCCTGCTGAACAGGGAGCCTGACCAGGACCCTGGGATCATGACCAGAGCCGAAGGCAGACACTTAATGGCTGAGCCACCCAGGTGCCCCCAAAATGGATGAATCTTAAAAACAAAATGTTGAGCATGATAAAGAAAAGGCACAGATGAATACATGCCTTACGATTCCATTCACAAAAACGCTAAATGGATAAAACAAAACAATACAGTTCTTGTTTACAGATTCACACATATAGGAGTGATATTAGAAATTTGCTGACTATTCAGAACAGGCACCAACCAGAGTGGACACCCAGCCAACCCAAACAGACACCAGCTGTAAACAGTGGGAAATGCTGTATCTGAGCAACGGGCTGAATGTCAGTCCTCTGTACCATCATGGTACAATTACAAAGAAATACATGAGAGTGATTAGCACAAAATTCTTGTTAGTAGTTATCTTGGTCTGAGAGGAACTAGGAAGCAATAGGGGAGAGGAACCACAGGGGGTCTATGATAATTGTTCTGATCTCTTATGTCGGGTGGTTGGTTCAAGGATGCTCCTTTTTGATGATGATGATGATGATGATGATGATGATGGTGGTGGTGGTGGTGGTGGAGGAGGAGAAGAATATTGTACCAACTTTCTCTTTTATATGTTTGATATATTTCACCAAAACCTTTTTTTTTTTTTAAGAACACTGGATTTAGGTTCAAAAGTCTTGGGTTCCACATTCTATATAAATTTCTTACTAACTAAAGCTCAAAAAGTGTGACCTAACCACCTATGGTAATGGACTCAAAACTGGCCTCCTGAGTCTAGAACTCACTCTTTTACACCTGTTTCCACTGCAGAGCTTCCTTTAAGTTCCATTCTCATGAATGTGAATGGTTTGTCAAATGTAAAAGTTGTTGAACCCAGGGCTGCCAGGGTGTGTGACTCCAGGGTCACCATGCACACAACTGTCTATAGAATTGGTCTTCCAGCCAATGGAAGTGGCACTCCTTGGGTTTCTGTAACCTGGTGCTACTAGCTCACTGGAGGAGAACTTCTTGAAAGAGAAATTTACCACCGGTTCAGGACAAAAAAGATTGTCTATGGCAACAAAATCATTAGACAGGAGTTTAAAAGGTTAAAACTTCTAAATCCAAATCAACCTCCAACATCTAGTCCATTTCTTTATAATAACTGTTGTCATGGCCCAAATTTTACCCTTTACAAAGCATCTTCGCACCCATTATCCCAGGCCCACCCAATCAGTGCTTCCACTGACCTAATTCACAACTGGAATTGGGGCTCATCTCTTTCAGCTTTGGCAAGTTGCTCAGTGACATTCCCTGGGGTGCCTCTCTCTCCTGTATGTCCCTTGGGATAGTCCAATCTGTAGCCCACTCACATCCAACATCCCCTAAGGCCCTTACAGAATCTCCCCAGTAGAAATGGATCTTTGTTACCCCATAAAAGCACTACATTGGGTGTTTGTCTCCATACATTTGAAGCATCTAGCAGATTCATCTCTTTACCCCTCTGTTCTTTAGGATTCCACTAACCAGTTTTTCAACCTCAGCATTACTGAGATTTGAGTCCAGATAATATTTTGTTTTAGGGGACTGTCTTATGCACTGTAGGACATTTGGCAGTATCTCTGGCCTCTACCCACTAGATGCCAATACCTCCTCCCTTCTTCCCTAGCCCCATCCCACTGTGACAGCCAAAAGTATCTCCAGACATTACCAAATGTCCACAAAGGGTTAAAATCATCCCTTATGGAGAACCACTGCTCTAGGCTATGAGCACCTTGAGGACAGAGCAGTGACTTATTCACTCTGTATCCCGACTGTCTAACATTGTCCTGGGACAGAGGAGCTTACCAGTATAGAAAAATCACCTACTATGTGCCAGATATAGTCTGATATAAGTCAGTGTTGACCCTCCAGTCATTCAAGGCCACCTTCTTGTTTTTTTGCCATATCTTCATGCAAACAATACTAATATTTGCTTGATATTTTCCTTTACATTGACTCATTTTATCCCAAATCAGTCACTCAACATGGTACCTACATACAGTAAGTAGGTACAGCACCTGATACAGAGAGAGTGCTTAGTAAATATTTGTGGACTCTAAGTGAATTTCCTTTTCCAGCTCTCAGTATCAGCTTCATGGGAAAAAACTGATTCCTTGATTACCTACCTAGTCAGGGACCTCTCACTTCTGTAACGAATAAACCCCCAGAATTTTGAAATTTTGACACACAGGATTTTATTTTCCACTTGTGAACAGTCCATCTAGGGTGTTCCCGATCGCCAGGTGACTCTCCATGTGGCAAATGAGCACCCTCTTCTTCACAGCGAGGCCCTGAAGTGACACACATCACTTACACTCACCTTCCACTAGTGAGAACCACTCCCAAGACCCCAGCTCAGTGCACAGGGGCCTGGAAAACAGAGTCATTAGCTGGCCAGCTTCATCCCAGTGATGCCTCAATACTGTGGAACTAGGTGCGCCATCTTGGTGGACAGCTAGCTGGCCTTGCCTCAGCTCATGTAAGGTATTGTCAGCTCACATCTCAGACACTTCTTTCTCCCCCAGAATGTCCCCTCCAAAGCATCCTATCATCCAGGCCAGCTAACTATGCTAACTAATGTAACCAAGAAGAACAGAAAAGGGAAATGCTTATCTACAATGGGTTCCCGAATCAACATGCCCTCCCATCCTTTCCACCTTTTGCCATTAGATAAACGGTAAAACCAAGTGAGGAGAAAAAAATCTACTCAGGATTACCCACCAAGTCAGGGGCCGTACAGGACTCTGAGCTGTCTGTCTACACTAGGATGGCAGCAATGAGGCCCATCTACCCACCTTCCATGGAAGCAGCCCGGGAATTAGTGCGGATGCCTACGCCCTGCTCTGGAGTTCCTGACACCTCTTGGATCTAGGCCCTTTCAAAAGGAGCATTTCAAATAGGAGCCATCAACACGTACAGAGGGTGGGTCTTAATCCACAGAGGATCATTAGCTTCACCCAAGTGATGGGACATCCATCAGCACCTCCCATTCTTCTACCAATTATCTATCTGCTAATTATCTGGGATTAAGAATTGACACGGAGCGACATGGTCATTAACCACATATTTGCACGGCTTATTCATGTTAGTGGGGCTGCTCCGTCTAACCGAGTCTAATTGGACACGCCCACAATGCTGCACAACATATTTACATCTACTTGGCTGTCAGCAGCGAATAAAGGATGGTGGGATGTGTTTACTTGCAAAGGGACTTGGATCTTGGCAAAAGCTTTTTTGCAGGCATGCTGGGCGTCTTGGCTTTCTGGCAGTACGGACTGTGGCTTAACTCAGAGCACACAATTATTTGTCAAACATTTGTTAGCTCAAGCACTGTAGCAGACATAGCACTGGCCCTAGGAGGTTTCACAAAGGTGAATGAGACACTGTTCCTACCACCTTCAAGGTTTATCTCCAGTCAAGGAAACATGCAAGCAGAGGGAACTAAGAGCTTTGAGAGAAGGAAAGCAGAATGCCATGGGAATGCAACACCAGGAAAGATCTGGTTGGTCTGAGAAATCAGGGGAGGCCTCACAGAGGAGACGGCATTTTCAGCAAAAAGCCAAATAGAGAAAGGAATTCTAGGCGGAAGGAACTGCAAAAGCATGGGCACAGAGATGTATGAGGAGATCAAGGAGTCACCTAGTGTGGATGACACACATGTCACAGGGGGAAGGAGGTGCCTGGTAGACTGGGTCATACCACTGAGAACACTGAATGTTCGGCCAGGGTTTGGAAATGTTTCCTCTGGGTGCCAGGAACATGGAAGCAATTTTGTTTTGGTGTGTATGTGTGGGTGGGTGTGTTTTAGTAAACTTTTTTTGAAATATAGCATACATACAGAAAATCATAAACATTTTCACAAACTGACCACACCTATGTAAGTATCATCCAGCTAAAGAAACAAATCCCCAAATCCCTGTTGGCCCCCTTTTAGGAACTACCCAATCACAAGACAAACCACTATCCTGACTTTAACATCATACATTAGTTTTCCCTATTTTCTTGCATTTGGCTTCTTTCACGCAACATAATGTTTTCAAGACTCGTCATGTGGTTCTACATAAATGTATTTTGTTCTTTATCATTGCTAATATGCCATTGTGTGAATGTATCATAATTATTAACAAGCATTGGGTAGTTCCCAGGTAGGGGCTGTAAATCTTGCTGCACATGTCTTTTGGTGCTTGTCTGGATGTACATTTGTTGGGTACCTACCCAGCAGTAGAGCTATAGGGTCATAGGGTATGCACATATCTATGTGAATAGACACAGTTAGTTTTGCAAAGCTGTTCTGTCCATTTACACTCTCACAGGCAATGCATGGGAGTTCTGGGAATTCTAGATCCTTGCCAACACTTGATATTGTCGGTCTTTTTTACGTTTTACGCTTGTTTGTTTGGAGGGGAGTGCCATGATCCCACCCAGGCTGAAGGCTAGTCACTCTGGCGGCAGCATAGAGTGGGGTGGTTAGAAAAGAGGGAGCTAGGGGCGCCTGGGTGGCTCAGTCAGTTAAGCGGCTGCCTTCGGCTCAGGTCATGATCCCGGGGTCCTGGGATCGAGCCCCGCGTCGGGCTCCCTGCTCAATGGAGAGTCGGAGAGTCTGCTTCTCCCTCTCTCTCTGCCTACTTGTGCTCTCTATCTCTCTGTCAAATAAATAAATACAATCTTAAAAAGAAAAAGAAAAAGAAAAGAGGGAGCTGGCACGAAAGGACCCGTCATGACGTCAGACATTAAGGCCCAGGAGAGGGGTAATGAAATCAGTGGCGATAGAACTAGAATAAAACAGGCTGATAAAAAGAGGCACTGAAGGGGTGAATACACAGAACATGAATGCAAGGTAGAAGTGGACTTAAGAGGGAGATGGAGGGGCAGTTGCAGTAGTGCTCTCCCAGTTCCTGTCTCCCTCTCCGTGCCGCCCGGGATGGCCTCCCAGAACCGCGACCCAGCTGCCACCAGCGTCGCCGCTGCCCGCAAAGGAGCCAAGCCCAGCGGGGGCGCCGCCTGGGGTCCCGTGGGCAAGAGGCTACAGCAGGAGCTGATGACCCTCATGACGTCTGGTGACAAAGGCATCTCTGCCTTCCCTGAATCCGACAACCTTTTCAAAAGGGTTGGGACCATCCATAGGGCAGCAGGCACAGTGTATGAAGACCTGAGGTATAAGCTCTCCTGGGGTTCCCCAGTGGCTACCCTTACAACGCGCCCAGGGTGAAGTTCCTCACCCTGCTACCACCCCAACGTGGACACCCAGGGGAACATCTGCCTGGACATCCTGAAGGACAAGTGGTCTGCCCTGTATGATGTCAGGACCATCCTGCTGTCCATCCAGAGCCTGCTAGGAGAACCAAACATTGATAGTCCTTTGAACACGCATGCTGCCGAGCTCTGGAAAAACCCCACAGCCTTTAAGAAGTATCTTCAAGAAACCTACTCAAAGCAGGTCTCCAGCCAAGATCCCTAACTGTCCAGCCTCTCTGTGTTGTCTTTTTATTTTCTCCTTAGATAGTCTTTCTCTTCATTTCTGTCTAGGACTCTGTATCTTAAGCTGTGGTGTCATTTTTGTTTTGTTTCTGTTTTTTAAATTAAGTCTCTCGTTGAGCCCTTGTGATGAATATATTAAATAAATACATTGGTTTTTTTTTTTTTTTTTAAAGAGGGAGATGGAGGAAGGTTTCTGTGTGGGGTGGCTGGCTGGGTGAAGAGTGCCAGGTTTAAAGGCAGGAGAAAACAGCCTACTTTGGGACACGTTGTGTTTGCAATGTAGGATGACAAGATGGAGATGTTCAATAAACTGTTGCTTAGATGGGTCTGTTGCTACGGGATGAGGTCAAGGCTGGAGACACAGCGTTAGGATTTGTCATCACAGAGGTAGAGGTTGAAGCCAGGGGTGTGGTTGAGATCTCCCAGGGGGGTTGTGCGGGATGAAGAGAGGAAGGCCGAAGACCAGTCGCCTACCTTCAGGGAACGAGCAGAGGAAGACGAACGAGAGACAACATTGCTTCCCTGTGAAATGCTGGCAGGGGCTGTGAAGCGTGAGTCAGGCCCTTTGAGCCCCAAGCAGCAGCCTGGGGTCAGTCTCACCAGCCACAATTTTCTCCTGAATGAACTTGCATCACTAACCTCAAAACTGCATTGTGAAATCCGCATCAGATTGCGTACCACTGGCAGCATCCTGGGGACAATGGGACTTGTAGCATCTTGGGCCTGGGAGTCCCGTCCACCTCCACCACATCTCTGCCAATCAGTTAGTTATCCAGCACCCCAGGCAAGGAACTCATAACTTCCCACGGCAGCCATTCCACCACTGAGCAAGTGAGAATATCAGAAAACCTTTTCTTACAAAGGCGGTCTCACCAGGTTCAAGTTAAAGGAAAACAATAAAGCTATACTCCAGTGGCAATGACCCTGGGTAGAGTAAGATTCAAAAGGACTCTGTATTCTGGAAAATCTGTTTCTATTAATGTATCCACCGGCATCTTCCTGCTGGGGTTAGGGTCATGGCGTTTGACTCCCCCCAGGAAGCTACAGTGATTTCACTACCATTTGCACACTGGATGGGAATGTGCTCATCCGCTTCAGGCATTCTTCTGGCTTCATCAAGCAGTGAATACTGCCCTGGAATTTGGCCAGTCTCTCAGGACTCAAGCAGTGCATGCCACAGCACAGATCCACCGGGCTGGACACGCGGGAAGAATGTGCGGCTGCTAGCTGAGAGCGAGCCCACTGCAACAAAGTGGGCACAATGCCATTCTGTTCAACAGTTTTTTCTAAATATTTATCTGCACCCGGCCCTGTGTGGGTCTCTGGAGAAGACAAAGGAAGAGAGATATGGTTAAGAAATGGCTCTCGTCCTTGGGGAAACTGGTGGGAGAAACAGACATGCAAGAGGGAAAGGTGGATGAACTTTTTTTTGCTTTTGCTTTATTTTTATCAGTTGCCGAACACCCACCTAAGCAGCCTCTGTATGATCTGAAATATGGAGATTTATGTTCCGGAAAAGACATCAAGGAAAACTGCCCTTGAACCTCAATGGAAAGGGTCTGTTAAAACACCTGACATAGCATAAAACTCCAATATATGCTTGCCAACTAAAAAAACACACATCACTTTCTCCTGACTACAAGACATCCATTCCACTAGGAGACCTCAGACTGAGGATTCTTAGGAATTTTCCAGAATGTACTGACTTTGGAAGTAGATAGCTTCTGTCCAAGATGACAGAATAAGACTAACTTTCTGATTCTACAAAATCCTTTTCCTTTCCCTTTGCCTATTATTATACATTGACACCCTCTCTTTTCTCTGTATGATTTCCATTATCTTCATCCTGTTACTTTTGACCCCCTATGATCATAAGGACTGCCTGGCCTACAGGCATGGAGTCCCACTGAGCATAGCATATGAACAGGAGGATTAACTTCACAGTAAAGGAGGAATGGGAATGAGCCCATGGCCATGGGATGCACTGTTTGATATCACATACTGCACCCGGAGGAGGAAGCCTCATAGAATGCTGAAACCCTTCTAAAGGCAAAAGGTACCATCTCTAAGGCAACACCCTGAAAGGAAGAGTGTCGTCCTTCAGGACATAGTGTATTCATTAAATCAGAGACCGCTCTATGGTGGTGTGCCCCAGTAAGAAGCATAGATGCCCTGGGAACCAAGGGGTGGAAGCAGCAGTGACCCCACTAACCATCAGTCCCAATGACCTACTGTAAGACTCTGTGCATCCCATCCCCACACCTTTGGGGCCTGCCGGGTCACACTTCCTCAATCTCGTACGAATCTGGTCAGTTTATTTTAAGTCTTCAGTTGGGACTTTTTTTTCCCCCAGGTGGACTTGACTGGAACTTACTGTTTGTTGTTGTTTTGTGGGTTTTTTTTTTTTTGTGTGTGTGTGTGTGTGTGTGAGTAAAGCAATAGAAGTTTATTTATTAAGTTAAGATACAGAAAAAGCTCTCAAGAGTGAGACAGGGTTGCGACAGGGTTGCGACAGGGTTGCCAACGAGGGCCTTTAGGGTTGGTCTTTTATAGAAAGCTAACCAGGGGACTTAAATCCTCTTAACATCTCTATTGATAACACCTTCAACGGCTTACTTCCTTTTTAGGGGATGGTTATTCTTTGTTGGTCACAGGTGATTATCATAAAGACACCCAGCCCACACGACCCACCCTGGGCACCTAAAAAACTTACTGTTTTATGAGGGGCACCTGGCAGTCTCAGTCAGAAGAGTGTGTGGCTCTTGATCTCAGGCTTGTGAGTTTGAGCCCCACACTGGGTGTAGAGGTTACTTAAAAATAAAATCTTAAGGACAGCTGGGTGGCTCATTCGGTTAAGCGTCTGCCTTTCGCTCAGGTCAGGATGCCAGGGTCCTAGGATAGAGTCCTACATCGGGCTCCCTGCTCAGTAGGGAGCCTGCTTCTCCCTCTGCCTGCCACTCCCCCTGCTTGTGCTCTCTTTCTCTCTCAATATGACAAATAAAATCTTTTTTAAAAATAAAATAAAATCTTTAAAAAAGTAAAATAGGGGCACCTGGGTGGCTCAGTCAGTTAAGCGTCTGATTTTGGCTCAGGTCATGATCTCAGGGTCCTGGGATCGAGCCCTACTTCAGGCTCCTTGCTCAGTGGAGAATCTGCTTGTCCCTCTGCTCCTCTTTCTGCTCATGCTCTCTCTCAAATAAAATCTTTAAAAATCATAAAATAAAATATCACTTCACAAAAGAAAATTAACTGATTTGCTCATATTCTTGATTGTGGTGATGGTTTCACTGGTATATATGTATGTGTCATAACTCATCAAGTTGTACATTTTAAATAATTTACCTCAAAAGATCTGTAAAAAGAAAAAAAATGGAATAGTGATGTGAAATACATGACCTCAAAAATATTAAGATTTTAATAGGGATTCTGGTAAAAATATAGAAAGTAGATAAGAAAATCAAGAAAACTTCATAGCAGTAAGTATAGGCATGATTCAAAACTAACCAAATATATTTTCATAATAACTCTAACTACTCTCTTTAAAAGTTGGAATATCTTAAAGGCCTCTCCCAGTCCTCAAGTCGGGATGGGCTTGGGTGTGCAGGCTGGGGCAGGGCCTTGGGAGAGGGGATTGCTCTGTAAAATCAGGGAGAAGAATGACCATGCTGGGCAAAGGGAGGGCACCTGGCAGAGAAGGGAAAGGGACAGCAGGGTGGGATGCTGTGTGGGTGGAGGAGGGAGAGTTGAGAGCCCTTAGGGGCACAGCAACACAAAAGGGACTTTGGGAGGAAAATAATCAGAGAGGATTTTGAAGTTGTTTGCCATGGTGTGTGCCCTGGGCCTCTTTCCCTCGGGTCACTCCTGCACTGTCTTTAGCAAAGGCTGCATTGCTCACTAGGTCTTTTATATGAAAGTGGATTCTTCTGGGGATACTAAAGGGGGTGGGATGAGGTGTATGCCTGTGTTGATGCAAGACAAAAACAGATTATGCAGAGAAGGTGGAGTTGAAGACTCCAGTATGAATCCCTGGAAATGAGCAAAAATCTCCAGGACAACCCTAGGCCTTCAAAGGCTGTGGAACTGGTGGGGTCCAAGCTGAGCCAAAGGACTGTTAATATCTAGGTTCTGGGTGGGAAGAATAGGGAATAGCATGAGGAGCTATACATCTGACATGATGATAAAGATGGAGCTGGAAAAGAGGACGGCACACGGGGAGATGGGATTAGAAAGGGCTGGAGGGTTAAGGGATCTGCTGGGCTGAGAGGCTAGGAGTTCACCTTAAACTCTTTGTCCCCCCCCCAAACCACTATCCTAGAGAAACTGAGAGCCAACCCCCAGCATGGATTGAGTCTTTTTTTTTCCTATCCCTCTTCCCACATTTCTAAATCAATTATGTTTGCCCAGAGAGACAAGTGAGATAGAAACTCTCAGGAAAGAAGAGAGAATCACCCTCGTGTGCAGGGCAGGGCTAGAGTAGAGATGAGAGCTTCTATCCAATACCCACAGACCACCTGTCTGGGTGCTGTACAGGGTTTCTGGGGAAAACCCAGTCATGCAATTTAGGGGCCATGGACTGAATTATTCCGAGAGTTCAGAAAACCGGGAGAACAGAGTCCTCAACATTTGTTCACCAGTCACCCTCCCATCTAGGTGTGTTGGCCCGGCCTTTCCTATGTGTTAGGGATAATCTGAGAGTTTCTAATCAGGTGCTAGAGTCCTAGTGCTGTCCTCATGGAGGAGAATCCCACCTTCTGGAGCAAATGCCATTTGAGATTTTGTGCCCTTCCTCAGGAGAGGTCTGCTAATTGAAGAAAATCAACTGAGGACCCTACACAGAAAACCCTTCTGTGAGGTTTTCTAAAAAAAAAAGAAAAGAATAGAAAATACTTTC
The DNA here is from genome assembly GCF_054177405.1 of Leptonychotes weddellii. Classification (NCBI taxonomy): domain Eukaryota; kingdom Metazoa; phylum Chordata; class Mammalia; order Carnivora; family Phocidae; genus Leptonychotes; species Leptonychotes weddellii. Next base: position 50,935,727 of record NC_138382.1, read on the forward strand.
ATCCACTTTACAAATGAATAAAAGGGAAGGAATGTAGAGCTCCATTAATGCATTATAGAAAAATTATCCATGAATAATGATCTATCCATGAATAATGCCTAGCGAGGAAAGAGTAAGAATTGAGTCCAAGCCCCTCATTCGTTTCTTTTCTTTCAGCATCAATGCAGAGGGAAGAAGAGGAACAAAGAGGGAGCATTTGCCTGTCATTCCAGAGCTCTCAAGAGTTAAGCTTATCACAGGGGAAGAGAGGAAAAAATAAAACGAGATCAGAGAGGGAGACAAACCATAAGAGACTCTTAATCATAGGAAACAAACTGAGGGTTGCTGGAGGGGAGGGAGGTGGGCGGATGGGGTAACTGGGTGATGGACATTAAGGAGGACACGTGATGTAATGAGCACTGGGTATTATATAAGACTGATAAATCACTGACCTCTACCTCTGAAACCACTAATATATGTTGATTGAATTTAAATAAAAATAAATAATTAAAAAAAGAGTTAAGCTTAGTCTCTCCTTTCCATGAGACCCAGGTCTACAGTCTCTGAGGATGTCAGCTGCTAGAGCCCACCCCTCTCTGAAAACAAAGCTCTCAGCAAGGAGACTCAGGAAGGAGTCAGAACCTAGAATGTTTTTGGGTTCTCTGCTACGCCCGTCCACGGGAATGAAAAATGATGGAGCTGGCCTGTGGGTGTTGCCCACTAGGTGGCGGTGCAGTGGTAGACTATCTGGAGACCCGCCTTTTGGGTCCTGATTTGGGACAAATTGTTTAACTTTCCTAAGGCTCATATTCCTTGTTGAGATTGGCCTGCGTCCCTCACAACGTGGTTATGAGGATCTGATGGGATAAAGTAAAAAGCGCTATTCCATACTTGAGCCTGTCAGTTGTTGTCACTGACTGATCTTGTACACGAATGCTTGGGGATCTCAGAGTCCATAGTGTCCCAAAGGACCATTTTACTCAGCCTCCTAGAAGATCCCTTTGCTGTTCCCTTCACCACATGTGACTGAGTCTCCTGGTGTCCCAGGTTGGAGAGCTTGCCAGAAAGGATCTCATGTGACATGGGACCTGCTAGCTCTTCGGAAAAGCAGGTATTTATAAGTCTCTTCTTGTTTCCTGTACTTCTATTCCTAGCACGGCCTATGTGATTCCAGGGCCCCACTGCAGCCGAACTTGACATGCGAGGGCAAACTTATAGGGAGGGAATGTGAAAGAAATTTCTGCATGAGAAATGAAAGAAGTGTCATGAAGTCAGTGATGTAGGGGAATGTGACTCCTGCCAGGCCTGCTGGGTCCCCCATCCCCACTCTGCTCCCGGCTGTAGCTTGTACCTCTTGTCTTGTGCGGCCACCTGGGCTAACTTCTTAATGAGGGCAGCAAGATCCCTGCTGGGAGAGTCATGACAGAGTGACTGGAGAAGCTGATCTTCTGATGTTTAGGGAGGCTGGGGAAGATGCTGCCCCCTCTGTGTCCTCTTTGTCTTCCACATCTCTGCCTGAGCCCTCCCCTCTCTCAGAGGCCTGTCTCTGGGGGATTCTGCAAGCAGGTGCATTGAGGTGGTAGCCTCTCCCTCAGTCCTGATATCTAAGAGCTCTTGAATACACAAGTCAGAAAAGGAGTGAATTTCCAGATTATGGAGGAGAAAGAATAGGAGGAGGGGTACTTCCCAAACAATTGAAGCACATCAGTGAAATCTTCTGGAACTACTTTAGTCTCTTGCTGACACATGGGACACTGAAGGCTCCCAACCCTTGTGGAGTAACATAAATAAATGCACAGTCCTCAGTTCCCAAACCCCAAACACTGGAGGAGAGGCAGGAGGCTCTTTGCAGCAGAAATGGAACCAGCTCTCCCAGGGTCTCCCTTCTCTGTACAGTCCTTGGGGGCTACTGTCCTGGTCTCTGGACAGGGTTGATCCCCACTAGTGTCTTCCTTTGTCTTATTTAGTGGATTCCCTAATGGGTCCAGTTCATATCCAGGCTAAAGAATCCCCACTGGCCTCAGCCCTTACCCCAGGCGCCCCCTTCAGTTTCTCTCCCACTATCTCAGCCCCAGTTAGGGCCCGTGGAGTGTCCTTTCCTAGACCCCAGGATGAAGTACAGACTCTCACCCAAGGGAAATTCAATCCCTGGATTGGCACTTATTGTAGAAGCAGCTGGAACATTTGTGATGTTTGCCTTCTTTTGTTCCAAAGATCTCAGGAAATCTTTAATTCTCGGGCTCCCAACAGTCCTCAGTATAACAGTACAGGAGACTCTCTGTCTCAAGTATCAGGCTCCATCCTTGATGGAGAATTTCCTAGCAAGGAGATCTGGGGGCAGCTGGAGCACCACCTTCAAAGCTTCATCCAGCACTGAGCCCATCTGGCACAGATACAGCCTCACAGCAAACCAGCAGGGACTTCTTGGCCAAAGGGCAAACGTGGATCTTCACAATCCTCTGTCACAAGTGCCAAAGCAGCAGGGAAGGATCTAGACCAGATGACATAGAGGCATCCAGGAAGTTTCCACGTGAGGGGCCTGGCAAAGTGCCAGCTAGGGAATGACCTACAGAGAGTATGGAGCATAGCCCAAGGAAGTGCCCCACCCCCAATAATCTAGTATTTAGAAAGCTACCCCATGAGGAGCCTAGGGTCTAAGGAGAGAGAAAGTGACTTGGTATGCCACTCAGGGAATGACTCATCAAAGGGTTCAAGGGAGAACCTAGACCAGATACAACTGGAAAACACCCTAAAGATTCACTTGGACAAAAGGTTGGGTACATAACTCCAGCAGGAGCCCTTGTAGGTGTGTGTAGTTCATGGCTTGTTGCCAACTGCCCCCTCCTCGAAGTACTATAGTTAATAGGAAACTGGAAATTTGGCACCTTCATGAATCAGGAACACTGTCTGAATACCTCTTGGAAGATTTCCTTCCTTGATCCAGGCATTAGATAAGTACTAGAAGTCCAGGTTATATGGTTTGGGGTACAGCCGAGGTAGAACTTACCTCTCAAGGTCCTTGAATCCATAAAATTGTTACATTGATAGAGACCCAATCATGATTTCTTCCCAGTCCGCTTTTCTCTCCCAGCCACCCATGTTTCAGGGATGGCTAAGCCAAGGTTGCTTATTAGCTCTTTGAAAGAAACCATTCATTGCACAGGTCTGGAGACAAGCTGATCACAAAAAATGCAATTCTTACCCTGGATAGTCCTTTCCCTGGCCTTCCAGTGTGAGCAAGGAAACCAGAGGGCCCTGAGATGTTGGTCATGGTTCACACAGGACCCTCAGTCCAAGGAGAAGAGAAGACAAACTTTTGCCCATCATCATGGACAAATCGTGGCACAATGTGACTATATGAAGGACAAGAGAGGCAGTCCAGAGTCACTCCCAGTCAAATGATGGCAGGACATGACCCAAGGGATAAGAGTGGTGTTGTGTACCCACAGACTCCAGCCATGGAGAAGCAGTGCCCCAGAGGCAGAGAACAGAAAGAATGTCTGGAGGGGAGCCCCATAGAGGGGAGCATCTCCTTGGAGTTTCCACTTCAGGAAAAGGATATTGGGAGATTAATTTAGGGATTCCCTCAAGGGTCATATAATCCAGGGAGACAATGGAAGTCCAAGAAGACTCCAGCTGCTATATCATAACTGGAAGATGTTCTGAGAGTCAGTGAGCTGAGAGATGCTCAGAAATTGAATGTCTGAGTGGCCAAGGGGCTCCAGTGGCCAAGTATTGCCCCCACCCCAAGTGTTGGTTGCCCAAGATCTGGAACAGCCAAGCCTTAAAGAGCAGCTTGCTGATGAACTGAGGTTCATATTGGAGATAGAGATGCAGAGCCAGCATCAGGGTTGTCCCACTGAAGTGCCCCCTGCCTTAGATAGCCTGCCTACTTAATTCCCTTGAATCTATAAATCAATTTGAGGAGAGTTCATATGTTAATGATACTATGTCTTCTGATTCACAAACATTGTAGGTATCTCCATTTTTTCAATTTCCCTCAGCAATGTCCTATAATTTTGTGTACAGACATCATACATATTTTGATAAATTTTATCCCTATTTCATAAGTTTATGTAAATGGCATTTTTATTTAAACTTCCAGTTGTTCATTACTAATACATAGAGATAAATTTTATTGTTTTTTGACCTTATATTCCATTTCTTTGTTAAACTCACTTATTAGTTCTAGTGGCTTTTGTCAATTTTGAATTTTCTTCATAGATCTGTTATCTGTAAATAGGAAAATTCTATTTCTTTCTTTTCAATCTGTATGCCTTTTCTTTCTTTTTCTTGCCTTACTGCATTAGCTAGTACCTCCAGTACGATATTGAACAGAAGTAGCATGTGGAGACATCCTTGTCTTGTTCTTGATCTCAGGGTGGAAAGCATTCAGTCTTTCACCATTAAGTATGATGTTGGGTGTAGGTGTTTTGAGAATGCCCTCTATCAGACTGAGGATGTTCCCTTCCATTCCTAGTTTTGAGGGTTCTTTTAAACCAGGAATGGATATTAGATTTGGTCAAGCGCTTTTTCTGCATCTACTGAAATGTTGTTTTTTTTTTTTAAGATTTTATTTGAGAAAGAGAGTGTGCACAAGTGGGGAGAGGGGCAGAGGGAGAGGGAGAAGGAGAAGCAGACTCCCCACTGAGCGGGGTACCCAAAGAGGGGCTGGATCCCAGGACTCTGGGACCATGACCTGAGCCAAGGGCAGATGCTTAACCAACTGAGCCACCCAGGCGCCCCAGTTTTTTTCTTTCTTAGTTTATAAGTATGATGACTTACATTGATTTTTTTTTTTAAAGATTTTATTTATTTATTTGAGACAGAGAGAATGAGAGACAGAGAGCATGAGAGGGAGGAGGGTCAGAGGGAGAAGCAGACTCCCTGCCGAGCAGGGAGCCCGATGCGGGACTCGATCCCGGAACTCCAGGATCATGACCTGAGCCGAAGGCAGTCGCCCAACCAACTGAGCCACCCAGGCGCCCTACACTGATTTTTTTAAAATGTTAAACCAACCACACATTCCTGGGATAAATCTTACTCAGTCATGATGTATTATCCCTTAATATATTGTTGGATTACATTTCCTAAAATTCTGTTTAAAACTTTTGCAACTATACTCACACAAGAGATATTGGTCTGCAGTTTTCTTTCTTGTAATAGTTTTGTTTGGTTTAGGTATCAAGGTAATTTTGGGATCACAGAATGAGTTGAAAAGTATTCCTTTTCATATTTTCAAAGAGTTTGTTCAGAATTTTTTTTTTTCTTCCTAGAAGAACAGTTCTTGATAGAATTCCCCAGTGAAGCCATCTGCATCTGAAGTTTTCTGTGTGAGAAGGTTTTTAAATACAATTTGAATTTGATACAAGGGCTATTCAGGTTATTTATTTAACTAGATTTTGATAATTGGTATCTTTCATATTTTTTTATTCATTTCATCTAAGTTTTAAAATTTATTGGCATAAAGTTGTTCATAATATTCCCTTGAACTATCTGTAGAATCTATAGAGGTGTCACCTCTCATTCCTGATATTTTAATTGGGGTCTTTTTCTAATCAGTCTGGCCAGAAGTTTATCAATTTTATTGATCTGAAAGAACCAGCTTTTGGTTTTAGTGATTTCCTCTATTTTTTGTTTTCTATTTCATTGATTTCTGCTTTGATCTTTATTATTTTCCTCCTGCTGCTTACTTTGGGTTTGATTTGCTCCTTTCTGCTGTCATTTATCAGGATTTTAGCAGGTAGCAGAAACAAATGCGTGGATTCATGCTATGCTTATCCAGAAATCAGAGATGTGATTTGAGAGAAAGAGGTGATGAACTCATGTAGTCTGGTTTTCTGGCTCTTTTTCTTCTTCTTTTTTTAATGGAACTACCATTTGTAGATTCTCCTAGCTAAAAACTTTGAAGTTAGTATTTAAGAATGTTGGTTCTGCAGTTTGACAGACTCTGGATTTATATCCTAAGGGATTTATATCCCTTCCTAGCTATAAAGTAATTAAATGTCCCTGAGCCTCAGTTTGCTCATATGTACAATGGAAATAACATCATCTTTCCTTACAATGAGTTAACCATGTAAAGCTCCATACCTGACCCATAGAGCTTGACAAACATTAGCTATTATTTACTCTTTCATTATTTTTTATCACAAAAATCTATCCTACCCTAAAGACCACTTCATCATTTAAGGACTTTTTTTCATGTTAACCCCCCTGTTAGATAAACCAGATTTCTACTGCTCCCCTCAAGAGTGTGGTAGCTAAATACTAAAAGCTAGCTTGCTTTGTAACAAATCACTCTAAAATTAGTGCTTGAAACAAAATTTTTTCCCCTTACGTTTCTATGTATTGGCTGGGCAGTTTTTCTGGTCTAGGAACATTCAGAGCTAGATGACGTAGGTTACCTTCATCTGTATGCATTGTGACTGGTTCAAGGTCAGCTGAGACTCAGCCATTTATCTCTAATTATCCAGTAGGCTAACCCAGGCTTGTTCATGTGGTAGTAGAAGTATTCCCAAGAGGAGGAGAGGGCAAGCTCTGATGACCAAACTTCTCCCACCTTATGAACCAGTGGACATTTTGTGCTTGACTTCCCTAATTTTATGCCAATTGTTTTCCCCTTATAATCATTTGCAAACACTTTATACTCATGTTTTCTGACTACATATGAAAGGTATCTTTGAATGTGACGTTTTATCTTGGCCAAGATAGGATATAAGGCAAATAATTAAGAAAGAAAAATCTCCAGTTCTGATACAAGGGGATGCCTAGATAACCTGCCTAACCCCTCTGGGACTCGGTCCTGCCCTGGCTCTGCCAGTTCTCTCTGACCTCAACTCCTCCCTCAACCTAGGCAAGAGCCTGAGCCTCCGAATCATTTGACAGCCCCACTCCACCCACTACATAGGCTCTGCTCTGCCACCTGCCAACACGCCAACCTACCCTTCCTCCAAGTCTGCCCCACCTCCACCTCAGCACAGCCCCCTTACCCCATGGGCACAGCTGATTCCCCAGCTCCAAGCTTCTCCTTTCTTGCTGAGCTTCCATTCCTCTGGTGGGTAAGGGCCAGCTCTGGAGATGCAGGAACAGCAATCCCCACCAGTCACATAGCCTGTGAGCTTACTATATAATGCAAGTAGCCAGAGGATTCAGTGGGTGGAGCTGATGAGTGAACGGATCCTACAAGCAGAGACCCATCCCTTAGTCCAGATTGGATGAACTGCGCAGGCTGGGTGAATACAGGGCTAAGGTGCTCTCCTATGGCTCAGCCCTGTGCCAGCAACACCATCTGAATAGGTGCCTGTTTTCTGCCTGGAGGGACTATGTCTTATCCAAAACCCTCTCTCTGGAAGACAAGAAAACACCAGTACACCCTCAGGGACAAGCCGTCAAGGCTCAGCCAGTTTACCTGCCTCAAACTGGCTCAGCTCTACAGCTGATGTGTGAGCTGGGTGCTTTCTGGTTTTGTGATCCACATGTGATGCTCCAGAAAAAAGTAAAAATGTCTCTAACTCTATTTATCAGATTTGTGAGGGGGAGGAGGAGAGGACATATAGTTATATATTTAGATACATAAATCTAACTTATTTAAGTTAGGACCTTTTACTCTCCTTATGCTCCACATATAAAAATAATGTGTTCATGATTAGAAAAAATTCACAACATAATGAAGAAAATAAAGTTCCCTTCCTCAATGAGCCCCCAGAGACCAACCCCCAGAGGCAACCATCGTTAACCATATTTTTATTTATCCTTCCAGAAATTTTCTACATGTGTGTAAACATCGATTTGTATAACCTCATTTTACACAAATGAATAGGATATTTTAAAACATACTTAGTATTTATGTCACTTATAAGTTTTTCCACATGGCTCTATGACTAGATCCCTTCAAAAACACAGATAGTCCCTGATTTAGAAGCATGTGATAACCCAAAAACTTAATTTATAAAAAACCTTTCTGAAACTCAAAACACCTTTTCAGGTTGCTCAGGTCATGATCTCAGGGTCCTGGGATCGACCCCTGCATCAGGCTCCCTGCTCCGCAGGAAGCCTGCTTCTCCCTCTCCCACTCCCCCTGCTTGTGTTCTCTCTCTCGCTGTCTCTCTCTCTGTCAAAAAAATAAATAAAATCTTAAAAAATAAATAAATAAATAAATAAATAAATAAATAAAAACTGTTAACATTGAATAAAAAAGCTTTCTATATCTTGAATTTCATGAATTAGTGAAGAATCTGAATAGAATTCTCAAGTGATTTACACGGCAGCAGAGGTGGGATAACATCGTGTTACATCCAATCCCACCTTTTTTGTCAGCACAACATAAACACACCTTGACTCAAATTTGATTGGTTAGTGTGGTGGGAGTTCACTGGGCAAGCGGCTCCCTCCATCAAAAAATAGAGTAGATCACTGAATTTTTACCTCCTGTGGATACTGAAAAGGCTTTTCTTATGCCTGTTCACAGTCACATGCACTGACCTAAACCTTGAACCCTCTGTGAGCTGCACCTGCTGTAACCTACAAAGGTGGAGAAGGGGCAGGAAGTAGACTAGAGAGAATGCTGGAGAGTCACTTGATGACTACCTCTATTAGGAGCCTTATTTTAACAGTAGCAGAAAATCCCTGTCATATTGAGCTTTAACTTTTATGACTTGCCTGTTCTCTGTCATAGAGAATAATTTCATGGCATGACTACACTTTTATCTTCTTATAAAAAAGAAATGCAGAGATTTTCCTGAAGCGTCTGGGCTGAATCAGGAAAGAAGGTCAAAAAGTGTGAGAAAGGGGTTGACCTGCTGATTGTACACACAGGCAAGGAAGGCAGTTCGTGATATATGTGCAATCCTAGAAGGGAAGGCCGGGTGGAAGGAAGATGTTGCCCTGAGCATGTGGCTTCATGTTGACTGGGTCCTTAAGGTGCGGGCACTCTGTGCTATCTCCCCTAGCAAAGCATCCTATAACTTGCTAAAAGGAGTCCTTTAAAAAAAATTCTGTAATAAACAAAGAAAACAGAGGCTATCCATACCTTGTATTTGAAGGACCCCTTGGTTCCCCTGAGTCTGCTTGTCTAGGCAGGTGAGCCAGAGCACAGTGGCAAAGAAAGGGTATCAATGATGACGGGCACAATTAAAATATTATCTACATTTGTAGACCACTGAAGAGTTCAGAAAATACTTTCCCAAGTATTATCCTTGTAACAACTCTGTGAGGGCAGGGATTTGGAGATGGGTGCAGTGACTTGCCCAAGATCACACAGCTAGCACAAGGCAGAGCAGAAAACGGCACTTGAAGTTTCTGAGGCTAAATTCAGTATTCTCCACATTTCCCATGCTGCTTCCCAGGAGGTTCCACAGAGATCTGGTAGGAAAAGGCATTTCTACTTGTATTCCTCCCCGTTCTTTATTTAGTGCTTGGATTCCCATGAACGTCACTCTAAGTGTCCTGCACTGATTAAGCACATGAAGCTGCTGACCCTCAAATAAACCAGCATGGTTTGCTGTGTATCTGCATCTGCATGGGGGAGACAGCAGAGCCACGCTGGGAAGGGAGCCAACTCTGGGGCCAAACTGGGTGGGTTGAAATCCTCAATTCATGGCTGACCAGCTGTGTGAGCTTCAGTATGTTACTTAACCTCTGATCAGTGTATGAGAAGCATGTAGCCCGGTGCCAAGGACATGATAGAAGTTCACTAACTGATACATATTTCACTCTTATTGAGTCTTCACCTACCTTCTTTGGGACTATTATCATAAAACGAAAACTACCAACAAGAGGTTGATTGGTATCTTCAATTCCACTCTCTTCTTTCAAAAAAAAAAAGTCACAAATACATAAACAGAGTGAACACCTTGTATGTACATGCTCATGGGTCTGGCTAATGAGTCTATCTGATTGTGCACAGCCTCCACATGCTGAAATAATCCATCCTAGCCCTTAAGCCAAGCTGCAATTTAAAAATTTAATAAATGGCACTCATCCTCTAATCTCTTCCTATATGTGATTGACAAGCATCAGTGGAAGCATCTTGTGGAAGTTACTGTTTTGGAAAGCTGGGGTAAGTGGGCTGAAAGCCAAAATTACCTGAACAGCTTGAATTCCTGGAATTTATTTCCAAGCTAGTGAAAATAATCAGTTATCAAGGGCTCCCCCTACTGGCACCAAAAAACAAAGGCTAAAATTTAAAGTAGATAACATTTATGCATAGTAGAGTATTGTGTCCCTTTCTTCTTCTTCTGTTAAAGCTCCCACAACAAAAAGGAATATAAGACTTACTTCAAACTATTTGTCTTTCTGGGGGATGGAAGTTCATGACTTAGAGATCCAAATTTCCTCACAACGGGACACTGAAAATACATGCGTATAGACAAAAGCTCACACAGGGGATTCAAAGATTGGGGAAGAGGCTTAACATCATGTTAAATGGGAAAGAGCTGAAGGAAATGAGGGTGGCTCAGCAGAGACAGGACCGAGGGGTAGGGAGCTGGAATGGTATCTGACAGGCTAGCATGGGAGCATGATCAGCCTTATGCCATGTGGCCCCACTAGAGGGTGGAGTTATCAGAGAACAGATTTTATCTCACAGAAATGAAGAACATTTTAATAATGAGCACTATCATACATAAGGAACTACAAAGGGCAGGGGTGAAGGATCATCACTGACTGTGAGTGGGCAGAGAGAACTAAACTGGATTATATTTAGGATTTTAGTTCTAAAATCCTGAGAAAGTATGTTAAAACTCCAAACAATTGAATAGTCCTGTTGCTAGAAGGCTGGATGGTATCATCCTCAGACTATTTTTTCAATATTAAATATCAACATTTTGTGCTTCAAGCCCTGATTTAGTCTCAAAATAATTTTAAGAAAAAAGACATCAAAATCAAAATAAAGGGTAGATCATACCAATGTCAACTTCCTAGTTTTAACGTTATACTACAATTTATATAAGTTACCATAGGAAGAAGCTATGTGAAGGGTATACATGGCCTCTACACTATTTTTTGCACCTTCCTGTGAATCTATAATTATCTCAAAATAGAGATCTTTTAAAAATCAAATTAAAGATACTTCCCCCGAAAGGTTCTAAGTAACCTCCAAGACAATCCAGTTTGGTTCAAGAGTGCAGTGTCATCAGCCACAAATGACTCTGTGCAAGTATCTACAAGCAGCAGGGCTCATTTCAAAACCATGATCAATCAGCTATTAAGATTTACAATTGTGATTAGGAAAGCCTGTCATGTTGACAGGTGTCTAATTTGGTTATGCTGATCGTAAATCTTCAGTTATCTCAGATCACATCATCAAAATCACCTATAGGCAATACATTCTTACAACTGCTTCCTACATCATACTACACAGGAACCATGTACAGACTTAATTACTATATTTATCTAACTGTAACACAATAATGCACTCATATCTTCCTCCTCCCCTATGACTTACAACAAGAACTGCATCTTGTTTTTATCTCAGTTTATCACCAAAACCTAACCCACAGTAGGTTTTCAGTAAATACTCATAGAATAAATAAGAAATAAATCAGTAATTATTTTCTTGGACTTCTGGGACTTTCTTTGACTTTCTTTTCTGATATAAAGACATCCAAAGAAACATCAGAGTCCTTACTTTGGAATCAGGATTAAATATATGTATACTATATACATACATATGTGTGTATGACAAAGTCTATAAAACAAAGGGGTTTAATCTCTAAAGATCTTTATAACCACTTGTTTTTGATCTGTTAGATTCCTAAGACATTGTTAATTCAGTGTGATTTCTTTTTTTTAAGAATTTATTTATTTACTTGACAGAGAGCACAAGCAGGGGGAGTGGCAGGCAGACAGAATAGGAGAAGCAGGCCCCCTGCAGGGAGCCCAACATGACACTTGATCCCAGGACCCTGGGATCATGACCTGAGCCGAAGGCATATGTTTAACCAACTGAGCCACCCAGGTGCCCCAACTCCGTTTGATTTATAATAAAATAGAGAGGTCAAGCTTTTCCAGACAGGAAAACCAATACGAACTGTTGAACAGATCCCCTGAGCTTGTAAGTTCCTGCTAGAATGATCTCTGCCCAGTTTTACCAAGTGCCAAAAACAATCCACTTCTTTCAGAAATCACTGAGATATCATCACCTTTGGATTCTTCAATATTAACCAAATGAAAAGCATACGGAAATTTCTCTAAATTTCTCTAAATCTGTTTATTAAAAATGTTTTTCAAATAAATATTTTGAACAACCATAATCAATCAAAGCAGTGAGATCACAAAGTGTTGCTTCTTTCTGCAAAGAAGGCACATCATTAGCTTGTATAGTTAATCCAACAGCCACATCCAAAGTCAATTAGGCTGTTTTAAACACATGATGGACGCTACTTACGATCCCAGAGACACCAAGGACTCCTCAGGGTCAGTCATCTGAACAGGCTCCGAAGCCGGCTTGATCCTTAGAACCTCTGCAAAGCCATCGCCAAACCAGCAAGTGATGTGCGCTATGTCTACAGTAAAGTAGAAAAGGCGGTCCTGGCAGAGCTTCCGTCGATATACAGACCGAGGGTCAGCTGACAACACAGCCTCAATGGCATGCCTTGCTTCCTCTGCTGATTGAAAATATTTAAATGAAGGCTGACTGCCATCTGCAATGAAAAGAATACAACTTAATGCTGAAAATCATGCAGGTCAAATTTCATTACAGTGAACTTCAATGTGGAGTTTGGTTGGTTCCTTGACGATCACTTGAAATGAACTGGGTTTGGCAATCTACTCAGTTGTTACAGAGCATGTCACTTTCAAGTGGTATTTACTATCATTAGATTAAACCTATGCGTACCCCAAATTGTCATTTGCTGAACAAAATCTTCTATGTTCAATGTTGACTTTAATTTGATTCCTCGTCATTTTCTTCTCAGAATGGAGTAGTAATTAAGTCTGTACAGGGTCAGGGAAATGCATGACAGTCCCAGCACTCTCAGAAAGCCACAAGAAAGACGACTAAACCCACATAGGCCCAAAGCACCAGCTGTAGGCAAGGCACGGTGTCTCAGAGAGCTGGTATCACAGCCCTACTTAAAAGTAACACCACATTCCCTAAGGAACATGGAAATGGGACAGTCCTTCTGAAAGAAGGTACTATGAGAAAGTTAAATACCATGACTAGCGAACATGCCACCCCAAACCACCAAGGTGCATATTTCAGGTAAACAGATATACACCCTGTTAAGTGGCAAAGCTTCCTACATATCATCATGAATGTATTTTAATTTCTAAAAATACAGTATGTACAAAACTTAAATAAAAAATTAACTGTGACTTAATTTTTAATAGCTACAATATAAAATACATCCAAATGAAGGCCAGGTATGTGTTTTAAATAATGTTGTTCTTGTTCAAAATAGCATCTGCAGTGGTGGTGGATCTTTATCCTTCTGAAAGTAAATTCAGTTTTTAGAAAACAGCCAAAAATCACTTGGGTTATATCCAGTAAGTTCGTAAATAAAGCCATGAAGTTCAATCTTTGGTCAAAAACCAAGGACTAATTCAAGTGTTGATCACATGGAATCCTTAAAAAAAACAAAAAACAAAAAACAAAAAATCCCCACCAAGGACCAAGTATGCAGTGCTAAGATTCTTTTATTGCATGGCTCATGAAATGACTCCAGGGCCACTCAAAAAAGAGGAATTCCAAAAACATCACACTCTTCAGTAACAGTGCAATTGGTAAAAGTTCCAGGCCTTGGCGTGGCTGTTCATTTGTAATAGGTGCCCTTCCCTCACTTCTCTGCCTACTTAATTCTTCCAGACTCAGCTCAAATACTTTTTCCTCCAGGAAGCCTTCCCAGATTTCCTCCCTGCTCCCCAAGTCATAATCTTTCTCCCCCTTATGTGCCCACAAGCACTCCATTCCAGCGCCAATCCCCCCACCCCTACACCAACACACCGCCACCATTTCAGTATCTTTTATCTTTTCTAGACTCTAAACCTTCTGAGGTCATTTCTTATTTCTATATTAACTCCAAATTCTGCTGGTCTCAATCAGTCCCTGTTTTATAGTTACATTTCATAATTTCTCTTTTTAACGATTTTTTTGAATCAACAAGGCACATTATAACCTCTCAGACACACAGCACTATAGTTTGAAAAAGATAAATCTTTCCAAAGTAGGAAGCATTCACTGATAACTGCAGGCCAAAGGGTAAGTATAAATATAAAGTATCTTCTAGGCGGCACTGCTTTCTTTGTTCTATCACAAAAACCTTTTAAAACTGACCTTCCTCCTCCCATCAACTGTATACAATGATGAAACAACTTCATAAACAAAACTTTTTAAATAAAGAGGTCAATTTAAAAATCAAATGCTTTGTTTAAACATAAAGCCTTTGGAAAGAATGAGAAACACACTGTGGAGTGGCAGATGAAATAAGATATATCCCTGGCAACTAACTGGCTACTTCTTACTGGACTCAGTGCAGCCACCTTCCTTCATTCTAGATTGCTGCCTCCGATCAGCTATGGGCTGGGAAAACCAGGTTACAGTGTCTGTTAAAAACCATGTGTTAAAGTACACAAGCTCCAAGTAAAAGCCCGGTGGCCTCTCTTCTACAGTGAAGGGCAGGTCTCTAGTGCTAAGACTTGTTATGGGGACAGTTACTGTGCTAAGAGACTCTTCCCTTTTACCTCTAGGCTCTGTGCCATAGGGAGAGCTATCAGCTACCTGATAGTTAAATAAGATGGGATACGTCTCTAGTCAGATAGTAAAACAGATGAAAAAACTTAACCCAAGTATAGAACAAGCACAATTTAGCTTCTGAATGCCGTTTGAAAACTCCAGGAGCTACTGTAACAGATTGACAAGAGGCCCTAAATCATGAGCCACCTCGTGAGGCAGCAACCATTCTCAGCAAACACTTTACTGAGTGTCTGGGACTCACTGTGCTGAACAAGGCGCATCGTCAGATGGTGCTGCTGCCCAAATATAATTTTACATTTCTTACCACCAGTCATACTGACAAACACTCCATATAACTGCCCTCAGAAATACCAAATTTGGCTAAAGCTCTCATTCCGAAACAAGAGACAGAAAGTACCTGGTCCACTTTCTGAACTGAGGCGCTCAAGGTCCATCTCTGCATGAGGGGTGAAGCGGACTTCCAAGGTGGCCACAGGGGCCTCTCTCACCCAGGGTGGGACCACGCTGCGGCGGGCTGCACCGGCCATGCTGGAAGGGCAGGGGGGAGCCACGGGTGGCATCTCTGCACTATTTCCTTGTGTGATCACTGCTTCTTTCCCTCTCTTTAGCCTCTTTTCTGTACCTTCCTCTGAAAAGCTCTTCTCAAGGCAATATGAGCCAATTTGTTCTTCTGCCACATTCAGACTCTGATCACGTCTTGATTCTAAACCCAAATCTGCTGCTATGTCCCTGTGCTGAGGGGAGTTTTGCTGGATTTTTGCTGAGTTATCATGTTTCATATAGTTCTCTCCTGAAGTTTTGTCTTCAGGACATTTAGGTTTCTCCTTAGTGTGACTACAAGCTTGTGGTTTATCACACCTTGAGAGCTGTCGCTGGTCACAGCTGTCAGTCTTGCCATTAGACCGGGATGTATTTTGCGGTTTATATTGGTTATTCTGTAAATTAAGGTCCTGTAGGGGCTCAATCAAATTTTGTGGCGAGTCATACTCAGCTATGTAGGGCTTTATGTCTAGGACAGGTGTGCCATGAATCATGTCAATTCCAGAAAGATATATAGCTCCACCTATAATGTGAAAAACACATCCTCTTAGTAATCTTAACAATGAAGAACAGTGCAAACAATTAAGAACCAACACCATCTGCCTATGCCTCACCAAGCTTAACTCACAATTCTCTTACACACCAGGCTCTCTTATACCTGGTGCCAACACACCCTTTTCATTCTACCTGGAAACCCATCCTCTTCTTCACCTGTCGAACTTCTACATGCTCTTTAAGGCTCTTCTATAATACCTCTTCTACAGAGCCTTTCTGGCTCTTCCACACATAAGCATTCTTTCCCCTGGGTTCCACAGAGAAACCTATGTACAAACCTCTACTACAGCCCATTTCACATGGTCTGGCAATGACCTAGTTGGTCTTTCTCCCTAGACAGTGAGTAGGCCCTTGAGCACTGACTCATCTTTGCATCACTGGGACTTCTAACTCTGTTCCAGGCACATCAGAGTCCTCAATATATCTCTGTGGAATCAATGAGGATTTCCACTGTGGCAAACAGACACTAAGGTGGCCCCCAGAATGCCCACTTGCTGGTGTTGACACCCTTCGATAATCTCCATCTTTTGAGTATGACATGGTATCACTCCAGTGACTATGTTACCTTATCTGAGACTCCTGTACCTGCAGGCAGATTCACTCGAGAGATTCTCCTTGTGGGCCTGATGAAGTAAGCAACCACACTGGGAAAGCCCATGTGGTAAGGCACTGCAGGAGCCTCTAGGAGCTGAGAGCAGCCACCAGCCAACACCCAGCAAGCAGTTGTGGCTCTCAGTCCCACAACTACAAGGAAGTGAATTCTGCCAACAACCTGAGGGAGGCTGGAAGCAAATTCTTCCACAGTTGAGCTTCCACGTAAGAACTCATCCCAGATGACACCTAATTTGCAGCCTGGTAAGATCCTAAGCAGAGGACTGGCAAAGCTGTTCCCATACTTGTAAACTCATTATTATGAAACATAATAATATTTCAAAAAGATAATAAATGGGTATTTTTTAAACCGATTAAGTAGGGGCGCCTGGGTGGCTCAGTCAGTTAAGTGTCTGCCTTCGGCTCAGGTCATGATCCCAGGGTCCTGGGATCGAGCCCCACATCATCCAGCTCCCTGCTCAGCAGGGAGTCTGCTTCTCCCTCTCCCTTTGCCCCTCCCCTTCCACTAGTGCTCTGTCTCTCACTTTCTCTCAAATAAATAAAATCTTTAAAAATAAATAAATAAATAAACAAACTGATTAAGTGTGTGGTAATTTGTTACACAGCAATGGAAATCTAATACATCCATCAAGACTCAAACAATTAAGCAGAACATAAGTCACCACTGCCAAATATTAAGGACAGGTCTTTTGTCTCACTTATACAGCTGCATGTCCAGTTCCTGCTACTGGTGCAGAGTCTACTAACTTGATTCTTGGGAAATTGGCCAAATGAGAATCAAAAAATTATACGTGATCACATTCTCTGTCTCCATTTTAGAAAACAAGACTAACAAAGGACTCTGATTTCTAAAACATGCTCACTGTGAATGAGCCTGGAACTTTGGAATAATGACTTTGGACTTCCCCTAACTAATGGATATGCCTAACAATGTCTGCAGAAGGAAGTATTGTAGCATATGTAAAAGTTCATGGGATTTAGAGTTATACAACCACCTGGCTGGATGCTATTAGGTAATATTATCAAACATCAAAGAGCCTCAGCTCCCTCATCCATAAAAGGAGGACTGCTACCCTATCAAACCCAAAGAGCCGCTGACAGATAACATACATAAATGCTTTTTATAAACTGTAAAGCACCACACAAACACTAGTAGTCACCATAACACTTATTTGTTAAGAATGTCTATAGTGTTATTGTGTTTGCCTCTTACATTTCTAATCTGTTTACCACTATACCCTCAGCACCTAAAACAATGCCTGGCACATATACAGTGCTCAGAAAATATGTGTGGGTTGCACAAATGATCATAAAATGTTTAGTACTGTTACCCAAGCTGGTTGGCCATCACAAACTGATAAAGCTCAAGTTGGACTGGCTACAGAATTTTCCTGGAAAATCTATCCAAGGCTAGGCTGAATACAACCCAGGGGAGGTAGTTCAAGTTCTGGCAAAAAACAAGCAAAATAACTGGTCTTACCTATTTAGCACTAAGTAACCTGAAAAGTACTCTTAGAGCTTTTGTCTCTTAAGATCCTTAAAATACTATGGAGTCCCAGAGAGGGCAGGTCCTACTCCTTTGTCCACTTTACAAACAAGCAAGCTAAAGCCTGGAATGGTCTCCTGACTCCCAGTCTTCTGTCTCTCCAACAAATGTGCTTATTAGGTCAGAGTGATTCAAGAACAGGATGCCTTACTAACAAACAAAGCAAACAAACCAAAACTTAAAGATACAGAGAACAGATCAGTGGTTGCCAGAGGGAACAGAGTAGGGAGATAGGTGAAATGGGTAAAGGGGTTCAAGAGGTACAAACTCCCAATTATAAAATAAGTCATGGCGATGTAATGTACAACACAGTGACTACAGTCAATAATACTGTACTGTATATTTGAAAGTTGTTGAGAGTAGATCTTGAAAGTTCATACCATAAGAAAAAAAATTTTTAACTATATGGTGACAAATGATATCTAGACTTATTGTGGTGATCATTTCACAATGTATATAAATACTAAACATACTGTACACTTGAAACTAATATGTCAATTATACTTAAAAAAAAAAAAAAAAGAATGGGATGCTTCCAAAGAATGGGACACCTGGGTGGCTCAGTTGGTTAAGTGTCTGCCTTCCTGCCTTCGGCTCAGGTCATGATCCCAGGGCCCTGGGATCAAGTCCCACATCGGGCTCCTTGCTCAGTGAGGAGCCTGCTTCTCCCTCTGCCTGCCGCTCTCTCTGCTTATGCTCTGTCTCTCTCTCTCTCTCAAATAAAAAATAATAATAATAAATAAAATCTTTAAAAAAAAAAAAAGAATGCATGGCTCAGTAAGTAGGCTGTATCTGAATACACAGGTAAAACTAACCTGGTATTCTACACAGGTACTTCCACAATCTGACAGGTGTTTAAATGTTATTATAGTGAGATTCATTGCAGACCCTCTGACACATCAGAGTTAACAACTGTACTACAGCCACAGTGCATGTCCATTTCCTCAAAGGTGCAAGGAAGAAAGAATACAACACCACCCTATGTGTTTACCGTATCTACACATACAACCAGTTACTGTGTGTTAATTCTGAAAGTGTCCAATTATTTTTGAATAATTTGTATTTATTGTATTCCAAGTCAGAGAAAATTTGGTTACTAATTTAATGATTATGAAATTATACATTATTTTTAAATAATGTAATAGTTTCTAATATATGTGATGATATAATTAAACTCTGAGCATCCTATGAGAGCTGATTTCAAAGGGTAACATTCTTTTAGTCATTTCAGGTTCTTCCATGCCTGGTAGTTCTCAGGGGTTAACACCATTGGTACTCATCTGAATAACAGCCAGTGAATACTATGTTTGTTTTATAAGACTTCTTTTAGATAAGGAAAAAAAAGATAAAAGTAGAAATGAAATTTGTTACCTTCTATCTTTTCCAGCTTGGCCAGAGTCAGTCCTATTGCATTGGGACGATGTGGGCTCCTTGTGGAGAAAACTCCAGTCTTTGCACCATTCAGCCTAGGAGGCTGCACTTTTGCCTTACAGCTCAAATGACCATTTTTGTGAAAGACAAACAAAATCCTATTGAAAATAAACCAAACCACCAAGTAAGAAAACAACACTAGTTAATTTATCATAATGATTTGATGGTGAAAAAAATTTAATCTTTAATCCCACAAATTAAAGCTGAAAGAATGCTTTTAATGGTATTACAATGTAATCAGTGGGGGGAAAAAATGTCATTCTCATTCCTTGAAGGAAGGCAGAGTCTTATCTCTATATCCTTTGCCCCTAACACAATTACTGGCACGTGGTAGGAACTTTACAAATGTTTGTCAAGTGCCTGAATAAGCAGTATTTATGAAGTAAGAGCCTGGGCTGCTATTTGCCAGGCAGTCTACTAGACATTTTTATACTCATTTAACTCTCTTAACAAGCCTAAGATTTGTAATTTATCCCCCAATTTAAGAATGAGGAAATCCAGGCTCAGAAATGTTAAATAACTTGACTGGGTCTTCCTAAGTAAGACATAAAAGCAGGAAGCCATGAAGAGAAACAGTAACAGATTTGAACTCATTAAATCATTAAATTTATGACTACAAAATGTCATCCCAGGAGAAAATGTTTGCTACATGTACAATGGACTGTTCCTACAAATCACAAAGTAAAGGGCAACTCATTATAAGAAATTAAGCAAAGAACATGAATTGACAAAACAGTAAGAAATAGTAGCAACCAAATGAAAAGATGTTGAACCTCACTAATAATTAAGAAATTTAACTGAAAAATAAAATATTGTTTTTCTCAGGGCACCTGGGTGGCTTAGTTGGTTGAGCATCTGACTCTTGATTTCAGCTCAGATCATGATCTCAGGGTGGTGAGATCAATCCCTGCTTGGGATTCTCTCCCTCTGCCCCTCTCCCCATGTGTGTGCATGCTCACTCTCTCTCTCAAATGAGTAAATAAATAAAATTTTAAAAGTATATTGTTTTTCCGTCCAACAAAAATGCAGAAAAACTTTAACATTTAATGTTAGCAAGAACATAGGAAACAGGTCATTTTCATATACTTATGATATATAAATTAAGCTTTTTAGAGCACCATTTGGCAGTAGCTCTCCAAAATTATAAATACGCACACCCTCTAGCTCAATATAATCATTTCTGATACCTACTTGTAAAAATGTACAAGTGCCAAGAATTGTGTCTAAGAAGGTTTGCTACAGCATTACTGTAATAGCAAAATCCATTAACAAGAGATATACCATGGTCAAATCACGGGCTATCTGTATTTCACAATAAGAGACAGTCATTAAAGCAAAAAAGATAAATCTGTATGTACTGTCATGATATACACTGTTAAATGAAGAAAACATATTCCATTGTTTAAAACAAACACCTAATCCCAATGTGTATGTTTATGCTTCTCTATTAAAAAAGAAAAAGAAAAGGCAAGGTAGGATATACACCAAGCTATTAACAATAAAAATCTCTGAAGAGTGTTGGCGGTGAGAATGAGTGAGAAGAAAAATAGGAAGGATACAAAAATCTCTTTATATAGATCTGGACCCATTTTTTTTATATCAGCCATGTTTTTAATTTAATTAATTTAACCAAGATCATACAAACTAGGTCAGACACATGTTGTTTCTACTCTACCCACATCTCCAAATTAACAAAAACATAAGCTATTTCAGAATAAATACTTAATTTTAGGTCTTCACCAGTAAAATTAGACCAAGTCATACTGGTGATGCTGGAGTGAGGAAAAATGGACAGAGACAGAATTGCAAGTGACAGTAACACTAATATAACACAGGTACTAATATCGGTAACACTTTATTGAGAGTATCCAGATTTCTAAAGTCTCTTTTGTCTCTTAGGAAGAAAAAACTTAATTGTTCATGGGTCTAGAGCAGAGTCTGCAAACTTTTTCTGTAAAGGGTCACACAGTAAATATTTGAGGGTTTGCAGGCCAACCAGTCTCTGTTGTAACTACTCAACTCTGCCACTGTACCACAAAAGCAGCCATACACAATACATAGATGAATGGGAGTGGCTGTGTTCCCATAAACTTATTTACAAAGATGGGAGGTAGATGGATTTGGTCCACGGGCTGTAGCTTCCTGAACCCTGGTCCAGAAGGTAGAATAATGACCCACAGGCAGAATCGAGATCTACAGATTTCAGCTCAATAGAAGGCATTCCTCACAATCAGAACCAACTGCAAATGGGGCGCCTGGGTGGCTCAGTCATTAAGCGTCTGTCTTTGGCTCAGGTCATGATCCCAGGATCCTGGGATCGAGCCCCGCATCAGGCTCCCTGCTCAGCAGGAAGCCTGCTTCTCCCTCTCCCACTCCCCCTGCTTGTGTTCCCTCTCTTGCTGTGTCTCTATCAAACAAATAAATAAAATATTAAAAAAAAAAAAAGAACCAACTGCAAATGGAACGTACACCCTCAGTGGATCCCAAGCTTCCATGAGGGCATCCAAGTTATGCATACAGTCATGTGTGTGAATTTGGTACAGGAACTCCATGCAATAGTAAGTGCGGTCTGGATGACAGACTCCAAGGCTGCCTTCAACTGGAGTACTTTACTCAAGGGCAAGTTCTGACCCAAAGAACCACTTCTAACTATAAAACAACTTACCAAACATGAGAAAACTGTTCTAAGCCCATCAAGGAATGTTCAGGATTATTAAAGATGCTCTTTCTAATTCTCAAACAAGCCCTCGAATGGGTACAAATAGATGGCTGCCTTGGAGTACCATTCTTGGCTGAGAAACAGGATTCCAAGTAGCCAATTGGTTCAGTTAAAAGATTCCCTACAGAAGAAAAGTAGGTAAGAAATCATTAGTCAAAATGTCAAATAAAGATGTGGGAAAACATGTTTTCTTTAATGCACTGATTTCATAGTTTTAACATCTACCAAGTGTTATGCAATTATTAAAAATGATTCACATATCGGGCGCCTGGGTGGCTCAGTTGGTTAAGCGACTGCCTTCGGCTCAGGTCATGATCCTGGAGTCCCAGGATCGAGTCCCGCATCGGGCTCCCTGCTCGGCGGGGAGTCTGCTTCTCCCTCTGACCCTCCTCTCTCTCATGCTCTCTGTCTCTCATTCTCTCTGTCTCAAATAAATAAATAAATAAAATCTTTAAAAAAAAAATGATTCACATATCATGAAAACATATAAATATCTTCAACACTACACACACATTATTATATCCCTTTAGATAGCCAAAAAGAGTGCAGGTCTAAGAAAAACAGGGGACATTCTCAGAAGTTCTACTATGACCATAATTCAAATTCTATGTTACCATTACGAAAGTATGTGACTTTGGTCAGGGCTAAAAGGGTATTTAAAATAGAGGGAATTGGGGCACCTGGGTGGCTAAGTTGGTTAAGTGTCTCAACTCTTGCTTTCTGCTGAGGTCATGATCTCAGGGTTGTGAGATCAAGCCCCAAGTTGGGCTCTGTGCCGAGCATGGAGTCTGCTTGAGATTCTCTCCCTCTGCCCCTCCCCCTGCTCATGCTTGTGCACACGAGCTCTCTCTCTCTAAAGAATAAATTAATTATTTTTAAAATATTTTAAAATAAAACAGAGGGAATAACATGCACAAAATTAAATGAGAAGTGTCATAGCACATGCAGGGAACAAGCTATTTTGATTGGCTGGAGTGTGAAAGATAAGGCAAGGAATAATGAAAGATAAGGAGACAGAGGTTGTATACAGACATCCTCATGCTTTTCTAAAGTTTGCATTAAGCCACTGTGTGTTTGCGAAAAGACCTACATCAGTACCTGTTTTTGCTAATCAAAAGAAATCCAAAGAGAATGTTTGCTTTTACCAAAAAAAAGGGCAAAAGTGAGAAGTGTTCAGCATTTGTTCTGCAGCAAACTGTTATAGATGCAGGGTGCCCCCCAAGTAGTGAGATCAGCCCCACCCAGGTCCTTCCCCAGGAACTACACTCAGCATCTGAGCATCAAGCCACCAGAGCTTTGAACTGTGTCTGTGAGGATCTGTGCTTTATTTTGACTTATTTTGTGCATCTACTAGCGATATGTGTCCTGAAGTACCAGAAAAGCCTGAGAGGTTATTTTTTGGGCCTGGGAACACTCAACAATTTTTCCACATAAATTAATGGTAATTGCTTCTTCGCATTATGCCATTTAAGCTTATGAAAAATTTCATAGGAATGATCTACTTTCAGACAGTGGGGAAAACATGTCCAAATAAGGATGCATTCAATTAAAAACAGACATATGAAACAAAGTAGTTTAAGCAATAAAGGGAGTGCATGGGATCATAATCATACTACTAAAATATCTACAGACAGAAGAGATTTCAGGTTAGGCTTGGTCTAGTAGCTCTCTGCCCTGAGAATGTAGGCTCCATGTGGGTAGTGTTTCTATCTTGTCTCCTGCTATGTTCACGATCTAGTACATTGCATGCAAGGGGGTAGGTACTCAAAAAATTCATGTTACATGGAAAAAAAGAATGGTTTAAACTGATTGAAATGGAAAGTGAAAAATTGAAAGAATATAATCCCATTTATGAAAGTTTGCTTATACATTTACCTATTTAAATATGTACCTATATATGTTTAGAAAGCTATTTGGAAGGATATTCACCAAAATGTTAACATTTTGGTAAAATGGATGTGGTGATATGGTAAAAAACAGACAGTGAGATTTTTGGATTATTTTTATATTTAACTTTGTAATTTGTATAATATTTGAAATTTTTACAATAATCAGAAATCCTTTTTTTTCTTCCTAAATAGTAACTCCTTTCAAAAGAAGAAAAGCCAAGCAGCACCAATATAGGGTTAAAGTCCAAGGTATCCACAACTAGCATTTTGAATTTACAAATAACTTTTTTTTTCACATCTCATGAAAACTTTACTTTTTTTTTTTTATTCTTATGTTAATTCCCATACATTACATCATTAGTTCTAGATAAAGTGTTCCATGATTCATTGTTCGTGGAAAACTTTACTTCTTTTAAGAGATGATATACAGACACTCTAGACCATCATTTTATTTCCAGCTTCCATTAATTAAGTCTATCCTACCAGCACAGGTGGTAAGATTATAGGCCTGGTGTTGTCCCTCACAGCACCTTTAGTTACTCTTCACTTATTAAAACTGTATTATTGGCTACATATAAAATATTACATGTAATAAATGTATAATAGAGCATAATACTATGAAATCCTGTGTACCCACCACCCATTCCAAGAACTAGAGCTTTACCAACAAAATATATCTTTTTATGTTGCTTCTCTCCTATGGCAAACCCATCCTTTCCCCCTGAGATAAACAAGTGCCTGAATGGGATCTTTATCACTCACTTCCTTTAATATAATTTTATCACATGCATATGCATGCCTATATAATACTTCATTTATTTTGTCTTTGAACTCCATAAAAACTGGTATCAAACTGCATGTTATCTTCTCAGACTTGCTTTTTCTCTCAATATTACGATTCTAAGACCCTTCCATACTGTGTATGTTTTTGATGACTTTAAATTTTTTCCAAATATGTTTACAGGCATTCTTTTGTTTATCCTCACCCATGTTCCTGTGGAATAAAGACAGTAAATACCTTAAAGATGAGGAAACTGAGGCCAAACAATTCTGGTGTTCATTAAAATGCCATAAAGAAAAATGGCCAAAAAAGAACCCCTAACCTAATAAGATGGGATCCCTGTGTCTTGTTTTCATTTGTTTAACAAACACTCCAATATCATACAATTGCCAGACATTGAGCTAAGTTTGAATAAAAGAAACAACAAGAACTCTTATCACAGTGGAATTAACGGTTGGGGAGAGTCTCACAATATGTTTCAATATCATGGGAAAAATATGTAAAGCACCTAGTACCACACAAAGTGCTCAGCAAAAAGTGGTTTTCCAAGCTCTTACTTAGGCTTTTCCCTCATTTTAACAATACTACAATTGTACTAACTGTGTAATAAGAGAAAAGCCAACAAGTTATTAATGCTGCGTTTTTGTACACAAAGTTTATCTGTATGTCTTAGTGCTGACAGAAAGTTCAGGTCCTTTTGACCCTCCTGCCAGGACTGTAAAATATAATTCATGTCCCTAGCACAGGTCCCTCCCTTTGTTAAAATACTCTACACCAATACTCCAGACTCTGTGTTCCTTAATCTTATGCTACCCTCTAACTAAATTTTCCATGTTTCCCACACTGTTAACAGACATTATATATATATTTTTTAAGATTTTATTTATTTATTTGACAGAGAGAGAGAGCAAGTACAAGCAGGGGGAACAGCAGGCAGGGGAAAAGCAGCTCCCCACTGAACAAGGAGCCCTTTGTGGGGCTCGATCCAAGGACCCTGGGATCATGACCCGAGTTGAAGGCAGCCGCTTAACTCACTGAGCCACCTGGTATTCAAGGTTCTCCACAATCTGAATCCAATCAACCTTCTTGTACCATCCAGTATTTCAAACTTATAGCTCCCCAATCTGGTGCTATGTAATAGACCTCTGAGCCCTGCTCCTTCCTGCCTGTCAAACTATTAGGCCTGGAATCTAGCACCGTGCAACAATTTTTAAATGAGCACAACCTTTGACAAGTAACAGTAATTTCAGTAAATTTAATCTAAGTTAAACACAACACGCACAAACATTTTAGTCTTAAGAATTTTCTTCACAACAGTGAAAACTGGCAGTAACTTAAACGCCCAACAATAGGGAACTGGTTAGTTAGAACACATCTCCAAAGCAAAATAATGTGCAATCCCTTAAAACTATCAACGGCCATAGATTTATATGAAACTTAAGTTTTAGAAAGAAGCTATGAAACAGTGGGGTCACATAATCCATTTTTCTAGCGTGCATGCACTGAAACAAGTATGGAAGGTAGGCACCAGGATACTAGCAGTGCTTTTCTCTGGGTGATGGCAGACATTTTCTTCCATTTGTGTCTTCTAATTTCTAAAGTTAATATTCCGCTCTATATAATGAGGTGAAAATAAACTCATGCCCATCTTTCCAGGCCCAGTTTAAAAAGATTTCCTGTCTCTTCCCTTCGCCCCAGAACTTTTCCCCATCTCCCGCCTCACTTCCTACAGCACAGGATGCCTCTCTCTCGGGGGTATTTATTAACTCCTAACCCGCCTAACACCAGCGTTCACATCCTATCTCTCCTACATGAGCAAGAACTCCGCGAGAAAGGCTGTTACACTAAACGTGGTTGTTCCAGCCACAGTGCCAGGCCCAACCCAACCGCGGCTACCAAGAACAGAACAGGAGATGACATCATTCCGCTCGCCTCAGCACAATCACGTGGTCGCAGGTGCACGTGATCCATGGCTTCCCAAATAAGTAGAATGACGCACTCCGGTTCAAGTTCTCGCATTTTACATCCCTCTCTACAGTCAGGTCAGCGGCCTGAGCCTAGGCCTCTTTTGAGTGCGGAAGCGCGGGTTTCTCAGAAATTACCTGTTTCCAGAGCCGGCTTCACGCACCCGCACGGGGTCGCTGTGGGCTGAGGCCCCGGCTCCTCCAAGACGCGCATGGCTACTACTCACTGAGGTGTCGACTCGACGCGACAGGCCTTCCGCTTCCGGTCTCCGAGCCTGGTGCCTGCGCAGTAGCCGCCCTGGCGGGGTGGTGCGGGTCCGGGGCCTGGCGCATGCGCGGGGAGTGGGACGCGCTCTAGGTGGGCGCAGCTGGTGGCGCCAGTAGGCTTTCGATTTCCATTTCCCGGCCTCGGTTCCTCTCCCGGACCTGGCTCGCTGTTCCCTGCCGCTGACCCGCTGCGATTCCCTGCCAGTCAGCGACTCAGAATTACCGCGCTTGCGAAGGGGGACACTTCGATGAAGATTTACGCGCTGAGATGTCTCTCTCAAACATTAATATAAACAACCTACGTGTCCAATGAATGACTCTGATTTTTAAAGAAAAAGGATGTGTGTATGCAGTTACCACATAGCACAACGATCGGATGTTAGGAAATTACAAATTCTTGAGTGGTGGGAATGCACATGATTATTTATACTTCTGTGTAGTCCCAATTTTTCCACAATAAAAACGATGTTTTGTCAGCAAGGAACCCTAAGTAAGCCTTATTTCACGTCTAATGGATGGGGAGCGTCACACTGGAATAGGGGTTAAGAAGTGGGGACTTCTTTGCGTTCCATACCACGCGGGAACTGAAGCAAGAATGAAATTGAGAGTCAATATGCCATGTACATGGGAGAGATTGTGATCTTTGTTTCTGGGCAGCTATGAAAAGTTGAGAGCCAGCAAGAATCCTGTATTCATCCCATGCGATGACCAGTTATCCTTGCAGCGATACTATCCCTTCACCTACTTACTTGTAAGGTCATCTCTCCCCTATATCAAGTTTCTCTGTACATATAATTCTGTTTCGGGGGGGGCGGGGTTTATCCTGTTTGGGGTGGGGGGAACATATGGCTTGCAATATGAAATATTCAAAAGAGTGGAAGTCCACAGATTTTAAAAGCTCAACCGTGAAAATCTGTTGCTAAACCTTTTCATTTGTCATGGAGTTATAGATCACTAGTAGAAAACAACCAGCAACAGCCAAAGATATAAAGAGAGGGTTGTGGTTTAAAACACACACACTTTGGGGCGCCTGGGTGTCTCAGTCAGTTAAGCGTCCGCCTTCCGCTCAGGTCATGATCCCAGGGACCTGGGATCTAGTCCCATGTAAGGGCTCTGCACTCAGCGGGGAGCCTGCTTCTCCCTCCCCTCCCTGCTCTGGCTCTCTCGCGCTATCTCGGTCTCTCTCCAATAAATAAATAAAATCTTTAAAAAATAATAAAAATAAAACACACACTTTAAAATTGATCAAATTCATATATGTGTTCTCTGTCCTCTGTCCATGAAAATTTGGAAAAGAATGCTATTAATCTGTTTCCAGGAGGAATGCCATTAATCTGTTCTCCTGCAGAAACAAGTTTGAGAACAATTGAGCTATATACACTTTATAAAACTGGGGCCGTAATAGCTGCGTTTGCCACTAGATGGTGGTGTTGAAAGTAATGTCTCGCTTAATTTGTGGACAGACTAGTGCGGAAAATGAGAGGTATTTGCCCTCCTGACCCTAGATATCATTATCTAATGATAATCATGCAAAATAACGCATTACCGAGTGTGACAAGTACTGCGATGCAAAGGAGGTTTGGAAACACTGATGAAGCAGCTTGCTACATCTAAATTTCAAAGGTAAATTTTCTTTTTATGGAAAACAGGAACTTAAATATGTAGCACTTTTATTATGTGATCTGAGAGGCTTTTTATTATCCTTTCTAGAGTTATATCTGATTATTTGTAGTTTATAAGGCAACTGTTTATTTGGAGGTGAGACCTAGGAATCTGCCTTTAAAAAAACCTAAATGATTCTAATATAGGTGGTCATCAGCCTACACTTAGAGAGACACTTCTCCTTACAATGGTTCTTAATCTTCCATTTGGATGAAGGATCCCTTTGAAAAGCAATTAAAGCTTTGGGACTTCTCATGCATAATTTTAGATTTAAAAGCATAGGAATCATGGATTTTTAAGAACCACTATTGTACCTACCATGAGAGGAAAGTAGCACAAAGTAGGAGTAAATGGTGGCAAAACTTTTGATTCTGTGACCTCAAGGTTCAAAGCCAAAGAAGAAAACTGGAAAATGTTTAGATGCACACTGGTGCTTGAATGAGAATAGTGAGAAAGCAGAGGTTGTGCGTATACAGGGAGGGGGAAAGAGGACAAGCAGAAAGGGTCCTAAGAGGTAAAAAGAGAAGATCCCTCTCCTTCTAATGTACTATATGCCTCATTCCATCTACTTCCCCCTCTCTTTCACCTTTATGCCTCTGTGCATTGTACATATGCAAGTGTCTTATGGTTCATCTTAATGCAACTCTCTTAGAACATGAAACTTCCATTTACTCTTTCTCCTCTAATGTTGACCCACTCTGGCAGGTGAATTGAGACAAGATTTCTTAAGATTAGACCCAGCATGAAAAGCACTGAAGAAGTTAGATGTGACTTTAGGTGAGTACCCAGCCTCTCTGAGGCTATTCCCTCATCTATAAGACTGGAATGATAATCACTGACCCGCCCATTTCACAGACTCCTGTGCAAATCAAATAAGTGTATATGAAAATATAAATTCTGAAGTGCCATCCAGATGTAAATGACTATTATATGGTAATGCTGCCCTCAATATGTCACTGGACTAATATAATGGGGTGTGAGTAATCCCTGTATGATAAATATATCCCGGGAGGGAAAAAAATGTAATGTTGGTGGGGGGAGTGTGTGCAAACAGGAGGGAAAAGCATTGTAACCTCCCACTCTACCAGTGGCCCTCAACTGTAGCTGCACATTAGAATCACCTGGGGAGCTTTTCTTTTTTTTTTTTTTTTAAAGATTTTTATTTATTTATTTGAGAGAGAGAGAGCATGAGATGGGGGAGGGTCAGAGGGAGAAGCAGACTCCCCGCCGAGCAGGGAGCCTGACGCGGGACTCGATCCTGGGACTCCAGGATCATGACCTGAGCCGAAGGCAGTCGCCCAACCAACTGAGCCACCCAGGCGCCTGGGGAGCTTTTCAAATACCCTAAATGCAATGTTGTATCCTAGACTGGATCCTGAAGCAGAAAAATGGCATTAGTAGACAACTAATGAAATCCAAATAATGGTAATGTCACTGTCTTAATTTCATAAGTTTTTATGAATGGACCATGGTTACAGAACATGTTAACATTAGGATAAACAGGGTGAGAGGTATAAACCTCTGTACTATCGTTAAAAGTTTTCTATAATTTCTAAAATTATTTCTCAAAAATATTTAAAACAAAAAAGCAATTTAAAAAATTAATATGTATAGGGGCGCCTGGGTGGCTCAGTTGGTTAAGCGACTGCCTTCGGCTCAGGTCATGATCCTGGAGTCCTGGGATCGAGTCTCGCATCGGGCTCCCTGCTCAGCAGGGAGTCTGCTTCTCCCTCTGACCCTCCTCCCTCTCATGCTCTCTGTCTCTCATTCTCTCTCTCTCAAATAAATAAATAAAATCTTTAAAAAAAAAATTAATATGTATATGCTTGGATGCCATCCTAGACAGGTAAATCAGAATCTCTGGGGAGGTGTCTGGACGGCTGTAATTTTGAAATCTTCCCCAGTGGTTCTAATGGATCCTGAGGGTTGAGAACCTCTTTCTACACTGTGAGTGCTTGTGAGAACTGGGATTCTATCTTGTTCTTCACTGTCTAGCCTAGTACCTAGCACAGTGCCTCTGTACCTATATGGAGAGCTTGTAAAATTGTGTCCTTGCTGAACTAAACCTTTACTTGTAAAAATATCCTTGACTTTGAGTCTTCTGTACTAATAGATGGAAAACTGCAGTTTTCAGATATCTTCCCACCCAGAATAACTCCTATTCCTGCCCCCAGTCTCTTTCATTTTCAGCTAACCCTGACCATTATCACCAGATAGATATTCTTAAAATACTAAAACTGCATCGTTCAAAAGTCTTACTTAGTTCCACATTATCTAACACATACTTCTTAGGTATGCAAAATTCTGTCCACTCTAATAATATGAGACTTTTAGCCTATTAGCCTGCTATTCCACATGGACCATGCATCAGCTCTAGTCTGCATGTAGTTCTCTTGAATATGTCCTGAATTCATCCTTCTCTGTGTCACATACAATACAATAAAACCACAATCCTCACCTACAGTACAAATCTTTTCCATCTTTCAAGGCTCCTTGAAGATGTAATTTTTTTAGGTCACTCCAGCAAAAAAAAAAAAAAAAAGTGAGTGTTTCCTTTATTGTATCTACTCTTCAAATGACACTAGCATTTATTATTATTTATATTCTGTTTTATTCCCTTCACAAGACTAGATTAAACCCCTGGTAATGGTGAAACGTGTAATAAAGATTTAATATACATTCTGCACAAATACAATATTTAAAAAGGAAAAAGAAAATCAGAATTCAAACACTCCAGTAAACTGTATTCATCACTCATCACCTCAAAATATCTTTGAAGGAGTCCGAGAACAATTGTTAAAATTAACTTTAAAAGCCTACCAAGTCTGAATAAAATGTTGAAGCTATTGTTACATTGATAAGTGAACAAAGTTTACAAGAAAACTATCACTCCCCCAGATTTTAAGTGTTCAGACAATACTTTCTCTACTTTTAAGAATTAACCAAGGAAAAAATAAATTAAAATAAAGGAATTAAACAAAGAAAGGTTTGTTCTTAAGGGGGGGATCAGTTATTCAGCCATCCCTTTCCCATTTCTGTCTCTCCCCACCACTATCCTCACCCCAATATACATATACATATACACACACACACACGCACACGCACACACTAGCAGGATATCATCTACGTAATAGAGCCTGAAAAAACACCTTCGTTCTCCCAGATATAGTCTATACATGAAAAAAACCCTTAAAATATTAATGAGTATTGTAGAGATCTACAGTGTTTTGAGAAAATTACACACATAATATATTAAGATGTGTATTTTGTTGGACAACTGTTGATGGTTGAGCATTGTTAAAACAAAACATAACTAAAGACATCATTTTCTGGATGAATTTCTTGAGGAACGTTTGGAATTGCTGGTGTCTCTGGTTCTTCTGCTTTGGGTTTTTCTCTCACTTCTGTAAAATAAAATATGAAAATAGGTTCAATAAATGGTATTGAAACAATTGACTACCTAGAGAAAAAAAACGCTCTACCTCATACCTTGCACAGAAGCAAATTTCAGATGAATTAAAGATTTAAATATTAAAATACCATAAGTGTTGTAGGAACAATAAAATGTTTTTTATAATCTTAGGATTAGAAAGGCCTTTCTAAGCAGAACACAGATCAGAAACCATAAAGGAAAAGAATGACTGGTTTGAATAACTAAATATTAAAATCATGACAGTTTTGAATAAATAAAAATTAAAAATTGGGGCGCCTGGGTGGCTCAGTCATTAAGCGTCTGCCTTCGGCTCAGATCATGATCCCAGGGTCCTGGGATGGAGCCCCACATCGGGTTCCTTGCTCAGCGGGAAGCCTGCTTCTCCCTCTCCCACTCCCCGTGCTGTGTTCCCTCTCTCGCTGTCTCTCTCTCTGTCAAAAAATAAATAAAATCTTTAAATAAATAAATAAATAAATAAAATCTTATCATGTAGATGACAAAAACCACTATAAATAAAGTTAAACCAAAAACAACAGGGAAAATATTTATAACTTATATGTAGGTGAAAGCTTAATAACTATTATATAGGGATTTTTAAAATCAATCCAAAAAAATCAAATTTAAAATGGAACAGGAATTCGAACAGGCAAGTCTCAAAAGAAAAAATTCAAATTTATAACAGTCATGAAATTCAAATTCATGATAATACTAATGCCTAGTAGCAGTAGTCATTTAAAAAGTGGAAATTGAAACAATTCGGTTGTTTGGTTTTGGTTTTTTTTAACCTAACATATAGGAAAAGGTTTTTTATTTTTATTTTTTTTAAAGATTTATGTATTTTAGAGAAGGGGGGGCAAGAGCAGGGGAAGCGGCAGAGGGAGAGGGAGAGAGAATCCTCAAGCAGGCTCCCTGCTGAGCGCAGACCCTGACATGGGACTCGATCCTAGGACCCTGACATCATGACCTGAGCCAAAATCAAGTCAGACATTTAACCAAAGGAGCCACCCAGGCGCCCCAGGAAAGTTTTTTAAATGTAATCATATGAAGTATTGGCAAGGGCCTAGAGGAAAGACACATATAAACTCCTGGTTTGTGTGGGTTGCTACAATATTTGTGGAGGTTAGTCTGACTGAATGTATCCAAACATTAAATGTGGGTACACTTTGGCCCAGCATTTCAATTTCTAGGGATTTATCCAAAGAATATAATCAGACAAACTTAAGCTTCCAGTGCCTCAGTTTCCTTATCTATGAAATGGGGATAATATTGTTTTTCTATTAGGGCTTTTAACATTGAATAAAATAATTCACACAAAAGGTTTAGTAGTTTCTGGCACATAGAAAGTGCCCAATAAATGTTACTTCCAATGATGTTCATTGAACACTGTTATAATAGTAAAACTTGGCAGCCATAAATGTTCGTCATTTCAAAGACTGGTTGAACAAATTATTGCACATATAACACCATACCATACAACTGTTATGAAAGATGTCATTAAGATGGCCATGATATATATTGTATGTGAAAAAATGCAGGTTACACAATAGGATGTATTCTACTGTCTCACTTGTTAAAACAAAGGAAAACAACCTTCCGGATGAGGATCAGAGATAGGAGATGGTATTAGAGTGGACTTACTCTATATTCACTTACATATTGCTCTCATTTATCATAATGAACATTCCTAATTCATTATTATGAATATTTTCTAATCAGTAAAAAGGGTACATATTTCCATTCGTTTGGCCAGACAAAACCTCGAAACAAGAAAAGCATGAATTAATTTCCCACATTAACCTTGGCAAGAATGAACCTCTTAGAATGGTGCCCTGTGTGGATGAGAGCTGCTTCTCCCACAGGGGCTCCTGTCGGCGCAGGCCCATGCTTCACCTGTCTGCTTTTTACTCTAATTTTTTCAAGGTATTTCTTCAAAACCTGTACCTGTGGGAACCCAACTAACCCCATGCTTTTGTTGCACTCATCTTTTAGGAACGAGAACAAATAAGCTACCAGAGGGATTTCTTTAGAAAACAATTCCCTGGGGAGAACTCTGGTCTGGTAGATTCAGCCCTTACACTGTCTACGGTATTGTACAAAGGGAATCGAGGTTCTCGCTTAAGTCAAACTGAAGAAAGATCACATTATCTTAAAAGTGTTATGCTTAGGAGAAAGCTTTTCAGGAACAGACATTGAAATAGAGAGGGGTTTTGGCAAACCTGATAAATCCTACAAAAATGAGTTCCTCGGTAACAGGATCATATTTTGTACCTTTATAACTCCCTTGGTACCTTGTACCCTGAACTTACTTGCTTTTAGTTTGCTGGGGAATTTTCATTCTCAAGAAAAACTGTATTCCTGAAGCTTTCTTGTTAATTTAAACTTGATTGTTCTTTAAAATATTTTGTACATAATTCATCTTATGTTGGGTTCATTTCACTTCACTGGCTAAAGCTTCCCAGAACGGAAAGTATGTCAAATACCTACTATACACACTTATATTTTCAATTATTTTCTTTTAATTCTTCATAAATGTGCCAAACAGACATTGGTTGGGGGAAAAACATTTTTTACTTGAAACTAGCTAATGACATTAATGATATCCTTTGCGATAACGGGAGATACTCTACGATTGTTAAAGAAGGCTATAAATCACCACTCTGAGGGAGATGTATCTATGTTAGTGCTCTAATTATAAATGGGGAACAAAACCCCATTAAGTGGCAGTGTCACTGACTTATCCCAATAAAACACCCTACCTCGAGGAAAAGTATAAACATCCTTAGCATCCTCCTGGTGTGCTTGGGGCCCACCTGTTTCTTGGTATGGTTCTGGAAAGTATTCTTCAGGCAGATCCTTATTTTTATATGCCTTAGTAGAAAGATCTTCAGGCCCAGGTGTTTCTTGGTATATTTCAGGTGAACAATCCTCAGGCCCAGGTGTTTCTTGGTATATTTCAGGTGAACAATCCTCAGGCCCAGGTGTTTCTTGGTATATTTCAGGTGAACAATCCTCAGGTCCAGGTGTTTCTTGGTATATTTCAGGTGAACAGTCCTCAGGCCCAGGTGTTTCTTGATATATTTCAGGTGGATATTCCTCAGGAGCAGGCATTTCTTGGACTGTGTTATGAGAGGATGCTTTAGGCACAGCAATTTCTTTATATGTTTCATAAGAGAAGTATTCAGGTTCAACTGTTTCTTGGTGTGTTTTTGTAGAAAGGTCTTTAGGCACATCTATTTCTTCTGTTTTAGGAAAGAAGCTTTCAACCTCAGCCATTCCTTGATCTGGTTCAGAATTATATTCCTCAGGTTCAGCTCTTTTTTGGTATGTTTCAAGAGCATACCCTTTAGGCATACCTGGTTTGGGGAATGCTTCAAGAGAGCATCCTTCCAGGTCAGCTATGTCTTCAGGTGTTTTAGAAGGAAGGACTTTGACTACAGCTGTTTCTTGGCACATTTTAGGAAAGAGGGCTTCAGGTTCAGCCGTATCAGGGCACAATCCGGAAGGATGGTTTTGAAATACAGCTGTTTCTTGGCACATTGTGAGAGAGAGGGCTTCAGGTTCAGCCATATCTGGACACATTTTAGAAGGATGGCCTTGAAGTACAGCCATTTTTTGGCATATTTTAGGAGAGAGGGCTTCAGGTTCAGCCACATCTTGGCATGTTTCAGAAGGATGGTTTTGTACCACTGTTTCTTGTAACTCAGAAGAATTTTCCTGATGTATAATGCTTTCTTGATCCACTGCAGAAAATTGTCTCTCAAGCACAACTTTTTTGGGAGAGGCTACCAGAGACAGCACTTCAGTTATACTCCTAGGCGGTTCAGTTTCTTTCTCCATAGGTGCCAGTGCTTTCTCCATCATGTCCTTTTTAAATTGTGACTGAGGTTCCTCCTTCAGTTCTGTATTTTGTTGTCTCTTTCTGCCTCTTTTATTTCCTTTTCCTGTCCTTCGCCGCTTGTATTTTTTCTCTCTGTGGAAGATCAGAATTAGTGTCAACAACGGGGCTACAGGATTGGAAGAAATGCTTTGCGGTAACAGCCCCAGGTCTCCTGCTGCCTGCCCTGTTGCAAGACCACGAACAAATGGCTTAATCTCTCTAGGCCTCCACCTCCTTGTTTGTAAAATGAAGGAGTAGTGCTAGATGTTCTCCATTGTCAGGAGATGAAATGTCCCTCGGGGACTTTTTGTCTCTGACACCTGGCTCACACAGAATCTTCTTGGTGAGTGTAGAGTGCATGTGTGTGTTTGAGAGCATACACTTAAAGATTGGTTATGGGAAACGTATAACTCATGTTATAAAAGAATAGATTGGCATGCTGGTTTATACAGTAGTCTCTTTGGGTCTAGTCTGTTTGAGTTAGTCCCACTATGCCCTGGGCAAACGGATACAATTGTGTTTCTAGATCTGCAATCCAGGCACAGCTCCTTGTCTGTGCAGCCTGTAGACAGAAGATGTATATCTAATTGCTTATCTAATTCAGCGTCCTGTGTACAGAGTCCTAAATAGCCACGATACATGTCAAATGAGATGTACTGTAAGCTGGGTCAAAAGCTGCAAAACCACTTCTGGAAGTAAAGAAGCCTGGTGGAAAGGCATGAGTGGCCATATTATACCTACTCCAAATTAATAGCTAGATGAAGGATCTAAAAGATAAAAGGATACGCATGGAAATTGCGGCCAATGACAAGTTGTAGGTACTGCCACCATAACCAAATACAGGTGGCTAATGCAGATGGGCTGGGGGCTTGGGGGAGGAAGAGGTACTATAAATAAACATTTCATCATTTTTCTAAACTATTGAAATTCTGTGCCAGGCTACCTGCTCTGTGGAGCCTTTTCTTAGAGATCACAGGCTGAAATGCTCTCCTTGCTCAGGATTTATGATGAGGGTCATGCTTTTAGGTGAGGAACACAGCCTGCCTCAGACTCTCATTACTTCTGGGGGAATATTCTTATAGTAAATATTCGTATTTCTTTTAGCAAACTAGATAAAACCAGTGCTCTTATGTTTCTGCAGTGCTCTTAATTCCTTGCACACTTAAATGGGTACCCTATTCTACTTTTGTTTATGTTTGAAGATTTCCATAGTTAAATTTTTTTTAAAGGTTGCCTCACAAAAACCAGTTTGAAATCAATTTAAAAACTTACATATGTAATAAGACAGTCAAAAATAAGTATTAAAATAATATAGAAGAAAATGTGTAAAAATGATAGGATGACACTTCAGCATTTTAGAGTTTCATTCCAAGTAACAAAGGACACAAGATAATTTATAAAGTCCTTATTGTCAGATTTTTAAAAGATGGTGTATGTGACTTTTTCGGGAAACACTTACTTCATCCTAGATATTAAATCCTAAATAATTTGTTAGGTAGATCTCTATCTGAGGGATTCTGAGTTATGTTCCATGTTCTTCATGGTAGTTTTTCAAAAGATGCAAATATATCTATGTGGCCTAAAATTTAATCCAGACTCTGTCACTGATCAGCTATGTGATCATGGACAAGTCATTTAAACTCTCTGTGCCGTGGTTTCTTCATAGGTAAAATGGAGTAAATGGTATCTGTCCAACTTCAGGTGGTTGTTGAAAGAATTGCATATAATAAGGGCGCCTGGGTAGCTCAGTGGGTTAAGTATCCAGTGCTTGGTTTTGGCTCAGGTCATAATCTCAGGGTCCTGAGATTGAGCCCCATGTTGAGTTCCCTGCTCAGCAGGGAGTCTGCTTCCCCTCATCTGTTCCCCCCACTCATGCACTCTCTCTCTAAAACTAAATAAATTAATTTAAAAAAAAGAATTGCAGGGGCGCCTGGGTGGCTCAGTTGGTTAAGCGACTGCCTTCGGCTCAGGTCATGATCCTGGAGTCCCTGGATCGAGTCACGCATCAGGCTCCCAGCTCAGCGAGGAGCCTGCTTCTCCCTCTAACCCTCCCCCCTCTCATGTACTCTCTCTCTCTCATTCTCGCTCTCTCTAATAAATAAATCTTAAAAAAAAAAAAGAATTGCATATAATAACTTGGATGAATGAATTATTCAACTATAAATTAGTATTCATATCAATACAGGAAGCACAGGGCTTCCTATGAGCCAGGCACTGTTTTGAGCAATTTACTTATTCTGTTATCTCGTATAATCTTCACATCATCCACTTATGAGGCAGATACTATTATTATCTCCATTTTGCAGATGACAAAACCGAGGCACTTTCTTGTTCAAGGCCAATTGGCTAGAAGTGGGGGAGCCACGCTTCAAATCTAGTCATTCTGGCTTTAACAGCCAGGGCTCTCAACCATTACACTCCCCTGCTTCTCTCTGGAACCAATAAGGTTTCACTGTGTGGTATGTTGTAGTAAGAACAGCCCTCAGTATTATAGAGATGTGTCACAAGAGCATGGCCAGCCAGCTGCCAAGAGGCTCACCAAGGTGTCATCTACTTCAGTGACTTTTTCAGCCTTGCCCCCGCCCCAACCCAGCAACCTCAGAAACCCAATTCTATCAGCACACTGAGACTAACTCCATTTATCAGGGATAGAACTCATCAACCAGCTCAGAGAGACTAATATTAAACCTAAAGACCAATTTTTAAGTGAACAGTGAGAAAAGCAGAGTCACATAGCGGAGGATGTTTGGACTAACAGATGAATGTAATTCTTTCTCTGTAGCAAGTATTTGAGAAGCCAAGTAATGATCAGAACATTGCTTGGAGAGTATGGAATTAGGGGAGCTAATAGGATATTCTTCGATAGAGTCACCCGCCACAGGACTCGAGTATAGAAGTTTCTGCTATAACATAATATAACGTAATTCCTGGAAAACCTTTCTTCAAAATCATACACTAAAAGTACAGTGCTTGTGGGGAAAAATAGAGTTAAGGCAAATGACTCAAATCCTGTGCAACTTTTTTTTTATTAAGTAGGCCCAATGCAGGGCTTGAACCCTCAACCCTGAGATCAAGACCTGAGCCAGATCAGAAGTTGGGGGCTTAACCGACTGAGCCATGGAGGCGCCCCCTGTGCAACTTTTTAACACTAACAAAAACAATAATGGGTACCCGGGAGATAAATTGAGTAGCACAGACAGGCAGCTTACCCTGGCTGGAGGCTGCCTGGGGCATAGCAAAAATACACAAAACAACAGTGTAAATGCAGGCTTTCGGCTGCTGAGATCATGCAAATGCTGGTGGTGCTCTGAGCCAGCAGGGCTGCCCTTGGGCTGGGCACAGGGCTTGGGCAAGTGCAACCTACATGTGGAGAGCTGTGCAGGGCCAGTCCTGTCCCCTGGGGAAGGAGCCTTGGAGACAGGCTGAAAAGGACCCTGCTTATGCAGCAGCCAAGCTGAAGGCTTTCCCCTTTCCCACCAAAGGTTTTAATTGCATTCCCTTTTGACTAGGAAAAATCTCGAACCAGTACAACTTCTATATTATACTGACATCATTCTCCTATTTACCAATCATATGTGAGCTGATTGGTGCTGGAGCAGAATAGCTGGTAACTCAGTCCACTGGGGTGATAGGTGCCCTTTCTCCAGAAAAGTGCTAAAACTTCTAGGTTGTACTTTTTTTTAAACGATGCCTGGAAATATGTATACCTATTTTATCTTTGCCATCGAAAGAAACATTTTTGCAGCAATGAAGAAATGCAAATCTAACTGCTGATTTAACAACAACAACAACAATAATAATAATACAAGAGTGTTTAGATGAGTGGTTCTCAACTGGGGGCAATTTTGCCCCTTCAGTACCCCCCTCCCCATGTCCCATGCCAGGAGACATTTGACAATGTCTGGAAACATTTTTGATTGTCACAATGTGGGTGGGGGAGTGCTATTACTTTCTAGCTGCCAGAGATGCTGCTAAACATCTACAATGCACAGAACAGCCTCCCACACAAAGAATTATCCTGCCCACAGCATCAATCGTGCCCAGGTTGAGATACTCTGGCTTAGATGGGTGTTGCACGTTGGCTCCTTGGGCTCCCTATTTCTATCTCCAAGCATCTCCAAGTACCTCTGTTTTCATACTCCTATTCTAAATGGATGCACTTAGAAGCTGCCTCATTTATAATCATGGTCTTGTACTCCCCCCCTGAGATTACATACAGGTGACTTTGCTTGGAGATTTAAAAACTCCTAAACTCTTCCATCACTTATTTCCATGGTTTACTCCATGGAGAGTTAACGCACTCATTCAATTAGGATTTTACTAATTGAAAGCGTGGAAAACTAACTTGAAGTTCTCCTCAAAGTTATCTCCTGCTCCCAAAAAGATGCTTCTATGTTTATATCACCAGAGTAATAGAACACCAGACCTCTCTACAATATAATTCAACTGCCTGGGGCTTTTATTTAAAAAGAACAGGAATAGGGATGCCTAGGTGGCTCAGTCAGTTAAGCATCTGCCTTCAGCTCAGGTCATGATCCCAGGGTTCTGGGATCGAGTCCCACATCAGGCTCCTTGCTCAACAGGGAGCCTGCTTCTCCCTCTGCCTGCCACTCCCCCTGCTTGTGCTCTCTCTCTCTCTCTCTGACAAATAAGTAAATAAAATCTTTTAAAAAAAATAAAAAGAACAGGAATAAAATTCTGTTCCAACCCCTTTACTAGCTACGTACTTTAGGCAAGAGATTTAACCTTTGAAGACTTGGTTCCTTTTTTTTTTTTTTTTTTTTTGTAAAATAGGGATAACAGCTTCCAATTTATGGGATTGTTGGAAAGATAAATATAGTATGTAAAAGCACTCAGCGCTACTTGACCCATAGCATATACTTGACAAATATCAGTTCCTTTTCCCTTGCAATGATACTATACCCAAAATGCCATTGCAAATTTTGCTTCTCTTGTGCTTCAGCTTTTCTTTTTCTGAGTTGCTCTCTGTTTCGCAAATTCCAAGTTCCAATGACTTCTGTAGGATCAAAATGGAAGTTAGAGGATGCGTGATAAATTGTGGCATTTATCAGCAAGAGTCCTATGGCAGAGTGGTAGAACCCCTATACTAGGTGTCTGTTTTGTTCCTAGCTTTGGGGGGACAAGGACCATATCTTATTTATCCTTGCACCTCCAAAGAACGCCTAGCAACAAACATTCAGTAAACATTTTTAAACGAAAGGGTCAGTACGTAAGTGTGCTATCAACCCATTAATTTCTTCAAAATAATTTTACATATTATAGTAACATAAAAGAAAAAAATTAGCCATGTTCTGCCATCCTTAACATTATAACCCATTTTCATTTTATTTCTCATACCCATCTAGCCCATATATTACACAAATTTGTAATGATAGCATACTATATATCATTATTAATCTAACATTATGTCAGATATATTTTCTATGAGATAGTCCTTATAACTTTAATCAAGTTGATGTATTCCTGTTTGCCCAGTCATTCCACTTGTATTGGTTGTTGCCAATTTTAAGGGTTTTTTGTGTTTTTTTTGCCATTGTAGATCAAATTATAATAAGAATATTCATGCATACAGCTTTTTTCCTTTTGAATTTTTTTCCTTAGGATGATGTTTCTCCAAGTTCTTTGGAAAGTTATCAAAAAAAAGGTTCTGTTGACTTTTTGTTTTTTTGTGAAAAGTTAATGGGTCTTCTTAGAGCCTGTAAAGTGATTACAAACTTGCACTGAGATCCCCAAGAGCCAGAGCATGCCCTTGGACCACAGCATCTTTTGTTCTTAGGACAGAAGTTCTTATGGTGAACTTAGATGGAAGAATATTATACCTTTATTTTTACCTATGTCTAATTAAATTTCCTTCAATTATGAATGTAGGTGACAAACCACAGCAATTTTTGTGCAGTAAGTGACTTTGTCACCAAAAGAAATCAGATTTTTTTCATATTACAATACAGTTGTTTCAGATACCTTAAAATATAATTTATTTGAGATAATATATTTGATTTGATACAATGGTTTTAGACCCACCTTAATATAATCTTGTTATTTAATACATCCGTAAATAAGCATATATATTGTTGTATCACAATTTTTCATTTTGATAACTGTATCATACAGTTGTTTCCTTTGGAATCCTATCAATGTATTTATGTATTTAAATTTATGTATTTAAAATATTTATTTTAAAAAGGGGTCTAAAGGTTCATCAGAATGCCAAAGGGATCCATGGCACAAAAAAGTTTTAAAAACTGTCTCAAGGCCTAGGGTTCTGCAAAAAACGTTTTGAGAAATGCCACTTTAGGACAGAATCAAAACTAAGATTAGTGAGTCAAAAGAATAAGCGACTATTACAGATGTGGTAATAGGTGGACCAGATCTCTTTCCAAAAATCATACCAAATTTACATTACCATAGAAGTATAAGTGTGTACTTGTTTTACCACAACCATCCAATACTGGGTATTTTCATTTTCTTTCACTTGAATATATTATTAATAATTTACTTGCTATCTCCTTGTGTTTCTCTGGCTTACTAGAATCAATGCACTAGAAGTCACCTCAGAAGGTATACAACCCCAATCCTTCCCATCTAAGGTTATGTGAACATACTCAATTATGTCCTTTTTTGGAGCCAGATTCATAAAAATTAGGAAAATAATCACAGCCTCAGTTCTTCCCAACAGTCACTAAGACATCTGAGTGGCCACTAGAGACCTCTCAAGATCTCTTTCATTACCTGGAACATGGTTCTCTTCTTGATGAGGATTAGGTGTCTGATGGAGTTTCAAGTGGGATTGGTCCTTTCCCAAATCCATCTTGCTGTAATACCTTCCTGCTGTTTGGTCTGACTTCCACAAGTAACCTTTTTAAAAATATCAAAAGCACCTAACAGTTAAACACACACAGACACACAGGCACACAAATTTACTTGTCACTTAACTTCCCGCCTAAAAGTTTTATCTGGTTGGACCACAGCTGTTGGCTACTTCTACTTTCTTTATCACACTGCACAGGTATGAGTAGGGGGCATGATTGGTCCTACTATCCTCATCCTGTAGCATAGTTGCGAATTATAGAGGGAGCCCCATGGCCACAGCCTGGCATGGCATAGCCTCTGGTAGAACAGCCATTTATTTCTGTCTGCCAAAAAGTACCTGAGTCTGATGGCCCTTTTTCCATATGGAAGTGACATAGTGTAGAAAGAACCCTAGGTCTAGGACCTAACCGGTCCATGTCCTAGAATAAGTCACCTCCCCTTTCTGTGACTCTTTCTTCATTTGCAAGGTGGGTAAATAATTCCTGACTTGCCCACCTCACACAGTTCTTGTGAAAAAGTGAAAATAATGAATGT
The DNA here is from genome assembly GCF_054177405.1 of Leptonychotes weddellii. NCBI lineage: Eukaryota > Metazoa > Chordata > Mammalia > Carnivora > Phocidae > Leptonychotes > Leptonychotes weddellii. The sequence continues at coordinate 50,979,039 of NC_138382.1, forward strand.
GAACATTATGAAGATGTGAAATTAATCTTACATGATTTTCCTGCATATGGCATTCTTTTTACCTTGATCTGTTGCAAAATAATGAAAAGTCTTGCCGTAGATGCTGTGATATTTAGATGATAGACCCAAAGAACTAAATTAGGAATTCAAAGCAAATCTGAACCGTTTTCTGCTCACCTGATCATTGTCCAATGACTCAAAATAACTAGTGAAATCCACTGTTACTTGTCCAGGAAAGATCAGAAAGAATTTCTTAATGAAAATATGACCATGTTATGCCACAGAAATTAAGTTGAAACCAGAGGAATTACCCCATTCCCAGTTGGTCACCCCACTTGAGAAGGCAGGGAGGCACAGAGGACCATGACTGTTCAAGTAGGGAAGGACCACTGAACACACCTTGATCTGAGCAGCCCATCTGTGAGAAATGCAGGATTAACAGTATTCTAGAGCCATAGATTGCATTGAAGAGAGTTTGAACTCCAGTGTTGCTTAGGCAGGTTAGATAGCCTAGGGGGGCCAATTGACCTATCTACACATGGGGACAATATCGGTATCTATCTCCTGGTGTTATTGGATTGGGCAGATTAAATCAAATAATCTGTATAAAACATTTTATATGTGCCTGGCATATTGAACTTGCTTAACAAGTATTAGCTGCTTTTATTAATAATAAAAATATAGTAACCAGATTTTGGTAAACCAAGTCATGGGGTTTTCTTTTTTTAGACTTTATTATTTATTTATTTATTTGAGAGAGAGAGAGAGCACAAGTGGGCTGAGGGTTAGAGGGAGAAGCAGACTCCCTGCTGAGCAGGGAGCCTGATGCGGGACTCGATCCCAGGACCCTGAGATCTTCGACTGGAGTCAAAATCAGACAGTCAACTGACTGAGCCACCCAGGCATCCCCCAAGTCATAGTTTTAAATGCACTAAAGAAATGCAGGAAATCTGAAAAGAATCCTTTATAAAGAGAAAACCTTTAAAATGTGACTAGGTGCCCCCTACTTCTCTAGACTAGTAAGGCATTAGAAGTAGAAGGGCCCCCAAAACCATCTAGTTCCCTCCCCGCATTTTATATAGAGATAAACTGAGAGCCAAGGAGAGGTATGATTTACCTGCCCCAAATTTTCTTACTTATTGTCAACAGCACCTCTTACTGATTATAAGACAGGTTATCTCTTCAGGCTTGATCTTGCCTGGGTATGAAAATGTATGTGTAGTGTGAATGGATGAGAGAAGCAAGTTTTTCAAACACTGGAAAATATTGAAAATTACATAACAAACACCCATATACCCAGCACCCAGACTTAATGTGATTTTCAGTCACCAGATCCTAATGCTTTAGCTTTAAGTTTCTCAGTTCTCCAGTCTTTCCCATAAGAAAAGATCTAAAAACTCATAACCTCAGAGACTCTCTCTTCAAAGGAGTCCTGGAGGGAATGGAAGGTGTAATTTGCAATTTGCCTCTTGACAATTTTTGGATTTTCAGATATAGGGTTTAAAGAAATCAAGTATAAATTCAAAAATTTTAAAGTAATATGTTGGCTAACTGAATAAAAAATTAAAAAAAAAATTTAAAGTGGTAGTGTTTATCATTTAAACTGGTATTTCAAATATTGGTCCCTTTATTTGATGTTTTAATTCGTACTGGTTGTTTCTTATGATAGCTCAATAAAATAACCTCATAAAATATCTCTGGGGTACCTTACAGAAGATGCAGAAGTACTTTTTTTTTTTATGTTAATCACCATACATTACGTCATTAGTTTTTGATGTAGTGTTCCATGATTCATTGTTTGCGTATAACACCCAGTGCTCCATGCGCAGAAGTACTTCTTAATTAGAATGATCCTTACTCAGGGCTAATTACATTCAGTTCAATGATTCGGCAAACCTTAGGGAATGGCACGTACTGTGCCAAATGTTGACCAAGACTGTCAGGACGCAAAGACCAACAGATGTGGTCCCTGAATTCTGGGCACCATATGCTCAAGATAGACATACACATCTTTATTGTAAGGAAATAATAGATACGTTAGCCTGCTGCAGGCTTCCTAAGTTGATTCCACTCCTGCCTCATGTTCCCTTTATCTAGAAGCAGAATGTGGAGGGACTATGAGAGGGCGGGGTCTCAAGTTAACAGTAGTAGGGCCAATATTGGGTGGAGGGGGCCAGTGGAGGGACTTTGGAGCAAACTAGATTGGAAGTTGAGCAAGGTGTCTTTGATGTGATAAGCAGGCCAGAGCAGGAACTTGTCTGGGACAGAAGTAGCCACACAGTAAGTTCAAAAGCCATAGTTCATTGTTCCTTCTCTCTGTAGAAAACTCTGGAGTCATTACCAGAATGTGAGATGTTAGCCATTAAAGGCTGGATATTTTTTAACAAATGCTGCCTGGTTCTAGAGTTATTGGCATATAAACACACGTGAAACCTCTCTCTAAGCGTCAAACTCTTAGGGGGTAGTCACCTCTCCTGACTCACCTTTCCATCCCCACAGTGTAATCTAGTGAGAGGCTGTCACAGGAGCCCCCCATAAATGCCCACACTCCTATATGCGGGGCATGCAGCCTGTGAAAGTACTTTGTACACTCAGAGGACCTGACCTGGCTATGACTTAATAATAGTAATCCCATTGTCTGTTCCAGAACTCTGCCTACGGTCATTCACTGCACCGTCCTATGTGCTGGAGATATGGCAGCTAAAAGACAAAAGCCCCTGCCCGTACAGTCTACAGTCTAATGCGGAGAGAGAAACATTAAGCAAATTTTTAAAAAATATATCAGATGGTGATGAGTGTTTTGGAGAAAATTGAGCAGGGAACAATAGGCTAAGGAATGAGGGGAAGGTCGATGCTGGTTACTATTTAAATAGGGTGGTCAAGGAAGGCTTGATGGATAGCGTGACAGTTGAGCAGAACTGAAGGAGGGGCCAGCCAGGCTGATAGCTGGGAGGGCATTCCAGGCAAAGAGACATGGGCAAATGGCCTGCAGTGGTAGGAAATAGGTTCAGAGGGGTAAGTTTGTTGCATCTTGTAGGGATTTCTACTCTGATTGAGATGGATAGTCATGGGATGGTTTTGAAGAGAAGACTGATATGATCTGACTTATATATTTAAAGGATTATTCTGACTACTGTGTGGAAAATAGACTCAGCAATGGAGGAGGCGGCGGCGGAAGCAGGGAGACCAGTTAGAAGGGTCTTGCAATAATCCAAGTGAGCTGTGATTAAGCCTTGAACTGTGACGGGAGTGGTGGAGAAGTGGTCAGATTCTGGAGTAGCTTCCAAGTTGGATATGGAGTGAGAGATAGTCAAAGACTAAGACAAGGGTTTTGGTCTGAGCAACTGGAAGGATGGAGTTACCATTAATACATGAGGAAGGCTGGGAGGAGCAGGCTTGCAGGAGATGAGGAGTTTAGTTTGGGACATGCTAACGGATTAGGGAGGAAACAACAAAGGAACAGCCAGTGAAGCAGAGGAAAACCAGAAAAGTATAGTGTCCCAGAAGCCACGTGGAAAAGATGTTTCAAGGAGAAAGGAGTGATCAATTGTGTCAAATTTTACTAATAGGTAGAGTAGAAGAAGGATTGAGGGTTGTCTATTTCCTAACAATTCAATTAATTATAGATTGGAGCCCAGAGAGGTCATATAGGCAGGACGAAGCTACATGATTTGCAGGGCTCAGTGCACAATGAAGATGCACAGCTCCTCCTACAAAAATTAAGAATTTCAAGTCAAGGGGCACCAGGGTGGCTCAGTCAGTTAAGCGTCTGACTTCAGCTTAGGTCATGATCTGAGGGTCCTGGGATTGAGCCCCATGTCAGGCTCCACACTCAGCAGGGAGTCTGCTTGTCCCTCTGCCCCTCCTCTTGCTCATGCACTCTCTCAAAAAAAATAAAAATAAAAATAAACTCTTAAAAAAAAGAATTTCAAGCCAACCACAGCAGAAAATTAAACCCAGCACAGGGCGCTCCCTACTTGCACAAGTCTTTCACTGGATCCTTGCAGCAGACATAAAATAACTATTATCATTTTTCAGATCAAGATACTGGTGCTGAGTATCGAGTGATTTTGGGTCACAGAGCTAGAGTAAATCTGGAACCTGGGCCTTCAGCCTCCCAGTCTGGTTTTCTTCCTACAAGACCAAACCAGTTATTGAGGGAGAGAATGGCTTTTCTACCTCCTGACCCGTCTGGAGCAAGTTTAAATATTGAGGGCTTGTTCATGCATTTCAGAGGGCTGAATGAACCAGGCAGGTGTGGGAGGGAAGGAAACATGGCTAAGAGCTTCTGCCCTAGGGCTCTTATGATGGGGGTGAGCAGGGCACACAGGATACTTTTATCCCATCAAAAACATGATCTGACACAAGTGCTCCAAAGCTAATGTAGTTTTAGGCTATACTGATAATTATAGAGCCCCCACACCAGGGGGAGATCAGAGTCCTGCTACACTGTGGTTTGTCATGCCATACCTAGAGCATCATACTGTGAGGACCATGTGATTGATATTTGAGAATGTGTACGAAAAAGAGCAAAGGGTATGTAGCTGTACCATTTCCCGGCTGTGTAATTTGGGGCGAAATCGCTCAGTTCTTTCTAATCCTGGGCTTCTTCACTTGTAAAACAGGAAAAGTAAAACCTCACAGGGATTCTGCGAGAATGAAAGCGGTCATGAGAGCCTTTTGTAGAATGAAAAGCCCTGTGCGGATAGGAGGTCCTAAACTTGGGCGGTGTTCATAGGTACTGTTGGAGTGGTCTAATGATGCACAGAGGCATTTTCCTAGAGTGCATTTGGGCACAAAAGTCAAGAAAGGGAAGATATCGTGCACTTATTTTTCTTAGTGTTCCTTCCTTGCTAAAATACTTTTCCAAAGCTTTTGAGTTCTTTTCAAAGAGCGGATCAAACTTTGTTTTCCTAAGGGGAGAGGGAGAGTTTCTGGTTTCCCTCTCTCACGGTCTGTGGATGCGTGATAAATGAGTTCTGTCTCTGCTAAAGCAGATGCTGCTGGACTCCTAGTGATAACATGGTCTATGGCTTTAGAACAGCGGCAACCTGCCTTTCAATCTAGTTTGTTGCAAATATCCTCCTCTGGCCTCCTCCACCAATGTTTCTTTCTACTTCTTACTGTATAGCCAAATAGGCATCTCCGGATGAACTGTGAGTGGTCGTTCATCTGGGGAAGAACAATTCTGCTCCCACCTTGAGCCGCCATCACATCTCTATCCTTTCTTTTCCCAACTTCTTGAACTCCTACCGTACTCAGTTGACCTCCTTTTCCCCCACACCCCTTCTTCCTTCCTTCACACCTGCAGTCTAGTTTTTCTTTCCACATATTGTTCTCTCATCAGCGATACCTAGAGGCCAAGTCCAGTGGCCCCTCCGCAGTTCTCTCTCTCTCTGAGACTCACTCATGACCCCTCCCAGCACTTCCACCCCCCTTGAAGCCTGCTCTGGCTCTTGGCATCTGTGGGGATATGTTCTTCACCTCTCTCCCTCTTCCTCATCCTTCCTCACAGGCTTCTCTTTCACTTCCCTCGATGTGGGAGGTATTTCCCAAGGATGACTCCCGGATCTTTTCTCTGTATACTCCCACCCTTCCTAGATGGTTGATCCCCTGTATACCTTTAGTTATTACCTCTGTGCAGATATCTTCTAAATAAATATCAGTCTGAGTTCTAAGCTCACGTTTTCAAGAGTCTCTTGGATATCATTCATTACAGAATATCCCACTGCACCTCCAACTTAGCATAGCAAAAAGCAAATCTATCTGTCCCCTAAGGCCACTCTCCTCTGTGGTTTCTTTCTGTTAGAACAGTAGCGCCATGCTCCTGGTCATCTAGTTGGAAACCTTCACAGTTGTCTTGGCCTCTGCCTCCTCACTGCTTCTCACATCCAGATGGACACAGTTCTATGAGTTTCTTCTTCCCAGTGTCCCACATGTTCATTCCCTCTTATCCTCCCCCATGCTACCAGCCCAGAGAGGGACCTCAACTTCTCATTGGAAATACTGGAAAAGATTCCTAGGTGGTTTATCTGTTTCCCTTTTCCCTCACCATCCCCAGAGTGTCCTGCACAAACAGCTAGAACATTCCCCTTATGGCTGACTCTGAACTGGTCATTACCATGTGTAGAATACTGTATAGTCTCAGTAATACTTGCAGTCTAAAGACTAAATTTCTCAGCCTGGCCTTTAAAGCCAACTTTCCAATCTTCCCTCCCATTACTTCCCTGAAAATATCCAATATTCTAATTAAACAGTGCCATTTGTCTTCCCTGTTTGCCCTTGGCTCTCTCTGACACCCACAGTACCTTTATTCACACCTCCTGGCTGTTCAGTGCTCTTTCCTTGTGTCTGCCCATCCAGGTAGTGAGTGCCTCCATCACAAAGCCTTTGTTGATGATGATTATGATGATGATGATTATGATGATGATGATGATGATATATTAGCCACTTTACAAACACATAATAGGTACCTGATATATACATACATTATCCCATTTAGTCTGTCCAACTAATATTATCCATACTTCACTGATAAGGACATTATTGGTTTAAAGAGATTAGGTTATATCCCAAGATCACATAAGCTCATTAGTGCCAGAGTTAGGGCTCAAAACCAAGGCCGTCTGTCTCTAAAGTTCAGATTTCACCATTCTGTTCTACTTCCTCTTCCTACCTAGAAGTGATCTCTCCCTTCCAAGCTATAATCACACTTAATTTGAGCTTCTTGTATGGTAAATATCACATAATATTTTTAATTTTATTGTTCACATGTATATATCTTTTCTACACTATTCATTTGGCAAACATGTAATGAACATTTATTGCCAACATCTTCACTGAGAATTGGTGACAGAGAGAAGAATCAAACAAGAGTCCTTTCCCCCAAGAAACTCAGTCTGATTGAGGGCAAGAGATAACAAGTAAATCTGAATTAGAATATAACACAGTGTGGTAATTTTAATATTGATATTTCCAAATGTTCTGAGAGTAGAGGTGGAGTACTAATTCTACTGCCATAGAAGCGGAAAGATAAGGATATTACATTGTGCACACCATGGCTATAATTTTCATTTGTAACTGCCATGGAATGAATCTGCACTGGTCAACAAGTAGAATTGGGAAAATGAAGAGGTTTTATAGGTATGTAATAGTGTCTTGGGATTTTTTTCACTTTATAATGGTAGGGTTTCTCCCCTTTTATTCATTTCACAAAAATAATCATAATAATAACAAATGTTTATTGAGCACCTGCTTACCATACCCCAGGCACACTTCTAAGCATTTTACATATAATTCATTTAGTCTCTGCAACATCCTTTAAGGTAAGTAAGTATTGATATCCTTGTTTTATAGATGAAGAAACTGAAGGACAGGCATTGACCCTTTGCCATAAATCACCCACCTAGTAAGTGGCACAGCTGGGTGGTTTGGATATAGAAGATCATATACTTAATCTCCTTGTTCTCTTACCTCTTAATTCTACTTCTTTCATATGTAATAAAATAAGATAGCAATATATTTTCTTTTCCAATCCCCTCCCTCTCCTGGCTTCCCCTTTTTCCTCTCCCTTATACTTCCCCTCTTTTGGCCATTTGTTGACTCTTTATTCTACCCAAAACAATGCAGGGTGTTGGGGATACAAAGTAAAAAACAAAAACAAAAACAAAAACAGCATACATAGAACAGCAAGAGAACACGGATGAGGGACACTAGCTAAGATGGAAAGAGAGGGACTTCTTTGAATAGATGATCTTGAGCTTAGTTTTGAAGGGTGAATAGGAATTAACTATTGCGACGCAGCAAAGCTAAGAGCAATAAACACAGGCTCTGGCGTCAGATCTAAGGTCATTCCCATCAGGTTGTGTGCAACCTAGGGAAAGTTATTTAAAATCTCCCGGCCTTCATCTCCTTGTATATGGAATGGGCATCATAACACCTACCTCTCATGACTACTATGGAAATTTAAAATGATGAATTATGGAAACCATCCAGCTCACAACCAACCTTAATGTGCTGGCTGTTATTATAATTGTTCATAATCTAATAATAAGTGAAACAGAACCACTAAATAGGAAAGCTGAGCAAGGCAGTAGAGTCATTTTCTAGGTAAGAAAGCGGAGATCCAGAGGGAGGCCAGTGTCACACAGGCTTAGTGGCAGTTAGAACTGGAATCTGGATCCTTTAAGAGTTCTACCATTTTCCCTTCACTTTTCTGGTATTCTGAACTCTCCTGTCTACAAGTCAATCTATTTCATTCCCTCGTTTAATGAGTATTTTCCAAACTTTCCAATTGTTTACATTCCCTATTTGTGACTTTTGCCACATTCTTGTAATAACGTCTTCTATATTATTATGTACTTAATATTTTTTCCTCAAATAAACTTATTTTACTGAAAGTATTTCAAACATTTTTTTTTTAAGTAGGCTCCAGGCCCACTGTGGAGCCAAATGCAGGGCTTGAACTCACCATTCTGAGATCAAGACCTGAGTTGAGATCAAGAGTCGGATTTTTACTAAAAGTATTTCAAATGGAAATATTGTATCACCATTGTAAACAGAAAACCAATCACAGGCTTGTGCTATAATAAATTATATTTCATCTAAGGCACATTAAAATAAATACCAAACTATTTTTTAAATTTTATTATGTTATGTTAGTCACCATACAATACATCATTAGTTTTTGATGTGGTGATCCACGATCCATTGTTTTCGTATAACACCCAGTGCTCCATGCAGAATGTGCCCTCCTCAATACCCACCACCAGGC
>NC_138382.1:50988311-51017742 GCF_054177405.1 Leptonychotes weddellii
TTTGCCAATCTGAATACCTTTTATTTCTTTTTGTTGTCTGATTGCTGTTGCTAGGACTTCTAGTACTATGTTGGACAGTAGTGGTGAGAGTGGGCATCCTTGACGTGTTCCTGATCTTAAGGGAAAGGCTCTCAGTTTTTCCCCACTGAGGATGATATTTGCTGTGGGTTTTTCATAGATGGATTTTATAAATAAATACCAAACTATTAAAATAAAAGACATTTCATCTAATTATCTGCACTTCCCCAAGTGGAATGCATACCACATCTTGGGAAATGCTGGCCCATGTAATTAATCAGTGAACTCTTCATTTCACAGAACGTCTAGATCATGTCCAAATCTATCCTAAAGCCAAACTGCCCTTTGTAGTGGTTTGGTTTATAACTCAAAAGGAACAGAGCAAAAGACTTACCTCACTCCTTCTGGCCTGCTACTGTCCCACTATGATTCATATCAGCTACTCTCATTGGCGTCTCTAGTTGAACACTGGCCTCTTTGTTTTTACTGTTTCTTCATCCCCTAGAGTTTTAGCTATTCTGGCATAGAATATATACAGAAACTAACATGATGCTTTAGTTCCGTTTATTTGGAAATTTCAACCCCTGCTTCCAGCAGATTCTATCCCCTGGACTTGGAATTTAGAGTTCAAGTAACCTAGATCAGCCCCTGCCCTAAAGGGACCACTGCTGACAAATTGCAACCTTCCGAATGGTTCAGCACCCACCACCACCACCCACCCCACCCTACATGAAGGCCCTGCACCAGCGTGCTTTCAGTAAATAGACATCATCTGCACCAATTGAGGTAGACGTGGCTCTGGCTAGAACTGCTGCCACTAGGTGGACATACATGGCAATTGCACCATTCTCACCCGCCAACTAAGAGCTTTGGCTCTAGCGCTTTCTCTTGGAGGCAGCGTGCCTTGCTCCCTCATTTTCTGACACTCTGTTCCTCCTCTCCCCAAGCCCCCTCCTCTGGGTGAGTTAGCACTGGGGATGTTTGCATACCAAACACTTAGCTAATTGATATTCTGTCACAATCTGCTCAACAAATGTTAGGCTTTTTTTGTTTTGTGTGTGTGTGTGTGTGTATATGCGTGTGCGTGTGTGCGTGTGCGTGTGTGTGTTTAGTGACACGTTGGTTGTATTTTTAGCTAGGTTGGGGAAGGAAGAGAAGGAGTTACTCTGGCAGGCAGAAAATGTATTGCCAGGTCTTTCTTGCCTGGCATTCTCTTAAGTGGCTGTGAGCGCCTTTAACAGATGGAGTTCAGGATATGCTCAGCTCTGATTTTATCAGCACATATCCTGGGCAAGTTCAACGTGAGGATGAAGACTTCCTTTGTGCTTCTTTATGTGTTGTCTTGTCACCCTTCATTGTTAGTACTCTCATCTCATTTCCTTAAAATGAGCCATTTGTATGTCTTCTGTGTGGGAGTCACATAACAGTGACACTCCACTGGAAAAGAGGGTGACAGGCCTGGCCCAGCCCATGGTAGTGAGCCCTCCAAGCCCCCCGACCCCCGTCAGCAGGAAGCACATCTTATTCTTACATGTAAGAGGCAGAATGTTTTTGGTCATCAAGAGAGACATTAAAACAAACCCAGACAGAATAGCCATCCTCCAAGACTGCCAGCAACACCCAGAATTGCCCATAACTCTTCTATCTGAAATAGGAGCCATGTGTTATTATTGATAGAGCCTTTATCATTAAAGTTGGACATTGCACCTCACTTCTCAGGAAACATTAACTCAAAGGAACAACTACCACCCTGAACAGCATGTGGTGCAGCGGGTAGAGCCTGGACTCTTGGATCAGAAGATAAATAGGGTATCTATTTCCACAGAACTGCTATTAGCTTCTGTTTTCACCCAGTCCAGATGGGTGTACAATACTTCGTTCTCATGCAGGAGACTGGGGAGAACCTTGTCAGACAGAATGTAAATAAGTTCATCTGTCCATCCAATGAAGGCAGACTTTCCTTTCTAGAAAACCACACACCTAGTCTGACTTATGGAAACCACCATTCCCATAGCCCACTACCAAATATGGCACTGAAATGGATTTAGTCATCTCTCTGAGAGGAAAGAATAGAGTGGACCTTCACTAATCCAGGCAATTTAATTCCCCTTTAATGGGAGTTAAATTAAGATCTCAATAATACATGATGACAGTTCTGCTTTCTAGTCTTATATAGAAATTATGCCTCTAGCACTAAATCCTAGTTATCTCTGACAGAGGAAGTGAACCATTGATCAAGTAATAGAGTTGCTATGTTGTAAGGAATAGAAGGAGTGGAAAGAAGAGATTGATGGCCAGGTGATGAAATAAGTAAGTACTGGGTGTGAGACTTCTTGGTAAGTCAGACAGGGATGCCAGTCTGGAAAGGAGAGCTATGTATTTTGGGAATTACGAGGGAACTCAAAATTGTACTTAATGGAGTTACATGAACCTGGGACACGGTAAGCACTAAATTTCACAGAATCTCATAGTTGGAAGAAATCTTTAATGTCATCTGGTCCCATTTCCCAAGAGATGCCTGAAAGCCCTCTACAGACTCAGTTTACTAGAAAATGTTTCTGATTTTAAGCATTTTGTTAAAGAAACCCAGCAGATTGGACGCCTGTGTGGCTCAATCAGTTGGGCGTCTGCCTTCGGCTCAGGTCATGTTCCCAGGGTCCTGGGATCGAGCCCCACATCAGGCTCCCTGCTCAGTGGGGAGCCTGCTTCTCCCTCTCCCTCTGCCCCTCCCCCTGCTGTGCTCTCTCTCCCTCCCTCTCTCTCTGTCAAATAAATAAATAAAATCTTCAAAAAAAATTTAGGGCGCCTGGGTGGCTCAGTTGGTTAAGCGACTGCCTTCGGCTCAGGTCATGATCCTGGAGTCCCGGGATCGAGTCCCGCATCGGGCTCCCTGCTCTCCCTGACCCTCTCCCCCTCTCATGTGCTCTCTCTCTCAAATAAATAAATAAAATCTTTTTAAAAAATAAATAATTTAAAAAATTTTTTAAAAAAGAAACCCAGCAGACACTTTTTAAGTAACCCCCATTTGTTAGAGTTCTCATTGTTAACTTCATGACCCCGGGAAAGTCATTTCATTTTTAGGGGTCTCTGCTCAAAATTGTGACCTCTCTGGCTATTTGTTTCAGCATCTATATAAATAACCGCCCCAGATCTCTCCTGCCTACCCCTCAGTGTGGAGAACAGACTAAAGAAGATGGTAGAAGTAGAAGTGTCTTGGTAACCATAAGGTATGGTGCACTTTTGACAACATGACAAGGGTTGCTATTCCCTCACGAGTGACATCCCCCATGCTGGGCAAGAGGAGCAGGGTTCCATCCCTCCCCCTTCTACGAAGAGGCTTCTCACCCTGGCCCCTCATTCTTTGTGTAGAGTGACCCACAGATGGGTCCCGACAAGAGTGTTCATCGAGGGATCCTGGGCTTTTGCATGAAAAACAAGGAATGGATTTGTGCAGGTCACAGCGCAGGCGCCTGGGGTGGGGGTGGGGGTGGGCCAGTGTGCAGGGAGGCTTTCAGATGCTCAACTGACTGAGCCACGCAGGCGCCCCATCTGCTGGGTCTTCTTGCTCCTCCCCACATCCTCGACTACCAGGGCCGCCTGGGCACAGGCCTCTATTGAACCCTGAGGAGCCCAGCAGTAGCAGCCCACACAGAGGATCCGCCTAGTCCTCGGTTTTCAGTCACAGTGGAGCCTCCCAATGGCACAGACTGTTGTTCACTTTAACAGGCATTTAGTCAGTGTTTGTGATGCGTCAGGCCCTGTGCTTGCCACTGGGGATGAGAGATGAGTCAGACGTGCTGCCTTCCCCTGAGACCTCACAGTTTAGTGGGAGAAACAGACTCATGAGTGTCATACACAGGATGCGTTATGACCAAAGCCCAAACAGTGTTTGGGCATCGCTGATGGAGTGTCTGAGGGCTCTGGTTCGACTTCTTAGAGGAGATGAGATTTAAATGGAAACTTAACAGGGGTGTAGAAATTCCCCAGGGGAAAAGGGGGGCATTTCGGACAGGGGGAGCTGCAAGTACAAAGGCACACAGCTGTTGGGGGGACACCTTGGTTCTGGGTAACAAGGAGGCTGGAGTGTGTGCTACACGGCAGGAAGTGGAAAGACCTGAAACCAGAATGGTAGTGGGGGCCCAAGGAGCAGGCCTTTATGATGTCATGGGAGCCACTGAAGGATTTTAGGGAGGAGAATGTCATGGTCAGATAAGGTTCTTAGAGCATTTAGGTGGCACTGTGAGGGTTGAGTGGGAAAGGGGAGAGAAGATAAATTAACTGAGAGTACTGAAGGAAGGGACAGATCCTAGAGAGATTTAGGAGGTAGAATTGATAGACCTGATTATGAGAAAGTCTAAGAGATTCTGGCACAGGAAATTAAAAAAGAAAGAAGGCAGACTGAAAATTTAGTGAGGGCCCCCAGGTAAGATGACAAGATACCTTGCATCAGCTTGACTTCAACTTCTTGACTGCCTAGCCAAGATGGCCTATGTAATGTTTGCAGACAGGAGGTCAAAAGCTTTTTTACAAATGATGTTTAATAGCTGCAGAGGTGGATTCAGCAGATCTGGCTGACTGGGCCAGTATTCCCTTCCTTCTTCTCTCCTGCTCCACATGTCTTAGTCACAAAACTAATTGCTTTGTCAAGGAGGATGCCTTCCCCAAATAGAAAAAAAGCCACATTTTGGTTAAGGATTGGCAAATATCCGTGCTAGGATCTCCATGCTAAGTCCCATCTAGATCTATGCATTATCACCAAGAACCGCATAGCTCAGAATGCTCTGCTGCCGATAGTATACAGTTACAGACCAAGCATGGGGTGAATTTCCAGAAGAATTGATATTTGAGCTGGGTCTTGAAGGAAAGCAAAGGAAAAACAAATGCCCTAAAATGGTATCTTTCCTGGTTTGACATCTAGAGCGCTCTAGGGATGAACTGTCCAATAGAACTTTCTTCAACGAAGGAAATGCTCTTCTGTAACATCCAATATGGTAGCATGTGGCTATTGAATCCTTGAAATGTGACTAATGTGACTAAGGAAGTGAAATTTTAATTTAATTTTTATTACTTTAAATGTAAATCGTTACCTGTAGCTAGTGGCTACCACATTGGATAGCACGGCTCTGGAGTGCATTTAGCAGGCCCAGATTCTGTTTCAAATGTTCGTTCTTTGCTTCATTCTCCTCGTGACCCTCCTCTGTCCCTATTCTCTTCTGCCTAGTCCTTCCAGTTTGATTACCAATTGGCTGTCTTCCAGCTTCCAACACTGGTTCTGTTTCCTTGTTATTGATTTCCTTTCTCTCTCATCATAACAGAACCCTGGACTATCTTCCATTTGACCCAGGCCTTGATACCTCCCCAGTTTGTCCCAGTGTGTGGACCTAGCTAAAGTAGGATTCAGAAAATCCTCTCCTGCCACATCGGGCCCTTCAACAGGTCTTATTCACTCCTTTTCCTTGGTTTCTTTTCCAGGTCACTTTAACCAGCCAGTTAGTGACGTGGAATATTCTTTGATGTTTTCCCTCCTTGACAACCTGAGTTAGAGGATGGGACAGTTGAAAGAAAAGGAGGGTGGGGAGGGAGGGTTATAACAGATTGAATGAATACTTTGATCTGAGGTCTCTGGTAGCAGGTAAAGGGCTCCATCCAGAGACCTTCTCTGTCAGTTGTTTTTAACTTTGTTTTGTGTAAAGATAGCAATATTGATAAATTGTTTACATTTGTGGATAAAAGGGATAGATTCAGGATAGATTCAAAAAAAGGCTCGGCCTCATGGGTGGCTCAGTCAGTTAAAGCCTCTGCCTTTGGCTCAGGTCATGATCCCAGGGTCCTGGGATCGAGCCCCAAGTCAGGTTCCTTGCTCAGTGGGGAGCCTGTTTCTCCCTCTCCCTGCTGCTCCCCCTGCTTGTGCTCTCTCTCTTGCAATCTCTCCCTGTCAAATAAATAAATAAAATCTTAAAAATTTTTTCAAAAAAGGCTCTTGATAGGCCAAAGCATTGGGCCAAATTTAACATGACGAAATGTAATGATGACAAATCTCAGATCCTGTATTTGGATCTAAATGGCTAATTGCCTATGTGCCAATACATGGTTTAGAAAGCTTGGTGGTTTTGCTGGGTGTGCACGAGTAAACAAGTAAGTGGTAAATAACAGGAAAGGTAATATACTCTGGGAAAGCACTAGAGAATCCTATCCGAGAGGGGTCTATGCATTTCCACAACAATCAGGCCACACCTGGATCATTGTTTCAGGTTCTGAGCATCTCACTTTAAAAAAAAGGTGGTGGGGGGAGGGACATTGATTAACTAGCCACAGTGGTAAAGGGATTGGTAACCTATCATATAAGAACTGGGCCACTGAGCCTTGGAAGAACAGACCATGGGGACAGGGTCACCGTCCCCAGTCTCTGCAGGGCAGTCAGAGAACAGAGAGCGGACACGCTCTAAGGGGCTCCAGAGGGCAGAGGAAAAAACAAAGAGTGAAAATTCAAGCCGACTTCACCTCAGTGTGAGGACAATGTTCCCAATTGAACTGTGATTTTTTGGCATTTTAACCTACAGAGGCAGAATTTGGTAGAGCCCCTGGAGGAACGATGTTAAACATGCCCCAAAGCCAGTCTGCTCAAATATTGATTGTCTCTACAGTGATGGATGGCTCATTCAAATGTGTAGGCCCTATACTTGCTGACCCCGTTTAGCTTGCAGGTTCTATATTAAGTGTCAGACTCTTCTCATTCTAGCTCAGCATTCTAATTAAATAACCTTGGCTCCTTACATGTGGAAAACAGGTTTCAGGCACAGAACCTCTAGCACCAAGCAGAATGGCAACATAATTTTAGCTCCCGAGCAAAATGGGTCTCACAATAGCAACAGTGCAGCGTGCACATTAACGTTTGAATATGTGGTATAATAAGCGTGCCAATTACTCTGAGAAGAATACTTGAAGAATAAAATAAGCTGTGATCATTAAAGGAGGAAGGGGCTAGCAATTTATAGCATGGCTGCTGCTTGATATTCAAAAATGCATGACTGCTCTCATCACAGGTAAAAGGTAATGACTGTGATTATAAACTATAATGAGGTGGCAGGAAGTGATCGGAATTTTATTGGAAGGAAGCATGTGGTATAGTTGTTGTTGTTGTTGTTTACCACATTCAGATTTATTACTAATAAAAATGTGTCCCTATTTGGTTGTTTGGTTCCTTTGAGCAGTTTAGATGTGAACCCGTTACTATACTGCTCATCTGAACTGTGCAGAAAATGGCTGGCAGAGTTTACAAGGGAGATGAGGAGTGGGGAGGGGGAGGCCTCGGGTTGGACATGTGGCCATGATAACTACCTTGCGCTAGAATAGAAGCTGTAGGGGCTCCTGGGTGGCTCAGTTAAGCTACTGCCGTTAGCTCAGGTCATGATCCCAGGATCCTGGGACCCAGCCCCACATTGGGCTCCTTGCTCAGCAAGGAGCCTGCTTCTCCCTCTGCCTGCCGCTCCCCCTGCTTGTGCTCTCTCTCTCTCTCTGACAAATGAATAAATAAAACCTTAAAAAAAAATAGAATAGAAGCTGTAATGATGACCCAGTACCCCATGTCTTGGACAACCTCAAAGGGCAGTTCTCAGAGTCTGGTCTGCAGACCTCTCTGGGATCCTGCTACTCTTTCAGGGGGTCCGTAAGACCAAATTATTTGTATAATAATATTAAGATGTTATTTGTCTTTTTCACACTATGGAACAACTACATACTATATGATTCAATTTACATGAAATGTCCCAAACAGGCAAATCTGTAGAGACAGAACCCAGATAAGCAGTTGCCAGGGACCAGGGGAGGTCAGAAGGGAGAGCCTAATGGGTACAGGGTTTCCTTTTGGGGCGAGGAAAATGTTCTGGAAATAGATAGTGGTGGTGGTGGTGAGTGTCCTAAATGTCACTGAAAATAGTTAAAATGGAGAACTTTATGTTATATGAATTTTACCACAATTTTTTTTTAAAGATTTTATTTATTTATCTGACAGAGAGAGACACAGCGAGAGAGGGAACATAAGCAGGGGAGGTGGGAGAGGGAGAAGCAGGCTTCCCGCCGAGCAGGGAGCCCGATGCGGGGCTCGATCCCAGGACCCTGGGATCATGACCTGAGCCGAAGGCAGACGCTTAACGACTGAGCCACCCAGGCGCCCCCACAATTTTTTTAAAAGACAAAAAAGAGAGAGAGAGTAAAGTTTGTACATTGTACCGCATGAGAAATTCTTCCTATCCAGAATTTTGAAGCTTGAGAGTTTTCTCGTCCTGAAAGTTTTCTTCTTTGCAAGGCCTTTCAATAGCTATAATTCTTTTTTTTTTTTAAGATTTTATTTGTTTATTTATTTGACAGAAAGAGACACAGCCAGAGAGGGAACACAAGCAGGGGGAGTGGGAGAGGGAGAAGCAGGCTCCCCGCTGAGCAGGGAGCCCGATGCAGGGCTCGATCCCAGGACCCTGGGATCATGACCTGAGCCAAAGGCAGATGCTTAACAACTGAGCCACCGAGGCACCCCCAATAGCTATAATTCTTAAAGTAAGGAAACATTTTTCTTATTCCTTGAACATGCTAGGCTCTTTAAAACCATTTCTTTGGACTTTGCCCAATGCTTTATCCTTTTGCCTCATCCTTTCTGTTCACCTGGAAAGCTACCACTTGTTCTTTAAAGTCCATCTAAAATGATGCTCCCTTGGTGAAATCTCCCTGGACCTCCACCCCCACCCCCACTCCAGGAATAATTGGCCCCTTCCCCCAGTCTGGGTTCTTACAGTACTTTGGTCTTATTCCTTATATCATATTCCTGATATAAAGAATTGTATGACAGTTACTCACAATACATCACTTTTTGTTAATGTGTCTGTCTCTCCTAAAAGGTGACTCTTAAGAGCGGGAGTATTTCTCATTGCCCCCAAATCCCAGTACATACACATACCCCTGACTTCGCACCCCCACAGCTCTCCAAATATTGTGCCAATTAATAACTTTATATTAAGTACTTTTTAAAAGGCTTTACAAACATTGGCTCATGTAATCCTTCTAACCTTATATACATTTTATAGATGGTTCACCTGAGGAAACAAAAACTTTAGGGCATGAAGACGTTAAAACAGCAAAGTCACGGGCGCCTGGGTGGCTCAGTCAGTTAAGCATCTGCCTTTGGCTCAGGTCATGATCCCAGGATCCTGGGATCGAGCCCCACATCAGGCTCCCTGCTGAGGAGGGAGCCTGCTTCTCCCTCTCCCTCTGCCTGCCGTTCTCCTTGTTTGTGCTCTCTCTCTGTCAAATAAATAAAATCTTAAAAAAAAAAAACAAAAACATCAAAGCCGTGTGGCAGTAAAACCACGGATAGCATCTGCTATCAAACTTGGCACATGGTTCTCGATAAATGCCTGTTCTGACAAAAGAAGAAATGGCTAATAATATTGGGTAAATAAAAGAGTCCCATTCTTATGACATGTTAAATGTTTACATATATCTTTTCGACTTCACAGTGCTAGAGCTGGGAGGGACCTTTGCTATCTCCCCATGCAAGTTAGAGATAGAACAGGGAAGCTGCCAGGCCGTCCTGTGGAAGAGACATGGCCCTGGAGCTTAAGGGGAGAGGTCAGGAGCAAGGAAAGAGGTCTCCCAGAAGTGAAGAGAGTGAATAAGTTGAGAGAGAGAGGGCAGCTTAAGATGATTATTCAACCAGCACGAAGGAAACCCCGTACCCTGGAGAAAGGCAGGAGGAAGGCGGGAGAACTAAGACATGGGAGAGCCATTGAGCAGTGCAAGATGCCCCAGAGCATGCATGCTTCCCAGGGGATACAGAGTCTCAAATCAAAGAACATGTCAAGGCTTCCCACAAAAACCAGCGGTATCTCTTGTCCCACACCACCCTGATAGATCTTCCCAGAGGCAGCTACTGCCAACTCTTTTAGCTTCTGAGGTTTACCTCCATATTTATAAATACATGTTTCTGTTGCTATTTCTTGATTTTTCCACTTTAGACATTATATATTGAGTTCCTACTATTAGGAGATGAGGATTTAGTTCTCCGCTACCTCCCCGAAAAACTGGGTGTGCACGAGTAAACTGGAAACCAAGTGATCCATCTGAAAGGGAGACAGCTGCTACTTAGCAGGTTACTGCCAGGAATGCAGCTCCAGGTTGGCAGGATGTGTCAAAGTATGTTTATTTGTAAGTCACCAAAACACAGCTGAAAAATAGACTGAACCATGAAGCTCACACTAACAGTCCAGGGTAATTCAAGCTTCAAGGTTGGTTTGATTTAGCAGAACACCTGTGTCTTCAATGGTGATTTCCATGTGAGGTGGCCGCCAACAGTCCCCGGGGTCCTCACCCATATCCAGACAGTGAAGGGTCATTTCTGGAAGCCTCTTTCTCAGTGGCCTCAGCAAACCTCCGTTAGTCTAGATTGGGTCACGGGCCTGTAGGGGATACTGTGAAGCTCTGCTCACTTCCCTTCTTCAGGGTGGATGTAGCCAACTCTCAGATCCTGGGAATATTCTTGCAGTTAGTCTCAGGTTTCAGGAAACCACTTCCCCCAAGGTTTTACATCCCACCCTCCCCCAGGGTGCAGCCTGAAGCTAGCAACTGGCTGATGAGCCTGGGCCCTGCACTTCAATTTGGGCGAGTCTGAAGGGCCATCCCCATTCTCAAGTCCCTGGTGGGATCTGCTGAGGCCTTGGTTGTAACTGCATTGCAGTTAGCTGATCAACTCTGTCCACATCTGCCCTGTTGTCTTCAAGTCCCCACAGGTCTATGTCCTAAGAACACTGTTCAATAAACCTTGTGCATGCTACTCTCCATCGAGGATTCCATTTCCAGGGAACGCAATCTAAGACGGTGCTTCCTTCTGAATCAACAAAGGTGACAAGAGGTTCGACTATGTTGATGAATTAGGACTAATTTGCATGCCCTGTTATGGGACCAGGGGTGGGATCAGCCTCTCCCAAAGCCCAATGGGCTGAGGCAGGAAAGATGGGGACTGGAACAAAACTTTGAATTGTTAATAAAAAAGGGAAGAGGGGTGCCTGGGTGGCTCAGTTGGTCAAGCGACTGCCTTCGGCTCAGGTCATGGTCCCGGAGTCCTGGGATCAAGTCCCACATCAGGCTCCTGGCTCAGCGGGGAGACTGCTTCTCCCTCTGACCCTCTCCCCTCTCATGCTGTTTCTCTCTCTCTCTTTCTCAAATAAATAAATAAATAAAATCTTAAAATAAAATAAAATAAATAAAAAAGGGAAGAATCATATTGGGGAGGAAACAATACAGATTTTTTTGATCTTTCAAGAGAGCCAGAAGCAGTTTATGTAAAACAAACAAACAAACAAACAAACAAAACTCATGATGTTTTCACATTGGAAACTAATTGAGATATTTTAATTTTTTTTCTAAGTTTATTTTTTTAAAGATTTTATTTATTTATTTGAGAGAGAGAGCAAGAGTGGGGAGAGAGAAACAGGGCTTCCGGCTGAGCAGGGAGGCCATATGCCGGGCTCGATCCAAGGACCCTGAGATCATGACCTGAGCTGAAGGCAGACGCTTAACCATCTGAGCCACCTAGGCTCCCCTAATTGAGATATTTTTAAATGCCATGAAGAGCCAACAAGACATGGTCCAATACTGGCCCACATTTCAGCAGTTTGCAACCTTAGCCAGAAAGAACGCAGCTGTAGTTTGTAGCTCGAGAGAGCAAAGCTAGGACTGATAGCTAGGTGAAATGAAGATTTTAGCTCAACCTAGTAAACAGTTTCCTAATGACTTGAGCAATATAAAAATGGAATGAAGCATCTCCGGAGGCAGTGAGTTCCTTAGCACCAAGCTTCACATTTGAGTCTTCTTAGAATTTGAACTATATGATCTTTGAGATCTTGTTCATTGATATCCATATAAAGTGCCCTATCTTCACAAAATATCATTGATACACCCTTATTCTGATTTTAACAGCAAACAGCATTGGGATTACACCAGTAGTACTACTGAAACATGACTCAGTTTCTTTTTCCTGGAATACACTCCACTTGACTCATCACTTCTGGTTATCTACTTAAGTATCAAAGGGGAAAAGGCATCTTGTCTTAGATGTAAAGATGCCCCTAGCAAATCCTTTGTAGATATCACATCATGATAATCTCTGTTGCTTAGAAATTAGCGTTATATTCTAGCATGTCAGAGCCAGAAGCATCTCAAAGATCATGCAGTCCTGCCCCTTCATTCAATAGAAGACACAGAGAGGGGAAAGAACCTACCTTACAGTAAAGACAGGACCAGGATCCAGATCTCTTTACCCTCGGAGCAGAGTTCTTCCCACTGCAACCCAAGCAACCTATTTTTTGTCATTAGGCTGAAATAGTTCCCTATCACCCAGCTATCCCAGAGTGACAGGACTTGTGGGCTAATGGACTTCAAGGTTCTAGGAGGTAGCCAGTCTCTGGCACCCATTCCGTTTCAGCAGCCTAGAGTACCAAACCATTTATAGAGATAGTTTCTTTGATTACGTTTAGGGGTGACTTGTTTTAAAAGTATTACATTCACATGGTTCCAAATTCAGTGTTCTTTTCACAATCTCACTATGCCTTGAAAAATACCATGGTTCGTGGTAAGAACTTAGCCCCAAGGAGCAGGATGAAAGGTATGTTTGGCCTGGAGGGCAGGCTGAGCCACTGAACCAGGGCTCCTTAAATTCCCTAACAGGACAGAGCCCGCAGAGGGACCGACTGGCCCAAGCTGTAAAGAGAAGAGGGACTCAACGGGCAGATGAGCACCTTGAAATAGGACTTGTCTCATCCTGCTCCTTCATCCCACACATCTAATCTGACACAAAGCCCGGCTCAATCTTCCTGTAAAATATGTATCCTGCCTGTCCCTCCTTCTGTCCCCTCACAGCAAAAAAACTGGCTCTGGATTTGAGTTACCTCACACAGAGGTTATTGTCACAGGCTTTTAAATGACCTCCTCCGGGTATAGAAATAGCCTTAACCTAAATGAACATGTATTACACCTGGTTTTCATTTATAGCATGTGTGTAAATTATGCTGGTCTTTTAAAAAGCCTAGCTGTTTACCCTTCAACTCCTCGTAGTGGAAAAATAAGTGCCACGCAAAGACTTGCTCCAGCTCAGGAACAAGGCCAGTCACCAGGAAGAAGAAGCTTGCTCAGAAAATGGATAAACAAGTTGCATTATATTTATACACTAGTATACGACTCGTTAATAAAAAGAAGTGAAGAGCCAGCAACCCAGATAAATCTCAAAAATACCACGTTGAGTGAAAGAAGTCAGACACAAGAGAGTACCTGTGGTATGATTTCATTCATATGAGGTTCAAGAACAGACAAAATCATCTCTTGGGAATATAATTTGGGATAAGGGTTGTCTCTGATAGGGTACTGGAAGGGATACAGGGGAATATGATAGCTGTACTTTTTAACTTGATTGGGGTATCAGTTATACACATGTATACCTTTGTCAAAACTCACCAACTGTATGCTTAACATCTGCACATTTTACTGTATGTAATTACTTCTCAATTTAAGCGAGCGAGCGAGCGAGCGAGAGAAACCTACTTGCTCAGCCTATTGTGGAAAGAAGAACCCGGGCGTCCGGTGAAAAACAGTGGCTTCCTAGGAGACCCCAGCCCTCTCTCAGCTTCTCACTAAAGAACATCTGAAGAACAGGGGAAATTAGGAATCTCTCAACACCATGCAAAATCTGACAGGAATGCAATGCCAGAGTCTTGGCATCATCTCTTCTCTTTTAAAGTGCATGTTGCAGCTGGATTAAGAAAATCTGACCCAATCTGAGCTCGTATCCTACCACTTCCATTGCCTGAGCAGATGCCTGAGAAAAGGTATGAAGCCCCTGGGCCCCTCCCACACCACCTGTCCTCTCTCTGCCACTCGGGGGACATCCAGCCCTTTGGGAACAGATCTGAGGCAGCCCGAACACCTTTTCTCAGCATCCACAGCTGCGGCCAGGAGCCTCCTCTGCCAGCTCGCTTGCTGTTTAATTTAACTTTCATTTGTTTCAGAGTTAATACAATACATGGACAGAGTTGTTTTTTTTTAATTTTATTTTACTATGTTAATCACCATACATTACATCATTAGTTTTAGATGTAGTGTTCCATGGTTCATTGCTTGCTATAACACCCAGTGCTCCATGCAGAACGTGCCCTCTTTAATACCCATCACCAGGCTAACCCATCCCCCGACCCCCCTCCCCTCTAGAACCCTCAGTTTGTTTCTCAGAGTCCATCGTCTCTCATGGTTCGATGGACAGAGTTTTTGACGCCAAATAGGACTACAGAGCTCTTACCCAAACAGGGGCTCTTGTCCCACCCTTCCCACCTCACCCCCCTTCTCCCCAGACAGTGATTCAGGTTCTTTTAGCTCTTGCCTCTGAGGTGTTTGCCTCCTTTTACATAACTAATATAGTACTCTTTAGCTTTTTTTTAAATTTGAGACATTAACTGTTACCATCAACTATTTTTTTTATTAAACTTCTTTTAAGATTTTTATTTATTTATTTGAGAAAGGGAGAGAAAGCACGAGCAGGGGGAGGGACAGAGTGGGGGCAGAGGGAGAAGTAGGCTCCCCACTGAGCAGGGAGCCTGACCGGGACTGGGGGGGGGGGCCTGGCTCTCAGGACCCTGGGATCATGACCATGACCTGAGCTGAAGGCAGATGAGCCACCCAGGCGCCCCTACCACTAACTAGTGACTTCCTACCATGAAAAAGAGGAATTTCCTTCTCTTCCACCCTCACTCCCACCCAGCTTTGACTACCCTCCTTTCAGTCCTGGTTATTTATGTTAGTGTGACTTCATGTTTACAGATGAGCTATGTACCTGTATTTCTCGTACAACTTTTTATTTTTCCTCGAGTTAAGAATTACCTCTTTCCGTCGTTTTCATTTCTCAATCAGAGCTGTGAAATGACCTCTCAGTGTGGTTACATGGGAGGTAATCCTCATTTTTATTTTCCAGCATCCCTTCTGGAGCCCTCTGACCTCTTGCTCCATTCATACTGGGTTGCTCTCCAGGCCTGCTGTACAGCTACCCTTGTGGGACGATATTCTCCAGTAGCTTCCTGGGCAAGGGTGCGTGGAGGGTTACTAGTCTGAGATCTTGAATGTTTGAAAACATTTGTAGTCTTCGCTCATCCTGAGTGATCGTTTGGCTGTGTGTTAAGTTCTCAGAGGAGGATCCTTTTCCTCAGAAGGCATCAATTGCTCACTGTCTTCTAGTTTCCCATGTTCTCTGGAGAAGTCTCATGCCATTTGACTTTTGATCCTTTCATTATGACTTTTTTTGCCTCGTAGGACACTTTTAGGATTTCTGGTTTTCTGAAATCTCATTACAATGTGACTTGGTGGGCCATTTCAATCAGGAAATTCAAAGGAACTGTGTTGTATCATTGCTCAATAAGTTCATCCTTTATAGCTGTAGGTACTGAAAAGACTGACATTTGAGGGTCTCTCAGTGAAAGCGCCAGCTCGTTTCCTGATCACCATGGCCTGATGCCCATTAGTCTTTCAGACCTACCGGTGCACACAGTTTCCACTCACCTTTTTAGTACCTCTCTTGTAAATATGAATGAATATTCAAGAATGATCGGATACTGGGGAAAGACTCTAACACAAGAGCCAAAAATCTGAGTTAGTAAAAAGGAATTTGGAGAAAATGAACACAATTCAGATATGAGAATAAAACTTTATCTCTTCAAAGATAGAAAAGATGTTACATCAGGACACCTGGGTGGCTAAGTGGGTGGAGCATACGACTCTTGATCTCGGGGTTGTGAGCTCCAGTCCTATGTTGGGTGTAGAGATTATTTAAAAATAAAAATCTTGGGGCACCTGGGTGGCTCAGTCATTAAGCGTCTGCCTTTGGCTCAGGTCGTGATCCCATGGTCCTGGGATCGAGCCCTGCATCGGGCTCCCTGCTCCGCAGGAAGCCTGCTTCTCCCTCTCCCACTCCCCCTGCTTGTGTTCCCTCTCTCGCTGTCTCTCTCTGTCAAATAAATAAAATGTTTAAAAATAAATAAATAAATAAATAAAAATCTTCAGGGTGCTTGGGTGTCTCAGTTGGTTGAGCATCGGACTCCTGATTTTGGCTCAGGTCATAATCTCAGGGTTATGGGATCTAGGCCCAGAATGGCTCTGCACTCAGCAGGGAGTCTGAGATTTTCTCCCTCTCCCTCAGGCGCCCCCCAGCACCCCCCACTCTCTCTCTCAAATAAAATAAATAAATCTTAAAATTAAAAAAAATAAATCTTAAAAAAAAGAAAAGATGTTACATCAGTGAAATAAAAACAGGATGCTATGAAAAATGAACAGTTATAAAGAACAAGAGAAAGCCCTTGGAAATTAGAAATATAGCTAAGAAAAAATAAATCTGCTTATTTTAGATATTTTCTCTTAAATCAGTCACTTTCCCCTGAAAAGAATTCTCCAATCTCCTGCCTTTGGAGATTAGTTAGTAGCCTTCTGGAAGGGGAATTGGAAGGGTATCTCTCCATTTGGGATGTAGACTTCCATTAATTCCCTCCATTTTATTCTTCTTTCTTGAATTCTGATTAATATTGGACCACCTGGGCTATCCTTTAATTTTATTTTTCCTTCAGTATTTCTTGATCTTTTTGTTCTGCTTTCTGGGAAAATTTCCTCAACTTTACTTATTTTTAAAGATTTTATCTATTTGAGAGAGAGAGAGAAAGCAAGAGCACAAGTGGGGGGAGAGGCAGCTCCCCACTAAACAGGGAGCCCAACGTGGGGTTCAATCCCGGGACCTGGGGATCTTGACCTGAGGTGAAGGCAGACGCTTAACTGGCTGAGCCACCCAGGTGCCCCTCCCCAACCTTACTTTTAAATCCTTTTAAGGATTTGGGAGGGGATGGCAAGAAGCATATGAATTAAGTCCCTCACCATTATCAAATTACAGAGCATTTCTCTTACTTCAAAAGAAACCTCATACTCATTAGCACTCACTCCCCATTACTCCCAGCCCTTGGCAACCACTAACCTACTTTCTGCCTCTATGGAGTTGCCTATTTTATACATTTCACATAAATGGAATCATACGTGGCCTTCATGTTTGGCTTTTTTCATTTAGCATATTTTTAAGGTTCATCCATGTTGTAGCATCTATCAGTACCACATTCCTTCTTATGGCTGAAAAAAATCCCATTGTATGGATATGCCACATTTTGTTTACCCAGGCATTGGTTTATGGACATTTGCATTGTTTACAATTTATACCTATTATGAATAATGCTACCATAAACATTCATGTGCACATTTTGTGTGGACATATATTTTCATTATCCTGGGTATATAGCTAGGAATGAAATTGCTGGCTTTGTTTAGCTTTTTGAGGAACTGCCAAGCTGTCTTCCAGAGCAGCCGTACCTTTTTACATTCCCACCAGCAATGCACTAAGTTTCCAATTCTTCTACATCCTCACCAACACTTGTCCATCATTTTTATCATAGCCATCCTAGTGGGTGTGAAGTGGTATCTCACTGCGGTTTTGGTTTGCGTTTCCCAATGCCTAATGATATTGAGCTCCTTTCATGTGCTTATTGGCCATTTGTATACCTTCTTTGGAGACATGTTCAAATTTTTTGTTCATTTGTAATTGGGTTGTCTTTTTGTTGTTGAATTCTAATAGTTCTGTATATGTTCTGAATACAAGTCCCTTATTAGATATATGATTTCCAGATATCTCCTCCCATCCCACACATTGTCTTTTTACCTTCTTCATGGTGTCATTTGAAACCCAAAGTTCTAAAATTTTGATTAGCCAAATTTATCTTTCAATTTCCTTTGGCGTGCTGTGCTCTTGGTGTCACATCTAAGAAAGCTTTACCTAATCCAAGGTCATGAAGATGAACTCCTTTCTTTTCTTTGGCATCTTATGGTTTTAGCTCTAATACTGAAGTCTGTGATCCATTGTGAGTTAATTTTGGTCTATCCTGTGAGGTACAGGTTCAACTTCATTCTTTTGCATGTGGATGTATAATATTCCCAGCACCATTTGTTTAAAAGACTACTCTTTTCACATTGAATTGTCTTGGTGCCCTTAGGTTTTCAAACTTGTTATTACTTGGAAACTGACTGGCTGAAGATTTTTTGAAAGATGATACCTAATTTAGGAAAGGGTAAGGGGAAATCTTACATGGTGCTAATGGGAATATAAAAGAAGTACATCCTCTGAAGGGCAATCTGCCATGCACATCCAAATTTGAAACATATATACTTTGATTCAGGAATCGTACTTCTAGGAATTTATTTTCAGGAGCTAATTGTACAAAGCTGGTGTACATAGTGGTGAACAACTGGAAGTAACCTAAATGTCTATGAGTAGGAGACCATGTGAGTAAATTATGCTACATCCATACAATGAAATATGATGCAGACTTTAAAAATGATGGAGGCCAATAAATAAATAAATAAGTAAATAAATAAATAAGTAAATAAAACAATGGAGACCTATATTTATTGGCTTGGAGCAATCTATTGCTAAGAGAAAAAGGAAAGCATGTCACAAAGCACCATTTATAGTAGGATTGCACTTATATAATATTATATATTTTACGTATGCATCTACATTCATAGAGATAACTCAGAAAATAGTCACAAAAATGTTAACAGTGGTGGCCACTAGGTAATGGGATTTTGGCTGGCTTTTTTTTCTTTATACTTTTTTGCATTGCATGAATTTGCTACATGAATATGTATTGTCTTTATATTCAGAAAGAGAAAAGCTATTTTCATTTTGTAGAAGAATGTCCTCAAGGAATATATATTGTAAACGACTATTTGATGACCTGGAAATATGTTCATAATATATTGTTAACTAAAAAAATCAGGTTACAGTATCATTCCACTTACGAAAAAATTTTTTATATTATATATGGTATTTCCTAGGTACTATGATACTTTTTTTCACTACTTGCTATTTCTGAAATAAGGATGTCTCTTATAAGCCTTATGAATATTTAATGTAGTGGGCTCTCCCCTCCCTGCCCCCCTGAAAAGATGTTATTAATGAGATGATGCTTCTGGCAACCTGAGACTTGAGAAAGTGTCATATGTGGGTAGAGAAAAGACTGGAGGAATAGACACCAAAACATGAGCTGAGCTTAGCCCTGAATTGAGATTTTTATTTTCTTCTTTCATTAAGTATATTTTCCAAGTTTTCTATAGTACATGCATAGATAAACATTAAAAAAAAATCACCCAGGAACCTGCTTTTCAAGGAAGAAGTAGAGTGTGAGGGTACCTGAGACTTCTGGCCTTTACCAAAATAGAGCCTAACAAATTGGGGAGCACATAAATTCCCTAAGTAGTGTCCGAGTCTAGAGTGAGGGAGGAGTAGCTTGGATGCCCACTGAGGGGCCCTGGGCCAGGCAGGGGCTGGCAAAGCAAGCTTGAGAACAGATGGAAAGTTCAGTCAACAGGAGCAGGACTCCGAGATCAGTCTTAGTACTGTATGGACAAGGAAATCCTTGTGAGGTAGGAGAGGGTCCAGATGGTGGGGACGATGGCTAATTATGGAGGAGAGGGATGCTCACCACTGTGGGGCCACTCAGATATTTTCCAGACTAGCTCAGGAACACATTCCCAATTCCTCAAGGGAGGCCACGGACTGAGTGAAACTGAAAATGAGCCTGCCCCTTTTGAGAGTGAAAACATATATTGATTTGGGTGAGCCCTTCCCTCAGGCAGAGGGGCAGGACCCCTACAGGAGATGAAGGACATGGAGTGGAGGTGAAGGACTGATGGCCACAGCAGAACTTCAATAGCCTCTGAGGAGGCCTGCGAACTCTGGACCTCTGCTTAGGGTAAGGGAGGGACTTGGGCTTTTGGTGACTGTGCCCAGGGCATAGAGGAGAATGCCAGGCACTGTGCCAGGCAGGAGCTTCACTCACATGACCATGTCTAATCTTTGCAACAGTCCCCAGATGAGCAGCCTGAGGCTCAGAGAGGTTATGTGGTTCAAAAGCACACAGCCAATAAGTAATGGAACAGAATTCCTAACTCAATATTGAGTCCCTCTCTGAAAAGGGAAAAACATTGAGCAGAATTAATACTCATGATAAATATGAATATTGTTTTTTTTACAAAAAAATACACAGGTGGACAGAAGCTGCAAGAATATATGCCTTAATGGTGGCTAAGTCTCATTGCTAGGAATTTAATTTTTAAATTTTATTTTCTCGGTTTTGGTGTTTTGCTTTTGCTTTTTTTTTTAACTTTCCACCTCCTCCATGATGAGCATGTAAATCTTCTTAAAGCAGAGAAAACAAAAAAATTTTTCAGAAGCAGTTGTGAGGACTAGTGGATCAAAGTAATTGGAGTGAATTACAGTGAGACCTTAATGACAGAGAAATCCAGGTTCTTACTGGTTATGTGAGTTCCACTTGGCTTCACTGAACCTGTTTCCTAAACAATAAAAGGGGATTATAATCTTGTCCCAGTGAGCTGTTGCCAGGATTAACTGAGATGCAGCGTACATGAAAGTCCCAAGCACAGTACTTGGCATAAGGATGATGTTTAATAAACATTAAACTTGACTAGTCATAGCTCTTCATGCTGCACCAGGAAGGCCTAGCACCTACAGCTGTTTCAGAGAGCAGAAAGGAATCTGGTTTCCTTGGCAGGGGCCCCTTACTAGACCTGCAGCTGTCTACACACCTGACACTCTCTCCTCCCCTGTTTTTACCATCTGGAGACTAATAGGATCTCATTCCTTACCCCATTTTCACCTATTTGCTTCTCTTTCTCCCTTTGTCTCAACAATCGCAGCAGCTTAGACAGTATCTTTGAATACATGTGACATTATTTTCAACATAACACACGTTTGCAGAGCACCTGTGTCCTAAAGATGGCCCCAGGCTTCTACTTTCCATTCATATCCTCAGAAATATTTGTAGGAGCTCACAGTCCAGTTGAGAATTTAGATCCTTCAACTCCCATTTGTTGTCAAACTGCTGTAACAGGTACACACATGTGTTGTGGAAACCCAAAAGGCAGATTTACCAGTGTATGCACATATGCATGGGAGAGGAGGGGAAGAATGGAAGTATTTAGTATTTAAAGAACAATGATCTGCTCACCCTATATTATGCATCAGCTTCATATACTGTCTTTTCTAAAGAGAAAATGTGCCCATTCTGCTAAACTGGTTGCAGAGTCAGTTAAACCAATGCCTGAGTGGGGCTGTTTCCTCTCACCTTCAGATTTATTAAATTCTGTTCACAGCCACAGAGTTTGTGGAAGGCTCGGGTCATCTGATGATGCTGCTGAGGCAGTGGGATGGAGAGCAGGTCCAAGGAGTTACAAATTAGCTCAGAGTGTTCTCGGACATTTTGGAGCTTTTTGGAATACACACACATTCTGGTTAACAGGCAGCTTTAAGACTCAAAGGAGTGCCCAAATCAGGCATTATTTTATATATATATATATATATATATATATACATTATATGTAATATATATATACATTAACATTAATGGGAGTAAAAACAGATTCGCCCATAGTTCAGACTCCCTAAGAAAGAAAGTGTTTTTTACTTTTCCTTAATCTCTTCCAGCCTTTGTTCAAATCCAGAAATCTCTGGACATGATAGTAATTGTGGATTAGATACAATGATATATTCTACTTCTTTTTCACAGCCAGATGCACTTAAGTGCAGCAACATTCAAAACCGGGGCACTGTGACAACAGCCCCTTCAGGCCTGTGGACTGACAGTGCAGTGGAAGATGCTGGCAGGGCGCTGAGACACACCCTGTTCTGCCTGTGTTATTTATGCCTCTGGCAGTGAAGCCCCTGACAAAGAAGCATGTCACTGGAACACATGCTCTTTGTTCACAGAGGTGCATACCAGCACCGGCTGTGTCAGAAGGGACAGTACCGGCCTTGTAGTCTCTCCTCCTTTGGCTCTTTTGCTTTCTTTTTATTTGCTTGCACATTGTGGCTATGTTTATTAATTACTTTGTAGCTTAATCTTATAAAACAGACATTTATCCTGTGAGCTATGTATCATGGGGAAAGAGTCCTTCATACCCTCGGGTTGGTTATGAAAAGAGGACAGGATCTCAAGATTTGCCCCTTTTCTTCCTAAGGATCCACACCACCTCCCCCACCAGCCACCAGGTTACCACTCTCTCTAGCACAGAGCTACCATGTTCCAGGCTCCTTCAGCATCTCTCCTTTACCTGCAAGATGGCACCTGCGTGCTCCGTTTGGTATTAAAGGCCCTCTACAATTGCTCTCAATCTACTGTACCAAAGAAGGCCTCGTGCTATGACTTCATTCCAGTTAGCTGATGGTGTAGTAGACAAGATGGCAGGCTTTAGAGTCAGACCCATCTGGGTTTAAGTTTTAGCTCCACCTCTTGTTGGCCTTGCAGCTTAAGGACCCTGTGCTTCAGATCCTCATCTGTAAAATGAATAAAGTACAATCTACTTCACAGCGTTGTCTGAAGATTAAATCATTCAAACCCTAAAAGCGGATGGCTCAGTAATTGCCCCTTAGCTCATGTAACTAATTTGCTAGTTTTTCATAAAAGCCTTTATCTCATGGCCTTGTGGATCTCATAACCTTGTATTTACAGACCTCCTGTGACATCGTGAAGACCACTTTACTCACCATTTTCCCATCAGTGATGTAGGCTAAGACTAACATTTTATTTTATTTTTATTTTTTAAAGATTTTATTTATTTGAGAGAGAGAATGAGAGAGAGCACATGAGAGGGGGTAGGGTCAGAGGGAGAAACACACTCCCCGCCGAACAGGGAGCCCGACGCGGGACTCGATCCGGGGACTCCAGGATCATGACCTGAGCCGAAGGCAGTCGCTTAACCAACTGAGCCACCCAGGCGCCCAAGACTAACATTTTAAATACAAGACTCGAGAAACAACGTACTATAAAGTTTTTGCCTTTCCCCAAAATGCTTCTAAAACTTTGTTTTGAAATTTTAATTGGATATTTAAAAAATTGATATAGACGGTTTTGTTTGCCACTAAATGAACTCAGGTAAAATGGGGGGTCTTTCTTTACCTCAAGAAAACCTTAGGTTATTGCATACAATTGTGCAGTTTTTCTCTATTCATAAGTTCTCAATCTTTGGAGCCTCTATGAAGATGGCATCTGATTTGACACATGACATATTTACTTATTTTAAGCTTAATACACCCTAACGTGACTCCCTGGAGGTCTGCAAACTTAGGGCTCTAACCCTGGCTCTCAGAGTGGTTGTTCTCCGCGCCAGACCATTACAAAGGCTACCTGCCAAGCTCCGCCGAAACAGAGCCCACCGAGAATTTACACACCTCACAGGGGTGCCCTGAGGAATAAATGAGATAAAAGTCTGCGGGAAAACTCTGTAAAACTCCGAGACTCCATTAGAAATGCTAATTGCTGCCTTGCTAGCCTATATTTAAATGTTAGGAAAAAACCCACGGAGATTCTCTTAAGCTCGGGGACACTCGGCCCCTCTGTGGCTCCGGCGGGCGGCCGGGGTTGTCCGGTGCCCGCAGGCCGCTAAGGCCGACTCCGCCCGGTGCCACGCGGTACGACGCGGGTCGGCAGCGATTCCGCCCCCGACGGGGGGTCCTCGCAGCACTGCCCTCCCCGGCCCGGCCATGGAGCGCGGAGTTGGGATTGTTGGCCTCGAACTGCGTGAGGGAGCAGAAGGCGACCCCCCGTCCCGCGCTCCCCTCACGTCTCCCGACTTAGCGGGCGTCGGGCTGGCTTGGTCGAGCCTCCGAGAACGGACTTGGCCTTACGGCTCCCCGCAGCCCTCCGAGCAAACTTCCCAGCGCGGGTCGGAGACCCGCCTCCAAGCGCGGCGAGGTGGGGCCCGGGGGTCTGGGCTCGGCGGCGGGCGGGGAAGCCCCCCGAGCAAGGTCTTACATCAGCCACCCCACGTGCAGTCAGAGGGTGGGAGGAAGTCGCTCCAGTCCCCCGGGCTGCGCCTTTACCCCCGCCCCACCCCGGCCTCCGCCCCTCCCGCCGCGCGTCTCCCCGCCCCGTCCTCGGTGCAGCCGCGGCCGCCGAGCCGAGCAGCGCCGCGCGGGGCCGAGTCGAGCCGAGCAGACGCCCGCGCCGCGTCGCCGGTTTAAGCGCAGTGCGGGGCCGCGGCCGGGGGCGGCGGTAGTGAGACCAGCGCTGCGCTCCAGCCCCCTTTTCCCTCCATGGTTTCTCTCCGCTCCCGTGAGTAACTTGGCTCCGGGGGGCTCCGCTCGCCAACCCGCACGCCGCCCGCCGCCTGGGACCGCGCCGCCGGCCTCTACCGCCAGCAGACCCCTTCCGACGGCCCTCGCTGCGCAGGCCGGGACGCCTCTCCCCCCTCCGCCCCCGCCGCGGAAAGTTAAGTTTGAAGAGGGGGGAAGAGGGAAACATGGACATGAAGAGGAGGATCCACCTGGAGCTGAGGAACCGGACCCCGGCAGCTGTAAGTAGAACCCCCGTCGGGCGCCCTCTCCCCCCACACCCCGGATGACTTGCATGTAATGGTGGCCACCTGCGGGGCCCGGGCCGCGGGTTCGCCGGCCCCGGCTCGGAGAAGGGCGCAGCTCGCGGGCTCGGACAGGGAAGGCGGGCGGGCGGGCGGGCGTGGAGGGGGGGAGCGAGCGCGCGGGGATTAACTCTTTGGCGTCCGAGGGCCCCCGCGGCCGTCTGGGGAAGGCGGTGGGGTGGGGGAAAGCAAACTTTGAGCTCCTCGCCCGCCGGGGTCCTTTCTCGGAGGAGCGCGTGTGCGTGTGGCCGGCGGCGAGGGAGGGAGGAGGGGGTTGTGTAACGCTGGGAGCCATGTTTGCAGCCTCTCGGGATGCGCGGCCGGGCGGAGGCCGGGCCTGCCGAGGAGCCGCGCGGCCAGCCGGGGCTCGGCCCGCCGGGGCTCCGCGCGCCCCGGGCCGGTCGCGGAAGGGGCTCGGGCGGGGCGGGTACTCATCCAGTCGGGCCTCGCGGTTGGCGCCGCCGAGGGCAGCGGCCGTGCGGTGAGGAGGGGGCTGTCGGCCTCCGAGGGGGGCGACGAGCCCCCTCGCGCGCTGAGGGGCTTGGGCGGGCGCGGCCTGGCGCGCGGAGCGGGGGAGGGGCGAGGCGGGCCGCGGAGGTGGCGCAACCGCCGCCCCTCCGAGGCCAAGTTTGAAAAAAAAGGACGCGGTTCCCGCCATTTCTCAAGCCTAAAAATAAAACTTTCTCCCCCATTTTTCTCGCTCCCCTTTCGTCCTCCGGGCTTTTCCCACTCTCGGCCTCCCAGGGCGCGCCCCGGTCGGCCCAGGCCAGCCGTTGTGGCGGCGGCGGCTTCGCCTTTCCTCCGCGCCGTGGCGGCGGAGCCCGGGGCCCCTGCCCGGAGTCTGGTCCCTCGGTGTGGGCGGGCTGCGGCTCCTCGCGCCAGCCGGGGCGCGCCACGGTCCGACACAGCGCCATGTTGGCGGGCGCTCGTCTCCCTCCGCCGCGTAAGCCGGCCTGTGGGTTCGGGCCACCGCTGCCGGGCCGAGCCCCTGGCTTGTTTTGCGCCCGCCTCGCCGGGGCTCGGCTGGCATTGGCGGGAGCCGCACGCTGCGGCCGCCGCGGACTCCTCCGGCTCGACTCCTCTTCGGGCGCGCCGCCGTCCCCCTCCCCCTTCTTAAAAGGGCAACGCTAGGCGGCCGCCTCCGCCCGGGCCAGGAGCCGGGGGTACGGGCGGGCCTCGGCTGGGCTCGCGGGCCGCGCGATCTCGGCGGCCTCTGCCCCCGCACGTGCTCCAGGGAGGCCGGCACTCGCCGCGGCGGCTGCGTGAGCGGCGGGCGGGCCTTTGAGAATCGCCTCTTTCTTCTCCATCCTGCCCTCCCTGTTGCCGGGCGCGGGGCCATGTTTCCCGGCGCCCGCGCGCGGCGGCCGCGCCTCCGCCAGACCCGGGCCTCGGGTGAGTGGCGTTCCCTCGCCGTGGGGAAGCCCAGGGGAAGTCCTCTCACCCTGCCCCGGTCGAACGATGGGCGCGCTTCGTGCAGTCAGGTAGCTGTGGGTAACAAGTTGCCAACTTGTGGAAATTCATCCACCTGCGTTCTCCTGGTGTCCCCACAAATGGGGTACGGGGAGAAGCGCCCCGCGCGTCCCTGGAGGACCGGAGGGGTTGGCGTCTCCACTTGGTCCCCTGGGTTTTCAGGTTGAGGTTCGACCACGGCAGTCCCATCCGTCCACAGTCAGACATTTTGTGTCGGCCACGTGCTAGTGTATTGAGTGGTTAAGCCTTTTCGCACCCTAAGACTTGAAGAGTTGTGTTCTCTTTTTGAGGAGTTGTTAACTTCAGACCTTTGCATTATTGCTGCGTCGCTGCGAGTCAATAGAATGTGGAGTAGATTTAGCCAAAATTTCCAAAAGTATGCACGTGGATCTTCAAGGCACTTTAAAATCTAGAATTTCAGTTCTTTGTGCGAAAAGTAAAGTACTATTAAAGTAGTCGGTAAGAGCAATGTTGCCCCCTCTGGGAAGCACAACTGGGCTGATGTTCTCACTATATGGAATTTTTCCACATACGCAGTAACCAGGATATTTTCAGAAATACTTAAATAAAATAGGAGCAGGTGTTAACTTTTCAAGTAAAATCAACTTAGGCCTTACGCTCTTGCCAAAGACAGGTCAGGCATGTGATTATTTCATGAACGTTAAATTAAAAGTCAGTTTTTCAGTTGCACTATCAGGCGACTAGGCTACTGTTACTGGACAGCACTAGCCTACAGCCATCCACTGGTTTATTAAATATTTGAGTACAGCAGTATGGCAGGGTCTGGAAAAGCAGGGTGAACTAGACAGCAATCCCTTCCATCCTGGAGCCTCAGAACCCGGTGGTATCTATTGTACTGGTGCAATTTAGGGGCTTTGGGAGCATCCTGGAAGCCTGCTAAGGTTGGGGGACAGGTAAAGGCTCCCCTGGGAACCCTGAGGAGGAGACTGAGACAACAGGAGTTAGGTTTTTTGGTTTTGTTTTTTGGGTTTTTTTTTTGGTACGATTTTATTTATTTGACAGAGAAGGGAACACAAGCGGGGGGCGGGGAGGGTGAAGCGGGCCTCCTGCTGAGTAGAGAGCCCCGATGCTGCAGGGCTCGAACCCAGGACCCTGGGATCATAACCTGAGCCAAAGGCAGATGCTTAATGACTGAGCCACCCAGGTGCCCCAAGAGTTAGGTTTTTAAGAGAGGAAAGCTTTGATCTTAAAATTGAAGGCTTTCCAGGGAGAAAATGCTGTAGGTTTTGAAGGACATTCTAAAAAAGCTAAAAAATAGTGTTTTGCACAAAAGAATCATCCTTGAGGCAAATGAAAAGTTCGAAGAGGACTCCTTTAAAACCAAACACAGTCACATGGCTCCTTATGTTTGAGGGGCCAGCTGTTAGAGAGTAAGCTTGGCCTGTGGGATCCTGCAGACTTGTCATTTGGGAAAAGAAAACCTTTTCTTCTTCGGATTTACAGTTAGAATATGGACAGGAGGCTCTTAAAATGCATACATGCATTCCATAATTGACTTAATGCCATCAAGTGAGAACTAAGTGTTTGAGGAGGGTAGAGGTTTGATCACAAATGTTTTTTGTAATTTTTTTTTTTCTTAAGACCAGATGGGCTTTTATTGTGTGTGGCTTTTTTGTTTTTATTTTGAGGTGCGAAGATGACCCTGGCAACACTTTTACCTTCTTGTGTTCCTTGGCCAGCGTATGCGACACCAAGATAATAGGTTCAGTTCACATATTACTATATTCTTACTTCTTATAAACACAAGTATGAACATTTAAGAGGGGACTTGCAAAGAAATGTGTATTTCAGGTTTTTTTCTAAGACCAAAACAGCTCTTAATATCAGGTGTGTTCTCATAGTGGAAAATGCCTAAGATGGCATTTAAAAATCTACATAAAGAATGGAGATCACGGGGCGCCTGGGTGGCTCAGTTGGTTGGGCGACTGCCTTCGGCTCGGGTCATGATCCCAGGGTCCTGGGATTGAGTCCCGCATCGGGCTCCCTGCTCTGTGGGGAGCCTGCTTCTCCCTCTCCCGCTCCCCCTGCTTGTGTTCCCTCTCTCGCTGTGTCTCTCTCTGTCAAATAAATAAATAAAATCTTTAAAAAAAAAAAAAAAAGAATGGAGATCACCATTTTAAAATATAGGCAAGGATAAGAAATATTTTATACAAAATACTGTGTTGTCAGTTACTTCACTGAGAACAAATTGTGTAGTGCTAGAACACACCATATACATCACAGAAATTGGTGGTATTTTCAGATTTGAAATGAGACACTGATAGGGGCTAGTGAAATATAATTTAGTTATATTCCAAAATGGAAAAAATAGCTGTTGTTTATGTGAGGCGGTCATCCTTCCATTGCACCAAACATGGCACTCTATTATGAGCACCTTATTAACTATGCATCCAGGGACAGCCAGCCTTGATGGTAGCTGTTTGAGTTTTTCATTCAGTTAGAAAGCCAGGCAATTCCTATGGTTCAGTGGATGCCTCTGTGGGACTCTGGTGGGCTGTGTGCGAAGACTAGACACTCCTCTCCTATAAATAAGAGTTGTCTTAGGAGACACTTTTCAGTTTCCTCTACTTTACACCTTTAAAAATTTTTCCCCCAACTTCTGTCATCTTGTGTGTATTAATGTAATTTTTAGCATAATGGGATATTCTAATTGATTGCATAGCAACTAATTGGTTTTTTCATTTTTTAAGTATTATATCTAAATTGAAGGAAAAAATAGGTACAGGTAAGCCAAAAATAGTATGTGTAGATAAACAAAAATAAAATAGGATGGGGGGAGGGGCGCCTGGGTGGCTCAGATGGTTAAGCGTCTGCCTTCGGCTCAGGTCATGATCCCAGGGTCCTGGGATCGAGTCCCGCATCGGGCTCCCTGCTCCGCGGGAAGCCTGCTTCTCCCTCTGCCTCTCTCTCTCTGTCTCTCTGTCTCTCATGAATAAATAAATAAATAAAATCTTTAAAAAAAAAAAATAGGATGGGGGGTGTGTGTGTGTGATTTCTACCATCTAGACATTCGGGTATATAGTCTGCCAAAATATTTAATTTTTTCCAAATTCAAATTTTATTAATGCATATATTTATATAAATACAGTAAGCTTTATCTCTCTGTGTCACTATTATTTTGCAGTCTCGTTGTTAATGTCTGCATAGATCATAATTTAATTTATGGGGTTGGTTAGAGGGCTTTTTGCCATTTTAAATAGTACTGAAATGACCATCTTGTAATGTGAACCTGTCTTCTGTCAAATTGTTTAGAATGGTTCCTTTCTTTACCTACCCACCAATAGGATATGGGTGTTTCCTTCTTTCATGCTGATAGTCCTGTCATCTAAATACAATTGAGAACCATTAATATAAATTTATTCTGTCATTTTGAGAACAC
>NC_138382.1:51017842-51033739 GCF_054177405.1 Leptonychotes weddellii
AAAAAAAAAAAAAAAAAGAATGAAAATTGACAAAGATGGCAGGAGTTGCTTTTTCTACATTTTTGGATTATTTCACTTACTGCAATAACCATGTATTACTTTTCTAATTTAACTAAAGGAATTGATAATTCAAAATGATCTATAATTCCTCCATACATTTCCCCCTCTCTTATAACAATTATAACCATTCTAATTGGGGAAAATCACGCAACCAGTTCCAAACCAGTTAGGTAAAATTGATTTGAGTAGCCAGGGGAGTGGAAAGTGAGAGCAAGTTGGAGAGGATGAAAGGAAAATTGCTTGATTTTTGTCTGTGGCCCTTAGCACCAATCTCCATAACTTGACTACAGTATATTTCTCAGATTTTTCGGTTAAAAAGTAGTAGAAAATAGTATTGCTTTTCTGATAGTTGCAGAAAACAAAAACAAGAGTTAAATAGGAAATAATATGGATTATTTTTAGTTTTTAAGTATTTACCTTGAATTCATATTTGGAAAAAAATCTAGTTTAATTGGAAAATGAAGGATGAAGAGTAAATTTGGTCTCTAAAGTTAAACTGTCTTCAAGCAGAAGGCCAGCTAACTTTTTCTTGGACTAAATAGCTCCCTGAGTTGTACACACAAATGTACAAATGCCTGCCCAACCTTACCTCCTTTAGATAGTAGCTCTGTGAGGATTTGGAACATAAGAAGGAGAAACTGGGGCCATTTTTTCTTGATTAGAATCCCTCATTTATTCTGGGACTAGATTGGGAGGCCACGGGGTTATGTACCCCCAACTCGCTGCCCTCTGTCCCCTCTCCCACAGTTCTATCCCTTGCAAGCAAGTCAGGGTCCCTCCATAGCAAGGAATAGGGCAGGGGGAAGGCTTAGTTTTCTCAAATGCTGCTGACCCAGTGCCTGAGAGCAAACACCTTTCACGTGCTCCTGTTTAGAACTTTATACGGGCTAGAAGAAGCCTGCTGAGGGTTGGCTTTCCAGACCTCTTGTCCTCGGGCACAGCCCCAAGTGGAACCCTGTGGTCTCTGCTTTCTTCAGTAAGTCCCACTCTGTTCTGTACATTTTCCCCAGGGGCTTATCCTCTTACTGTGCCTCTGGCTCTTTGTTCCGGGGGGTGCCAGGTTTCTTTACTACTACTTCAGCCTTCCTGGAAAAGGCAAGGGGCA
Organism: Leptonychotes weddellii; assembly: GCF_054177405.1. Taxonomy (NCBI): domain Eukaryota; kingdom Metazoa; phylum Chordata; class Mammalia; order Carnivora; family Phocidae; genus Leptonychotes; species Leptonychotes weddellii. Next base: position 51,019,008 of record NC_138382.1, read on the forward strand.
TGCCTTCTCTGCTGAGCCATACAGTCCTCTGCCTGATTCACCCCAGTGAATTCTGTTACCTCCTACTCGTGGAGAAAATTTAAAGGTCTCAGGTGCGCATTCCCTGAACTTCTTGCTCTCCCACTTATAAACTCACCTATACCTGTATCCATCCTGGCTTTCTCCATAGCAGATGATTTATCTCATTTTTAATATGCAGCTTTTATTGTTGTAGTTGCACATCAACTTTTTTAATGTGATCTGTTGTGTTTTTTTTTTTTGGCTTGTCTGTTTTTTGTCCATGTTTCTTCGGGGTGGTTTTTTTTCTTTCTCAAGGTAAAAACGGTATCCTTGAGAAAACGATAAATTAATGCAAATACCTAAAATTTCCGTATATTAAGAAAGGTCACAAAAATAACAAGGGTTGGTTGCCATTTTAGATAAAGAACTCGGAACTCAATAACTGACTCAAATGTCTCTATTCTTTCACCTAGCAATCGATTGTGAGGAAAGAATCCTGATTACAGAAGTTTTGTGTAAAAAGATATCATGCCATTATTTATAAAAGGGAAAATTGGAAATATATTCAACAGGGAGGATTGTAATTTGTGGTATATCCATATACTCTAATTTCTGTAGCCATTAAAAATACTCGAGTTGTTAAAGTATGCTAAGAGAGTTTTATCTCACCTATATATGAAATATACAAAGACTGAGCTAATATACCAAAATATTAACAGTGGCAAACGTACTTCTTGCATTGATGTGATAATGCTTGTGATCAGAAAGAGGTTCTCTTTTATATCCAAGTTTTCTATTGCTGCATCTACTCAATCCCCTACAATCCTGACAAACCCATAGGCAGTACTCTGACAAGCCTGTGACCAGTTTTCATCATTTAACAGTTGTGAAAACTCTTTCTCATACTGGGGTGTAGGGGTGACTGAAACAGACATGACCTTGCCCATCATGAAGCTTGAAGTCTAGTGGTGACTTTTTAAACCTTTATTCCTTTAATAGATTAATATTATCATCATTGAAATGCTAAATAAGATTTTTTAAAGATTTTATTTATTTGAGAGAGAGAGCATGAGTGGGGGGTGGGCAGAAGGAGAAGCAGACTCCCCACTGAGCAGGGAGCCTGACACGGGACTTGATCCCAGGACTCTGAGATCACAGGCTGAGCCAAAGGCAGACGCTTAACCGACTGAGCCACCCAGGTGCCCGCTAAGTAAGGTTATATAGGAAGGTCTCCCAGCCACTCACTTTCTCTTCCTGAGAGATTTTCTGTATATATAAGAAAGTGAATCTGTTCTGCACATTTTTCATCCCACAGTGTATCCTGGAAATGAGTCCCTTGTTGATGGGCATTTGAAGTTGTTTTCTAATTTTTTTCAATTCTTTCCTCAATAACTTCTTGGGCCTTATTTCAGAAGCCTTTAGAGGTGTTTGAAACCAGTGCTTCACCATTGGTACCACTCCCGATTCTTCTCAGTCTTTTTTGCACATTCCCCAGGGTTCTGTCCTTGGTCCTCTTCTTAGGGATTCCATCCTTCCACTCTTTTTTTCTGCCCTGATGACTCCAAATACAGAACTGACAACCCTCCTCTGCACCCCAGACCACATGTCCAGTTGTCTGGAGATACTTGGACCCAGACATCCCAAGGGAACCTTAAACTCAATATCCCTCATAGTATTCATTACATCTGCCCCTCAGAAAGCAGTTCCCTACTTATTTCCATCTAGCTACATGGCTCCCATGTCTCTAAGCCAGACTTCAGCTTCCCCTCCATCATCTTCCATACCCAGCAACTAAACCTGCAGATCTGAACCATTTAACACCTTTTTTTCCCCTTCCAATTCCTTCCTCTTAATTCCTATTCTGCTGTTGGTTCAGCAAACCTGTTTTAGTTCACATTTGAATCTTTATGGTAGTTTTTTGTTAAGATTTTATTTATTAATTAGAGGGAGAGAGCAAGCACAAGCAGGAGGAGAGGGAGAAGCAGACTCCCCACTGGGCAAGGAGCCTGATGGGGGCTCGATCCCAGGAGACTGGGATCATGACCTGAGCCAAAGGCACCTGCTTAACCGACTGAGCCACCCTGGCACCCCTTTATGGTGGTTTTTGATGACCCTAGTTACAGTGGAATTTTACCAGTTGAAAGAAATACCCAAGAGGTGATTTCTCCCAGTGAGCTGGGAGGCAATATGGCTAACTCTAGTCCCTCCTCACTTGGGTTTTGGCATATTAGTGTCATTCTGTATAATAATTTGGATTCTCTGTGAGCTACAGTCATAGAAAATCCCCCGAACCAAATGAGAACTTTTAGTTGTATTGCTATATTAGATGTGTGGGCAATTACAGTTGACTTTATTTATTTATTTTTAAGATTTTATTTATTTGACACAGAGAAAGACAGCTAGAGAGGGAACACAAGCAGGGAGAGCGGGAGAGGGAGAAGCAGGCTCCTGGCTGAGCAGGGAGCCCAATGTAGGGCTCGATCCCAGGACGCTGGGATCATGACCTGAGCCAAAGGCAGACGCTTAACGACTGAGCCACCCAGGTGCCCCTGGTTGACTTTATTTTTATGGTTTGTTGGTTGTACTTTTTTTTTAAAATACAAAAGAAATACATGCTTATAAAAAGCTCAGTACAGATATGAATAAACAGCAGAGGTCCCTGTTGTTCCCCTCATCACTTTCCCCAGAGGTTACTTTTTTTTAGCATTTAGTATGTCCCAGGTGCTACTCCTCTGCAACTCCATGCCATGAATGCTATTATCGCCCCTTCACAGATGAGGAACTGAGGCACAGAGAGGTTACGTGACTTTTCTGAGGTCACACAGGTTGTAAGTGGCAGAGCCAGGATAAGACCTTGGGCATCTGTTTATAGAGCCCACCCCTCCTCACTTGACACCTTAAGATTTCAGATGTGATTTTCTGCAGAAAAGGGGAAAACGGCAGAGGTGTGTAAAGGAATGTGGAATGAAGGAAGGAAAGAAGTAAAAGGTGTAATTGGCCTGCATGTATCCTAACTGTAACCAGGGCTTAAGAGGAGGAAGTAGACAGGGTAGTGAGAAGTAGTGAAGAAGCAAGTGAGAAGTTGTGGTGGTGTGGATATCACTGACTCTAAATCTGTTTCCTTCTCTGTAAATGGGGGAGGGTGTGGTGGTGCAAAGAATAAAGAGCAAATTCTCCGTAATGGTAACAATTACTAGAGTAGTATCCTTGGATTTTGTATGGGAGAATGAAAACATTAGCTCATATTCTCATTTTAGAACTATGAGGGTCTCCCTTCCATATACATGCTTGATTAATGCTATTTAACATAGTAGATTTACTGCAAGAGTGCCTTTGGCCGTTAGCTCTAATTTGCATCACTGTAAATTGCCCAAAATTTGTTAAAAAGTTGCAAGTTTCAGAGTCAACCACAGAGCAAGAATGGAAGTAGGGATTAGCATGGTAGATACACAGTAGACTGTTTATTAATTGATCAGTATTTAAAATTGTGGGGCGCCTGGTTGGCTCAGTCAGTAGAGCATATGACTCTTGATCTTGGGTTCAAGAGTTCAAGCCCCATGCTGAGTGTAGATCTTACTTTAAAATAATAAACACAAATAAAATCTTCAGATGTGATACCCTTGGATGGATTGGAATTCTGAATTTCAGGACCCACAAAGGAGATTTTATGGCCTGAAAAAGGAACCTAATTTAACAGTTTTCTCCCCTGGAAATATCTTTCACATGTAACCCAGATTGATCTTTGTTTTGAATTAATAAGGCCTCTTGCATCTTGACCCCTTCTGATTATCAAGATAATCTTAGTGAAGATTAATAAAACCAAAAGTGGAAATGTATACTGTTGCCAAAATCTCTCAGGGATTTGATAGGAAAAGTAAAGTTTTCCTTTTTCTTGTGTCAGTCCCCTGGGCCTTGAGAGAGACTCAGCCAGTGGGATGGGGGCGGGAGGTGTTTTCTCTGCTTTTATAGTTAAAGCCCCCCTCTTGGGGAACAGACTTGGGAAAAGGAATAAGGGGGTATAGTTTCTTCACTTATATTTTAAGAACTCTGATTCTGTCTCTGGAAAGTAAAGAGTTTAAATCTTTATACCATGGTGTAAAATCCCATCCTTGATATCTATTAGCATACTGTTACTAAAGGCTTAATCATTTTTCATTTATTTATAACTGTAATCTAGGTCTAAGTAGAGGCTGGCCCTGTATGTGGATGTTTTTGCTGGGTGTTTATGGTTGTAGGTTTTGCTTTGTTCTTTGTTTTATGTATGGTTCTGAAAGCTTATTTTTTCCTTTTTCCCCTTTGTCATCCACAGGTTCGAGAGCTTGTCCTGGATAATTGCAAATCAAATGATGGGAAAATTGAGGGCTTAACAGCTGAATTTGTGAACTTAGAGTTCCTCAGTTTAATAAATGTAGGCTTGATTTCAGTTTCAAATCTCCCCAAACTACCTAAATTGAAAAAGGTAAGTACTTTTTTCTTTAGCAGTAAAAGAGAGAACATCCTGAGAAGGGGAAGCATACATGATTTTACCTGTAAGGAAGCAGTTAGTGTAGCAGAAAGCAAGTGGCCTTTGGACCTGGGCATATATGGGATTGAATTCCAGCTCCACCAGTTCCCGGATGGATGATCTTCTACAGGTTACTTAATCTCTCTAAGGCTCAATTTCCTCACCTGTAAACTGGTGATACCACCCAGCCTTACACAACTGCTGTGATGTTTAGAAATAATACATGTTGGATGCTCAATAAATAGTAGTTATGAAAAGTAATTATTTTGTGACTAAGCTATTGCTGGTTAATTGCTATATGTTATAATGTTAGTTGTGTTTTTTTCTTGGTATGCTCTGGTTTAGGAACCACAGGTGCCTCCCACTCTTCATGTTTTATGTTTGTTGGTTAAGGGTGAGTTTCAGTAAAGACTTTTCAGATGTGTAGTCTATGATAATTCAAACCCATTGTGTAATTCTTAATGACTAGAAAGTTTAAAGTGTGGTTGTGACTGCAAGAATTCATTGTAACAAAGCTATATTTTCCATCCTAGCTGATGGCTTATTGTTAGTACTTTATTGGTCTAATTATAAATCACCCTCCACACTACCAATTAAAAACCCTCAAGAAAAATGTGTTCTCATGTCCTTGCACATGTAACTGTCTCGGAGCTCCAGAATGTCAAATTGGAAGAAACTTTGCTCGAATCTTCCAGCCTAGTCCCTTGCTTTATAGGCATAGCAATAGACCCAGAAAGGTACAGTGATTTGCCTAAAGCCACCTACAAAAGAAGTTAGCACTAGAGCCAGAGCTAGAGCCCGTATCTCCTATTTCCTAAACCAGTACTTTTTCTATTACATAATGAAAAGTATGTGTAAGTATTGCAGACTTTTCCACTGCTTTGGTGTTCACTTTATTAGGGAATTTAAGCAGAACTTTTATCTAAAGGTACACTTAGAAATCTGTAATCAGATTTAGGCAAAATGCAGGTAGGCTGTTCTGTAGCTTGCTTGAGTTCTGAGAGGAGATGGTTATGGGTTAAGTACATGAATTAAAAACCAGAAGCTTTTTTAATTCATAGCCTTATTTAGGTAATAAATGCTTAGGCAGCCCTCATGAGTTTCAGGTAACTTATCTTCCTGTCAGAATAATCCTGTTATATTTAAATTAGTATATTGTTCCCTTTCTTCTGCTAAGCATCTACTTTAGAGGTTCAAGTGTAAACCTTTTATATTTACATGGTTATTGGTGACACTGGGAGCTCTGATTAACCCATTAAACAACTGATGGCTTTCTAGCATGTATCTGCATAAACTTGATGCTAGTATGATCCTAGTGTATTTCGCGTTCTGTTTTCCTAGCATCCTGATACATGTTCCTGATTTACTATGGTCTGTACTATCAGACATAGGAGAGAAGTGAATCCGTGACCATCTATATAAAGGCTATATCAAATCCTTCTGAAGCCTTGTTAATCACTTATTTGCAGAGTTAGGGAGGAGTGGAGAGATCTACAAATCAAACTTAAAGGCAGATAAGACGTTCTCACAACTGATACAGACTTTATTTTCTTCCTACCCTAGAGCATAGATTTTTTTTTTTAAAAAGAAACAGAATTCTGAAAGAATTTTTAGTGTGTAAATATCACAGGTTTCCTAAATTTACACATTGATTTCATTTCAAAATAAATATGCCATTAAATGCTTTGGCAGATTGCCTTGCTATCTCTCTGCCCTAAGATATTCATGTTGAAAGGATAAGAATATTATATATGTGTGATAGTCTAACCAATCAAGGGAAATGGGAAGTGGTCTCTGTTTTTGTTTTGATTTACTGAAATCTCAATAAAGCTAACACTTGAGTCTTGATTGATAGACTTGTATTTTTTCTAAAAGGATTTTTTATTTGAGAGAAGAGTGAGAGAGCACGGGCTGGGGGAGGGGCAGAAGAAGACGGAGAAGCAGACTCCCTGCTGAGCAGGGGCCCTGACTCCGGCTCCATCCCAGGACCCTGGGATCATGACCTGAGCCAGAGGCAGACACTTAAACCAACTGGGCGACCCAGACGCCCATAGACTTGTATTTATAAATCTAGAGCATGACTAGATAATTTGGAATATCCCATGGGAAGGAAAAAAATATTTTGAAATGTTTTGTTTCCTCTTCTGAAATATTTAGTAACACCTAAATAGTACTTAAGTTGTTTTTTAAACTCATTCTTTCAACAAATATGCAAGTTTTTAAAAGTTCCTCTGTTCTAAAAATAAATAAATAAATAAAAGTTCCTCTGTTCTGCATCATGTAGTTCATTTCATTGCATGCTAAAGACTAAACTACATGAAGTTTTCATGCTATTCTGAGTACATAGCATAGTGGGAAGGGCGAATTTTTCTGAAGCTAGTCTGCCTGGCTTCAAGTCCTTGGTCACCTCTGTAACTGTTGTGTGATCTAGGGCAAGTCATAGAGTTACAGTTCATTGTCCCCATCTGTAAATGCAGGTAATAATTCTACCTACCGCATAGGGTTGTTGTAAGAGCAAATAAGCTCATATATTTCTAGTGTTTTGAACAGTGCCTGGCACTTAAATACTGTGTAAGAGTTAGATTTGGCTGGCATTGTTGTTGCGCTTAAACTAGAGAATTGAAACCAGTTCTGTGGCCTGAGTTTTTTCATCTGCAAAATGAAGAGTTTGAATTATATGCTCTACTGTCTAATTTTTCCGGCTCCAATTTCTTTTCACTTCAGATTCTAATTCCTCCGTGAAGGCTCATTCCTTCATTGGCACACCATTTGCTGTGCTACTTGACCTGCCACTAAGAAATTAGAGTAGGTTCTCATAAAGGCTGGTGCCGGCTTTATGCAAGAAAGGGCCTCTGGGGAGTTGGTTTCAGCAACCCTGAAGCTGTTTCCCCACTCACTTTCCTGAGGTCATGGAGCTTCTTTAAGGGCTTGCTTTGGGACCTATTCCCTTCCCTTAGCCTTTGGAGCAACACTCTCTGGTGGCTTCCAGGTAGAGAACCTTCCAGTGTGTCAGAACTATACAGAACCAGAACAGGTTTCAAGTGGGCATAGTGAGCTTTGTTTGGCACGAGGAATAAGCTGCTTAGAATGCACAGACCATTTACCCTTCCTGGCAGGTATAGACCATTGCAACTTCTCAAAGAATTCTAATTTGTCTTGACCCACTTTTTAGGTTAGAAAACGGATTCACAGGGCGCCTGGGTGGCTCAGATGGTTGGGCGTCTGCCTTCGGCTCAGGTCGTGATCCCAGGGTCCTGGGATCGAGTCCCGCATCGGGCTCCCTGCTCCTTGGGAGCCTGCTTCTCCCTCTGCCTCTCTCTCTCTCTCTCTCTCTCTGTCTCTCATGAATAAATAAATAAAATCTTTAAAAAAAAAAAAAAAAGAAAACGGATTCACAGATGTTAGGGGCCAGATCTTGAGCAAACTATTAGCAGCTGGTTAAGGAAATGCAACTCTTATCCATCCTGTTTCTCCTCCCCTGAAATGTTCTTGGGATCTGTAAACTACTTATCTGGTTTTAATCAAACAAAATGAACAAACATACCCTAATAGGAACAGAGATTATTTGATCTTGATAAGTATTTAAGAATTGTATTTGCTACTTACAACACCTTAGTGATAAGTGTTTCTCTGTGTATTTGTGTATATGTTGTATATTCTCTTGCAGCTTGAGCTCAGTGACAATAGAATCTTTGGAGGTCTGGACATGTTAGCAGAAAAACTTCCAAATCTTACACATCTAAACTTAAGTGGAAATAAACTGAAAGATATCAGCACCTTGGAACCTTTGGTAAGTAAGTGAGAACTTGGAAACCAGGACTTACTGGTCATTTTCATTTTCATATTTCTTATAGTGAGGGAAATGCTTGGAAATAATAATTGATTAAGAAGGTGGTGGTTTTTATTATAATACTTTCTATAGAAGTTTTAAAGATCAGGGCCTCTCTAGTTATGTGTTCCTGTGACTTTGCTCTCCCTGCCTGATACTGTGGTGGTTTCCTTCAAAGGGGAATTCTTTTCTTTTTTTGTCCTTTTTAACTTTCATATATTGACCATAGACTTAAATATTTATCTTAAATTTTTTTTCTCAAACTGGCCAGGCTATTCTATACTTTCATACTTTTACAGAAAAAGCTGTTCATACTGGATGGCATACCTGAATTGCAGATGAACAGTCCAAGGACAGCTCCAGTTAGTTTTAGGTCTTCTAATTGATCTTGTGCCCCAGCTGGATCACTGTTGCCTTAAGTTTTGCATGGGAACCCCAAAATCCTCAGTCTTCATAATGGGATAAGCTGTAAAAAGTTAAGTGCCAGTTGGGTTACAGGCTTACTGTGTGACCTTGGGCAAATTGCTTCTTCTCTCTGGGCCTCAGTTTCCTCACTTATGAAGCAGGGAGGATAATAAGCTTTGTCTTACTTTACTTAGGAGTTCTCAGAATAAAATAAGGTAATGCACTTAACTTTGCTCTGTAAGTTGGGAAGCTGTGCTAATGGGGGTCCAGTCCACGTGGAAGTTGTAGGGCAGAAAAGAGCTGGAGGGACAGGTTAATGTAAAGTGTGGGGCAGCCTCCCAGGCTGTTCTGTGTGGCTGCCACCTGGAAAGTGCTATGAATTCAAGATTGTTAAGTGACTGATTTGTCTAAATATGACATTCTGTAAATTTGGCTTTGAGACGGAATTCCATTTTAATAAGCTAATGGAACTCCCAACTTGTTTCACACTATCCAAAGAAACTTACGGTTTCTTTCTGTTTTTACATATACATGAAGTCAGTGTTTCCATTTGACTTATCTCGCAAACATTAATTGGGAGAGGGTTTTGCAAGCAGATATTGAGTGGTCTCAGGATCCAGAAGAGCAAAACCCAAGAGGATAAGGCATCTTTCTCTACTATCGTTATCTATTCTGGTGTCACAGTACATTAAAATATTTGGGTTTCACCTAACTTGTACAGAATGCTCTGTCGATATTTCAAGGGAAGATAGAGTTAAATTGTGACTTCTTTTAACAAAGAGGACTTCCTGCCAGAGTTATAGCATCTTTTTCCTCCTAATCAATAATTAAGCCTCTGCTCCAATATAGGTTAAATCACCTTTTATTGAGTCCCTTTATTTTTATGTTTCATTCAGTGGACCACGTTTAGCTCCTATTTCTCAAATGCTGGGAGCCTGTTTCTCACCTTTGCTTCTTGAATTTGCCCCTTTGTTCCATTATAGGTACACCCAGATAACTTGGGCTGCTTGCTTTTTACTAGTTCTGTTCATTTCCTCTAACCCAATCCCCATTTCCTGTCAAAACAAACATTAGTGAGTTTTGCTGTATTCAAGGACATTAACATTGGCCCATTGTATCCTCCTGTAACCCAGAGAAAAGTGAACTGTCCCCCTTTTAGAGATGAGGAAACCAAGTTCCGAGAGCTTAAATAATTACTCAGTGGCTACAGGATAAATGGCAAAGTAGAGATTCAAATCCAGCTACCATTCTTTCCACTGCCTTTGGGACCTGTTCTTTTTGCCTTCGTATTTATTCCATACCCGAATTGACATTAAACTGGGAATTCCAACAGGAGCACTAAATTGAGTGCTGGTGTCTCCCAGCTAGACAGGCTACCCTGAACCTTTCTTTATTGTTTATGTGTCTATGATAGGTCTGTCGATTCAGGGTCGCTGTGAGCATAAGAACCCCTTTTTTCTAGAACAGAGTGCCACGCAGTACCCTCCCATTGCTGGATCACTGGCTGTTGCCTAATTCTTGTGTCAACCCCAGTCCTCTTTGGTGTTTCACCAGAAGCCTTTGTCTATGTCCTAGCACACAGAGGCAGAGCAGAAGCAAATGTTATATGGGAGTTGTTTTTTTGGGGGCGTTAACTGACCTGGTCAGTGATGTATGAGGGCCCTTTGGAGGCAGTGAAAGTCTGTGTACCCTAGAACAGTGAAGAGTGGGAAATAATCATTGTATTTACCATTTTTGGAGGATCTGCTATGTACCATACACTGTAGTAGATGCTTTATGTATGCTATTTCATAAGTAATCCTCAAAAAACATTTCTACAAAGAGAATAAGAAATAACATGGCCCTTGTTTTATGCATGAGGAAGCTGAGGCTTGGGAGAGTCTGAATCCCTTGTCCAGAGTCACACACCTGGCTAGGCCAGTAACAGAGCCACAGTGCTACACACCCAGGGCCATCTGGAAAGGCTTGACCTCTCACTATTCTCCTGAACTTGCTGTTCAGATGCCTGGGGGTGCTAGGTAGGTCTCCTGAAGTTATATCTTGGAATAAAATAAAACTGTAGGAGAAGGTGAAGGGGGGGGAATGTTGGGTCCATTTTGTCTTCTGAAAGTATTCTTCAGTGGGAACACCATCCTCATCCTCATTAACCACGTACATTTTGAACACCGTCTACTTTGAGCCCAGTTCTTACAGTCATTGCAATGATTGTGAATGCCTCTGCTTGCTACAGGGATATTAATCGAGAGACAAAGAAGGCATCAATTCAAACTTCCTTGGACACCTTTTTTAAGAGACCTGGGCCATCCAAACCATCCCCCAAAGCCCTTCTAAATTCTAAGAAGGCAAGCAAAATTATTGTTAATAAAATGTTTAATGTGTATTATGGCTAGCCTATTAGTTTTAGGCCACATTTCTGGTGTGGTAGCATTCTGATTTTTGGGCGTTTTTTTTGGTTTGTTTCTTGTTTTTTTTTGGTTTTGGGGTTTTGTTTTTTTTTTTTAGCAGTATTTACACATTACATTGGGGTCCTGAATAATCTGTGGGTAGTATATTTTGGCCTTAAAGCACAATTTTATTACTTTAAACAGTTCTAGAGTACTACAGTTGCTTGGAATTTTGTTGTTTATTTGCTTTCACTTCATTTTCTAGCCTACTGTTTGGCATGTTTGATTTATTCATAATGGGTTCTTTTCTCAGGAAGTAGCCGAAATCTCACAGATTCATGGAGTTTCAGAAATAGGTGGGCCTTGGAGGTCCTGTGTACTGTGACAGGAGATGGAACTAGAGAAGGGGCTTGAGGCACTGTAGAGTGTGAAAGATCAGGGGTTGTATGCATTTTTGTGCATCTGTTCCTAGGGAATAATTTTGAGAAGTAAATGGCTCATTTCCTTGAGTGATGAATTTTTAGACTTTGGGAAAGCTGCCTAAATTTACTTGTGGTCGTATCTTAGCTGATATAGAGACAACCTTCTGTGGAAGAGAAAAGAGTTCCCAGGGTCGCCAGCTAGTTGTCTGGGGTGGTATTTCAACATTTTTTCCCTCTTTGGCAAGAAGTCCTACCTGGGCTTTTGGAGGTCAGCGCCTGCCCAGTGGGGAACCTAATCTGAAAGCTACACAACATAAAAGCAGCTCTCCCTATGATTAGAAGGGCTGGGGACAGCTTTCTTAAGACCTCAGGGGACTAACTTACATAAGCACATTATTTGATCCCCAGACTCTTGGATCATTGTACATTGGTGTTTTGAGGAGTGCATTTGCCTGTTGCTGTAACCCTGCTCTGTGTTCCCTGCTTGGCTCTCTGTTCCCAAGGGCTGCTCAGTGAAAATAAAACAAGTGTGGGAACCTCTTCTTTGACCAGGAAGATGAAGATTCTGTAAGTGCAGGGGTCAGCAACCCTTCCTCTGCAGGACCACATAGATGTTTTAGGCTTTGTAGACGATATGGTCTGTCGTAGCTACTCACTTTTGCCATTATTCTAGCACGAAAGAAGCTGTACATAGTACATAAACAAATGAAGTGGCTATGTTAGAATAAAACTTATTTTACAGAAACAGGCAGTGGGCCAGGATGGACCAGTCGTCTTTTGCCAAGCCCTGCTTTAGGGTAAAGATTTTTAAATCATTTTCTAACTGTCCTGAATCACTAAGATACCTCAAGTCCTGAAGACAAGGTTTTTTTCATCTGCATTTCTTTCTGGGTGCTTGTGAATGTTGAAATAGTTTTCCCAATAAAGCATCAAAGCCTTTGAACAGTGTTTATTTTTTGCAACTTCATGCAGAGATCCTCTTTGTTTGTTTTAGTACTACTTTCTCAGAGAATACCAAGCTTTTTCTCCTGATTCAGAACGCTTAAAAGTGACATTTATGAAGCTATGTGTCCTATGCCCTCCAGGCTTATTGGCCCTATTCTAGAGGGCACAAGGCTACATACTACTTGATGTTTTGTGTTTCCTTTTTAAACACTTGCCCCTCTTCTCCTTCCTGAGAGGGTCTGCTGTGACTTCCTGCTGCTCTCTCCTACTTGCCTGTAATATACTACCTCTGCCCTCCCAGTGTCTCCCTTCACCCTTAGTTACAACTTACAAGAGCTGGGATTGAAATACTAGTACACAATTGTAATAACAAATGAATCTCTGAGTAAAATACATGGACATTTTCTTACCCACTTTGGCTACTCAGAAAACCTTCCTCAGCCCAAGCTTTTAGATACCAACTCTTTTGTATTCTGTATTTTAGGTAGATTAAACCAAAGTTCTAAACAAATGAGGTATTGCAACAAAATTTCAGGGTCTGGTAAAGTCAGAAGAAATTTATATCAGAAAGGTCTGGTAATGGTCTTGATCCTTTCCCCCAAATTAAAAAAAGAGTATTTCTCTCCTTCTGAAGTTTCAACTCTTGAGTGCCCCTTCCTTTTCCCCAGCCTGTACTGACTCCTCTCTTCCTGGAGAATAACCGTATCACTACACTTCTTGCTTTATTATATGCCATTCTCTAGTGTTTCACATCTTTGTCTTTGAATAGAAATCTCAAGTACTTCAAGATTGATTGCATTGATTAATTGAATGAATTTTTTTTCCCATCCTGCCACCCCAGAGCTTTGAAGACTAGGCTTGATATCCAGCAAGTTCTTGTTGGCCATTTGATTACTTGAACATTAAAACGTAGTTTGGAACCAAATTTATTAAAATTCTGTTTGAATTGTCTCATACTGTGAGAAGATTCAGTTTTAATAAATATTTTTTCAAATTCATTTTTCTTAAAACTACTAATGTTGCCAGAAAAAGAAAGTTCTCTGAGAAGGTAGATGTAGAAGGTAGATTATAGAATCTAAGATCTAGTGACCTATTATTATAAAGGTTGCAAAGGACTTGAAATGTTTTCCTGTGTATAAAGCTGAGTTGGTAGCAGCTAAATGAATACAGAGCCTAGAATTTTACCTCTTCGGGAGATGGGTTTTGTTGCTTGTGTTCCTTTGGTTTAGGAATTTTGTTTCTTAATCCTTTTCTTCAGAAAAAGTTGGAATATCTGAAAAGCCTGGATCTGTTTAACTGTGAGGTTACTAACCTGAATGACTACCGAGAGAGTGTCTTCAAGCTCCTGCCCCAGCTGACCTACCTGGATGGCTATGATCGGGAGGATCGGGAAGCCCCTGACTCAGATGCTGAGGTGGATGGTGTGGATGAAGAAGAGGAGGATGAAGGTAAGTGGGTGTAACATGCAGTGAACCTAATTCTGCCTATCAAAGGTCATGATAAGCTATTGAATATTCTTGCTATTGAGAACAGTAATGACTATCCATGTGTATAGACATTTCCATTAAATTTGGAACTGGAACCTCTATTTAATCTTAGGACATTGAAGCCTTCAAATGATTCAAAATAAAAATGGTTAGCCTTGAATTTGGAGACTGTGCCCTCACACATTGAAATATTTGTGGTTTCCGTTTACTAAGAGGACCATCATCTCGTGTCTCCCTGCCTTATTCGTTACTCCCCTTTCTTGGTTACTGTCTGACTTAATCCTTACAAACTCAGCTTTGTCAACACTCCCAGATTGCATTTCCTGATGCCCATGAGCTAGGTTAGGTTCCTTGTGCCTGCTAAAGCAGCTCCTCGCTTACCTCTTTCATAACCTGTCACTCTCTGCTATTCTTGTCCCTTTCAGCTATGCTATGATGATCTTCTTGGGTAGGAATGGTCTTTTTCATCTTTATTCACAAGGCCTAGCACTTCGTAGATACTAGGTACATGTCCATTATATCCAAATGTAAATAAAATCGCTTTTCTGATGAGCTTGTGCTCTCCTTGCACCGTGACTCACTGACTCTGAGCCACTCAGGATAAATAGTTTCTTGCCTTTCTAGTGGCTTAGAGGAAGCAGAACGATCAGTTTTCACAAAAGTCAGCACGAAGAAAAGTTACTCCTAGAATTCCTGATGTTGCTGGAATTTGTGGTATTACTGTATTTGAAGCATTAGTTTAAATACCTTTTCTTT
>NC_138382.1:51034239-51047710 GCF_054177405.1 Leptonychotes weddellii
TAAATACCTTTTCTTTAAAGATGAAAATAGACAAAACAGAACTAGTCAAGAAAAGTAGAGGAGGAAAACATCAGGCAGCTTGGGTGCAATTAATGGTGTAATACAGTGGTAGAATCTTCGCCAATTTACAGCAGATTTGAGACAACGCAAAATAGGAGGGGATGTAGGATGGTGTACATCCTTACGCCCTTCACTGAAGGTTCTCAGGTAGTCCTGAAAACCCTTGTGCCTCTTGTCTATTTAAGTTCACCTTAAACAGATCGAATGGCCATGTGTGCAAGAGCCTGTAAGGAAATTCCTTGGAGAGTGGGGAGAGCAGCTCCTGAGAGGGAGTACCAGTCAAGCAACGAGTTTGAGCATTTTTTATGTGCCAGGCACTGTGGAATATAGTTTTGAAAGGAAAAACCAGACACGGTTCCTGTCCTCTTGGTCTTTACGGTCTACTGAGAATGTTAAGTAATCACAAGTGAGTAAAGCGTGTGATAATAGAGAAGTATCAGGTGCTCATGTGAGAGTGTATGAGCTGGGATTAGGAGGTCTGGCGAGTCTGCCCGAGGAAGTGATGTTTAACTGAGACCCAAAGGTTTGAATCAGTGTTAGCCAAGCAGAGAAGAAAGGGAAGAGCGAGCATGCAGAGAATAGGAAGCCAGACAGCACCCAGGCTCCAGGACCAGGAAAGGTAAGAACCGCTTGCCTCCAGGCCTGCACCAAATGGAGTGGAGACACAGAGGTTGCAGGTGCCTCTCAGCCTGCTGCTTCTTCCCCACCCACCCTGGGCCTCCCATCACAGGCTCATGAGTGTTTCTCAGGTTCCTCATCTGGTATCTGGTTTTGTGGTGGTACCCTTACCTCAGAGAAGGAGCTCACTGTTACTTATTTATTGGGCAGGGGTGATAAGTTATTATGGAAATTTTCAGACATAGACAAAGATAGAAATAATAGTAAAACTAACTTCATATTCCCATCACTGAGCTTCAGCAATTACTGGTTCATGGGGCGCCTGGGTGGCTTAGTCGTTAAGCATCTGCCTTCGGCTCAGGTCATGGTCTCAGGGTCCTCCCTGCTCAGCAGAGATCCTGCTTCTCCCTCTCCCTCTGCTGCTCCCCCTGCTTGTGCTCTCTCGGTGTCTGTCTCTTTCTCTCTGTCAAATAAATAAATAAAATCTTAAAAAAAAAAAAAAATCACTGGTTCACGGCTGATCTTATACGTACACACTCCTGCCCACTTCCCCCTTCCTTATTTTGAAGCAAATCCCAGGAGTTCTGTCCTTTCATCAGTAACTGTTAGAGTGGACAGCTGGTCCATCAGGACTTCTGGCCTCCAGATGTGAAGGGACTCTGCTGGACAGAGGGACTGAGTTGCAGCCGCCTGGGAGAAAGGGGGCAAGTGTGGTGCATGGGTGTCCTCAGCATTGGTGTAGCCCAGCATTTGTCTCATGGACAGACCTGAAGCACCCCAGCACCTTAGCAGGTGTGCCTTGTGGGCCATCGAGGGTATTGAATGAATTCCTTTGGACTGTTCCAGAAGGAGAAGATGAGGAGGACGAGGAGGATGAGGATGGTGAGGAGGAAGAGTTTGATGATGAAGAGGATGAAGATGAAGACGAAGATGTAGAAGGGGAAGAGGATGAAGACGAAGTCAGTGGGGAGGTTGGTGTAACTGCTGCTCTGTTTCCTATTTGTAGTTATAATGTGGGGGTCTTTTTTTTTAGGGTTTTTTTGGGTTTTTTAAGAAAAAGGAAAGAAAAGAAAGGGCTTCTGATGAAAGTAGTAAACTTGTAAATAGACTAATAACGGTTTGATTGATTTAATTCTTGTCCCCCTTTTAGTAAATACTAAGCGGAATGCTTACAGAATGCTAATCAGACACAGTGCTTGGCTCTGCAGGATAAGTTTTGACCCTTTAGCTTATTGGGAGGAAGTAATGAGTTGAGTGTCCTTTCCATAGGGTGGGAAAACTGGAAGTGTTGAGAGCTGATGGTATGTCTGTCCCTTGGTTGAAGGATATGTTTACCAAGTCTGAACTTGTTCTCGTATGTTCAGCTTAATTCAGTAAATATATCCTATGCCTGCTGTTTAAGAGTTGGGGATGCAAAGTTAACCCATAATGTGGTCCTGTCTTGAAAGAGCATGTAGTCTAGTTTATGGGGCACCCAGTGATACAGTATCTCTGAGGAGCTGAATGCCATAGAAGGACAGGAGAAAGGAGTGACTTGACTTTGACAAACCTCAAAGGAAATTGTGAAAACAGGCAAAGAAAATGAGATGTCATCAAAAAGCACATTGCTTTGTAGTACAAAAAAAGTAAAGCTGAGCAATTTGTGTAATCTCATAGGTATTTAATGAAATTAAGTTCTTTTTTTTTTTTTAAAGATTTTATTTATTTATTTGACAGAGAAAGACACAGCGAGAGAGGGAACACAAACGGGGAGTGGGAGAGGGAGAAGCAGACTCCCTGCCAAGCAGGGAGCCCGATGTGGGACTCGATCCAGGGACTCCAGGGGTCATGACCTGAGCTGAAGGCAGTCGCTTAACCAACTGAGCCACCCAGGCGCCCTGAAATTAAGTTCTTAAAAGAAGTTTTTTATGAGGATGGGCATATAGAAAATTCTCTTCTGAAATTCAAGATTTTAAACATTTCTCGAATTATCCGTTATAAATTGTTATGCTAATTAAACATGTCTGGCAAATAAAATGCTTACTTCTGAGAAGCAGTTTTTAAAGAAAATTTTAATTGAAGCTTATTCAGAAAAATGAACAGATTTCAGGACATTAAAGTAGATAAAGATAATATTAAAAGTTTCCTCCTTGATGAATTGTTAACATTGGCAAATTATCTTTTTCTCTGTACTTCTCAAGTTGGCAAATTAATCCAGTAGCACTCGCTATTTCTTTAGGAAGAAGAATTTGGACATGATGGAGAAGTTGATGAAGACGAAGACGATGAGGATGAAGATGAAGATGAAGGTGAGTCTAACGCATGCACTTAGGTCCTCCTCAGTTAAAAATCATGGGGAAATGTCCATTAATTTAGAATTTGAAACTACAGAGAACAAGATAAAATTCTCTTTGCCCCCCTGGTGGCCTTCACAGGCGCTTCTGAAGCGCTGTTGGTGCGCCTAGGCTGGTGAAACCTGCTCTCCGGCAGTAATGCCCGCGTACAGACAGGAGGCCGCCCTCGGTGCCGCACTTGAACTGTGGTTTCAGACTCCATCGTTTGGATTACTGCCACACATGAGATTTTTGGTTTGGGAATTCTTTCACTAAAGTCTTAATAACTGGATCATAACTTTTGCAGAATGTAATAATAGCACCTTTCCAGCTTTATTACTGTTACTTCTTTTCCCTACCACAAACAAAACCAATGAAACATCTATTTATTTGTTAGTCATTGGAAGTATAGATTCTCACACCTGTGTGGGATTCAGAGTACCAGATTGTTTGCTCTGCTTTCCATTGGTTCCTGCTTTCTCAGCGTCTGCTCTCTTGCCAGGCACTGGACTACATTTACACTAGTACAACAATAGGCAGGGATCAGTACGTGCCTTTAGGGAGCTTTTTGGAACATCCTGCACGTTTAGGTAATTTCATTGACATAGCGATGAATTTTTACTAGTTGGAAAAAACAGGATGACGTGTAGGTATTCTTGGCCCATATACCTAAGGATTCTAAGAAATACCTTTTGAGTTAATATTCACTTGCTACAATTTGAGTCAACTTAAAGAGAGCAAGTTAAAAATGGAGAAAACTGGGTTAACTTTGCTGTCATTGGAGATGCTGCTGTGCATTTTGCCCTTCTTCATTAAATGGTTGCTATTTATGCTTTTTAGTTAATCTCTTAAAATCAGCAATCTACCAATCTAATCAAGCTTACGTTTTTTTTTTTTTAAAACCTCCCAACCATCAAAAAGTTCATTGTTGTTACTTCCATTAGCAATAACTTAGGCAAATACCTTTCTGATTGTCTCAAAGTGAATTTTTGTTATTGTGCAGAAGAGGAAGAAAGTGGGAAAGGTGAAAAGAGGAAGAGAGAAACAGACGATGAAGGAGAAGATGATTAAGACCCCAAATAACTTGGAAAGAAAGAACTGTTCAGTATTGGTTGGACTGCTCATATGGATTTGGTAGCTGTTTAAAAAAAAAAAAAAAAAAGGTAGCTGTGATACAAACCCCAGGACACCCACCCACCCAAAGAGCCAAAGAATAGTTCCTGTGACATTCCACCTTCTCCATTTAGCCCCTCTTGGAAATTCACCACCAAGCTTGGGGACTTCATCCCAACAAAATTGTAAGCATTGTTAGGTTTTCATGTCAGACTTGCTGTAGCGTGGAGAGCTGTGATTGGGGAGCCGGCCGTCTGTGGCTACCAGTTACACCGAGACTGTAACAGCATTTTTACTTTCTGTACAACAAAGAAGCTTTGTAAATAAAATCTTAACATTTTGGGTCTGTTTTTTCATGCTTTTCTTTTCTTTTTAATGAATTTTTTTACATTAGGACATTTTATGTGTCAACTGCCAAAAAAGTATTTTTAAGAATTTAAGTGAAATAAACACGTTCCTCTTTGGTAAAGCCTAGTTGTATGCTTACATTTTTAAATTAGACTTTAATTGTAAGCTCATGTTAAAACACTAAAGAACTGGTTTCTCTGACATTTTTATGTTAATGGTTGTTGAGAGGAAATGCACAAGTGTATAGGATCTTTGAACACTTACCTGATTCTCCTCATTTCTCTACTAGGGGAGTCGACTTTTCTTTTTTTAAACAAAGTCTGAAATTCAGTGCTCTGGAGCCCCTGAAAGCCAATAAAAGATGTTAGATTCAAGTAATAGATGAATTAAAAAAAAAAAAGGATAGTATAAAGCAAAAGCCTTACCCTCGGTTCTGGGAGATCCTAATTCTAATTCTGCCTCTGCCACTGATTTCCTATGTGACCTTGCATTGACCTTTAGATCACCTCCCAGTCTGTAAAATTGAGGGGGTGTGACCAAATGGCTTCTGAAGTCTCTTGTAGCACTGATGGTCTGTGACCCTCACTGACAGGAAGGTCTGAAGAAGAAAATGGGCTTTGCATCAAGGCTGAAACATGTAGGGTTTGACTGACAAGTGAACAGGGTATGGTTTGTTACCAAGACAGGCGTGCTGAGGAGGAATGACATGTGAAAAGCCTTGCCAGGGAAGCGGGTAGGCACTGCCCAAGGTCAGCTCGGCTTTCCAGAAGATGGAAATTTTCTCTATTCTTAAAGGGATTTGGGGGAGGGGTAAGATGTTCTGCAGTCTGTGTGTTCAATGGCTCAACCACTTAATAGATGCATGACTTTGTTGTCAATATTTTTTGTAATAGAAGATTGAGGATTGTTTTAGTAAATCTTAAACTATAAGCCACCGGAATGAGTAGGGTTTTTTTTTTTTTTTTTTTAAAGATTTTATTTATTTATTCATGAGAGACAGAGAGAGAGAGAGAGAGGCAGAGGGAGAAGCAGGCTCCCAAGGAGCAGAGAGCCCGATGCGGGACTCGATCCCAGGACCCCGGGATCATGACCTGAGCTGAAGGCAGACGCTTAACCATCTGAGCCACCCAGGCGCCCCATGAGTAGGGTTTTTATGCATAAAAGTAGTGTTAAAGACTGGAATCTAATTTGAATTATATCTAGAAAAAGTTATGTAGTGTTAACGGTGCCCCCAGATTGTGTACTTTAAAATTGAAGTCTCTAGGCTTTAAAGTGGAATTTGCTTTTTGCAAAGGAAAGTCCAAAAAGTTAAATTTGATTTCTGGTTTAACAGGCACTATATTTTCCTCAGACACAAGGCCTTTGCCATTTGGCAAATCTTCAATACATTATGAAGCAGTTTCTTCTGTAACTGGGTTTTGCATGTATTGCCAAATATCAAACAGTGACTTTGGACAATTGTTTTCCTGCCTTTTCACGTTTACAGAGCTTTGCAGTATCTACCAAGCACTTAGGCTGGGCCAGGCTCCTTGGGAGAGGGCTGGGATGGAGACAAGCCAGCTGTTGGGCGCTCACAGTAACTAGTAGGAAAGAGAAGACAGGACTGATACTTATTAGGACCTGGAACTAGAGGTCCAGTAAGTGTTAGGGGAATTCAGAGGCTGGAAAGAGAGCATCCAACTAGGAGGATTGGGGGACTCCCTAGGAAGGAAAATACTTGAGCTGCACGTGCCAATACAGGTTTAGAAATAAAATAGGGTTTAGAATAGGAATTGGGGGAAGGAGGGAGGAGCATGACTGAGGTGGGGTGTGAGGTGGGCAGCTGCTGAGTACATGTAGATTCAAACAGGTAAGTTTGCCTGGAGGATGGGAAATGCGGGAATGGCAGGTGAGACTGGAGCAGTAAATTTGGGACCTTCTAGAAGGCCTTTGAAGGTCAAACCTTTCTTGGGCATTCACTTTGTAAAATGTCACTTTGACCTACTACATGTAGCCAGTGAGGATGTCTAGAAAATTATCAAGCCAGGTGTTTATTTCCATCCTTTTTCTTTTATTTTTATTTATTTTTTTTAAGATTTTATTTACTTGACAGAGAGAGACACAGCCAGAGAGGGAACACAAGCGCAGGGGGAGTGGGAGAGGGAGAAGCACGCTTCCTGCTGAGCAGGGAGCCCGATGTGGGGCTCGATCCCAGGACCCTGGGATCATGACCTGAGCCGAAGGCAGACGCTTAACGATTGAGCCACCCAGGCTCCCCCTGTTTTTTCTTTTAAAATGGGGTTTTCCAGAAGTCTATGACATGCTGACCTCTGGAAGGGCCTTGAGGCTCAGCTGCTCTTGACCAAAGACTATTTTTAAATTCTTGAGAAGCAAGCTTTTTGGTGATGAGGTCACAGAGTGGACCATATATCTGGAATTGTCTCCCATCTGAAGGAGACCCTCATTGAGCGGGTTTGCTTCCAGCTTTTGCAGTGAATATCCGAGTTACAAATGTATTGTCTATGCTGAGTGGGAGCTGTGTTGGGCTGGATGGCTGGTGTGGGGTGTGAGGGGGTGTCTCTTCCACAAACCTGCCCTCCAGCCACAGCAGCTGCTCTCCCTGTGTGATATGTTGGAATGTCACGATTGCATCTGAAGCATTTATCCTTTAAAAATACAAGGGAACCAATACTCATTGCAAAGATGGGGAAACTGAGGCACAGGAGAGGGTGACTCAAGGACTGGCCCAAAGGTTTCCTGGTGAAGTGAAAGAACCTGGCCTCGAAACCATATGGCCCTGGTTTCAACGTGGTGCCCTTACCTTCAGTTTCCTCATTCTGCCCAAGAGTGCTAGCCACCTTTTTTTTTTTTTTTTTGACCGCTCAAGTAGGCAGAGCGGCAGGCAGAGGGAAAGGGAGAAGCAGGCTCTCTGCTGAGCAGGGAGCCCGATGCGGGGCTCGATCCCAGCAACCTGGGATCATGACCTGAGCCGAAGGCAGCCGCTTAACCGACTGAGCCACCCAGGCGCCCCTGAGAGTGCTAGCCACTTCTGATGGGAACGCAGACCCATCTTGTGTGAGATGCTAGCCCCCACCCCATCACCACCACAGGGACTCCTGACTAGCGCCCCCCGCATGAGGGTAGTTAAGCAGAGTCCATGTTTCCATTCTGGCATTCCTACTTGGGCTACACTACCCTACCCCCAGAGAAAGGTGAGACAGAACCACGAAAGTAGTTCTACGCTTAGGCTATGACCTTCTCTTTTCTCCATCCCTGTCGAGTGGTGCTGACATCAATTTTAATGAGGTGGATGATACCGCTGTGTTGACAGTTTGAGAAGGGAGTCGAGTTACCAGCTGACTTAGACTTAAGCTTAGGTTGGCCAAACAGTTGCTCTGCAGGAAAACCCCCAAGATTGCAGCAAGTGTAGAGATTCTTCCCAGAGCCAATTAGGTCAGCCTCATAACCTCTGACCAAGTATCTTATAACTTGCCCCAGAGGTGTTGGGAGGGCATACAGACAAAAAATTACCCTTGGAGTTACTCTGACGAAAGGGACTTCACCCCAGGTCAGGAGGGGTTTGTGAGGAGGCCGGGTGTTCATTATGGCACACCCCCACCTCAGCCCTGGGGAGGCAGGAGTGGAGTGTGATGAGGAAGGCCTCAGTGGGACTCCGGAGAACTGTTTTAGCCCCAGCCTGGCCGCTGGCTGGTATTTGACCCCCTCCTGCACACTTCCCTTCTGTGAGTCTCCAGTTCCTCAAAGGAAAATATGGGGCCTGAGCTAAATGAGCTTACAGCTGTGTTCCAGCTGTACAAATCGGAATGGGGTGCACTCCCAAGTTCTGTTCGGCAACAGGGATGCTAGTAGTCCGTTATGGATGCTTTACTCCCAGTTACCCCAGAGCCCTTCCGCGGAGTAGGTAAGGGTTTGTTGGGGCTGGTGGGAAAGGTCAGCCGTGTTTTAGGCTGACGGAGTAAAAGGACTACACCAGTAGCAGGAGACTAGTGAGGAGACCTAACAGTTATCTGGGCAAGGCCGGATAAGGGCTGCAACCCCAGGACTGACTGTGAGTGAGGTGTCTTCCAAAAACTGCTATAGCAATATTAGTAAACCGTCTTACCAGTCAGACTCGTGAGCGTTCTGGTAGCATTAGACTCGTTAGCATGAGCAGAATGTATATCTGCCACTAGAGGGCACTACAGCTTCCAGTCAGAGAGGAGCAGATGGCCATTTATTGAGAGGGATTCTTTCTAGCCCCTGTGAAAAAATACACGGTAATCCCCATTTTACGGATGGGGAAACTGAAGGGATTTGAGGTGAAGTGTCCTACCCGGAGTCACGTAGCCAGTAAATAGCCAGCCCGGCTGGGATTCTAATCCAGCTCTGCCTGAATCCAAAGCTTCTGCTCTGTATGAATGCGCCCCTTTAGGGCCCTCTGGCTCCTGACTCTGTTCTGATGAGCAAGTGGGCATGTTTCTTCCTCTTCACTCTGGGAGCAAAGTAGAAGCTGGCTAGCCGGACCCTGTTAGTTTGGAGGTTCAGGACAGAGAACAGCTAAAGTTTTCAGAGTTGAAACCATGAAGCGTTTAGGGGGACAGGCAACTGAGCCTTCTGTAAATACTGACAATCACCATTATTAATGATTTCACATTGTGGGAGGCATCCCTGCCATATACCACGTTGGTGAACTTGAAAAAGACCCTTTGCTTTTTGGAATTCTGTTTTCCCGTTTGTAAATTGGGAATGCCTTGCCTATTCCCTCTGCTGAGTGTGAAAGTGCTGGACCCCCATGAGGGGTAACTTCTTGAGAAGAGGTGGGAATGGCCTAGGCCAGTGACCTCTGTTGGTGGCAGACTAAGCTAAGCTTAGTGGGACTAAGTCCCACCCAGCACAACTGAGACCAGGGTTCTACACAGCTGTGCACCTGCAAGCAAGGTAGGTGAGAAGTGGGCATCTTAGCGGGGGGGTTGGCCTAGCACTGGGGGACTCTGGGAGTGGCTGGCAGAACCCTACAGAAACTTCAGAAGTCCACAGGACCCCAGCCAGCCCCTGGGGTTGGGAACGCCTGTTAGGCCCTTGGCTTTGTCCATTCCAGTAAGTGGGTCATCTTCCTTTTTTTTTTTAATGTTTATTTATTCATGAGAGTCAGAGAGAGAGAGGCAGAGGCAGAGGCAGAGGGAGAAGCAGGCTCCCTGCTAGGCAGGGAGCCAGATGCGGGACTCGATCCCAGGACCCTGGGATCATGACCTGAGCCAAAGGCAGACGCTTAACCATCTGAGCCACCCAGGCGCCCAAGTGGGTCATCTTCTGCCTTATCTCTGATTGGCCCTTAGGTTCTCCTGCTGGGACATTGGCCCATTGTTCCACCGCTTCTGTAGCCACCCTGTGTCCTCCGCAGCTACCTGTCCAAGCCCTACCTACAGCCACCCTGCCAAGTTCAGGCCTCACCAGCTCCAGTCTGATCTGTCCTGAGCCCCACTTCTGACAAAAGAAATGCTGGTCCCAGTGTGTCCCTGGCACACTACAATTTGGCTCAAAGGAGGCAGTGTAAGGATTCTGACCCCATCTTTCAAATGAGGGACTTGAGGCTCGGGGGGACTGTTGGAAGACCCCAGAGTGCAGAGCAAGGCCAACTTCACTTCCCACTTTGTGCTCTTCCCAGAGAATACTCGGCCGGGGTGAGAGAGCTAACAGGGTTATGGGACCAAGTCTACTGGACTTGGGAGAAGCTGCTCTGCGGGGGTCCCTCACATGGATGGGAACTTCTGAAAGCCAGAGCTCCGCACAATACAGGTGCTTCAGCAGGTGGCAGATAGAAAAAGAAGAAATGAAGCTGAGGATGTCCACGTTCCCACACCATGGGCCCTTGAGACCCACCTTTCAGTGTCCCACCCAGGACCTGTCATCCCTACCCTTGCTCAAGGGATCTCCTCACAGCGTGGCTCTCCTCATGCAACTCGGGAACTTCCAGTGACCTTTCCGACCTGCAGACACACACACAAAACCTCCCCACCTTCCCAGACTTACTCCCTGTCCCTTAGTCCCCACATGTCCTACCTGTGCCAGCCATCCGCACATGTCCTGCATGTTCCACTTTGACTTTGTTCATTCTTCCTCCATCTGCACAAGCAAAACCCACCCCATCTTCAAGAGCCAACACAGAGCTGTTAGCCTCCCGGACGGCCTGGCAGGCAGGCCTCCCTCCCTGGGGTCCTCCTTGATGAGCTTGATGACTTGCTCTCCCCGTCCTGGCATTAGCCGCTCTGCTCCCTGTCTTGCCTCCCCTGCAGACAGTGGGCACTCGGGCCATGTGTCTGATTCCCTCTGCTGTGCCTCACACGCTAGCACCCCGTGCACGTTGCCTCAATGACCAAGTGCATTAGTGTCCCGGGCTGCCATGAAAAAATACCCACAAACCGAATGGCTTAACCAGAAATTTATTGTCTCACAGTTCTGGGGGCTAGAAATCCCAAATCTCCGTGTCAGGGTTGGTTCCTCCGAGGGCCGTGAGGGAAGGATCTGGTCCAGGCCTCTCTACTTGCTTTATAGATGCCATCTCCTCCCTGTGCCTCTTCCCATGGAGCTCTCCCTGTGTGCGTGTCTGTGTGGGAATTTTCCCTTTTTATAAGGACACTAGTCACCTTGGACTAGGGCCCACCCTAATGACCTCATCTTAACTAATTGAATCTGCAGAGACCCCTATTTCCAAACAAGGTCACATTCTGAGGGTGCTGGATGTTAGGACTTCCAACAGACGCATTTGGGGAGGACACAATTCAACTCATAACACCAAGGGAGGGAATTGTGAAAACCTCTGGGCAGAGAATGGCTGTCAGGTGCTTAATTCCTTCCCCCACCCTGCCCCATTGGGTGTTTGGACATACAAGCAATATGATTAAAAGGAGGACCTGGGGACTCAGTTTTGGAGAGCAGAGTCAAATCCTGGTTTGCCTCTGATCAGCTTTGTGCTCCTGGGTAAGACAGTTATCTCAAACTACATTTCTCTCTCAAACCATACTAATTCACATTAATTATCTTACTCCCCTTCAAACCCTACCAGAAAAATGAGTATATTTTGAGGAGCAAAGGGCCAAAGTGGCAGCAAATAAATACAAATCAATACAAGGAAGTCTGGAGACCCAAAAATCAGAACCCACCAATCTGGAGCTAACAAAGTTCTCTATCTCCAGACACCCGTGGAAACCTCTAAAATGCAGGGAAATCCAGGCTCCCTAAACTAAAAGAAACCAGCTCTCTTCTAGTTGAATCCCTCTACTAATCCTGGATCCCCCCTGGCAACATGCCTACCTGACTTTTGTTGGATACCTCAATGATGGGGAGCTCACTCTTTATAGGGCAATGCATTCCATCTTAGAAAAACAAAGTTCTTTAGAATAGTAAGGCAGCTTTATCTTGTTTTATTATTGTTAGTTAGGTCAACAATCTTTTTAAAAAGCTCTTATTTATCCAATTTCCTATAACATTCTTGGGTCTATTTTGCCCCATGGTGCAACAAAGGCGGGGGGTGCGGGAATAAACCCAAATTCAGCTTTTTAAATAGAGTCCTGTAAATATTTGATGATATCCATCATGCCCCCCAAACCCCAACATCTCTTCCTCACAATTTATCTCAGTGGAATATTCTTTTTTTTTTTTTTTAATTTATTTGAGAGAGAGAGAGAGAGCGTGTGCCAGAGCATGGGAGCGGGAGAGGGGTGGAGGGAGAGAGAGAATCTCAGACTTCACGTGGAGCTCGGAGCCTGGCACGGGGCTCGATCTCACTACTCCGAGATTATGACCAGCAGAAATCAGATCGGACACTCAACTGATTGAGCTACCCAGGTGCCCCTCTCAGTTGAATGTTCTTGCAAGTTGTGATGAGATTCCAAGGTCAGGTTCATCCATGTTGTAGTATGCATTAGTACTTCATTCCTTTTTATTGCTATAATATCCTATTGTATGGCTATATTACATTTTATTTATTCATTTTATTTATATTTGTGTAGACATGCTTTCATTTCTCTTGGGTATATACGAGGAGTGGAATTGCTGGTGCAAATGTTTACTCTATGGTTAACCTTTTGAGGAACTGCCACCTGGTTTCCAAAGCAGCTGCAGCATTTTACATCCCCAGCAGCAGTATACGAGGGCGCCAATGTCTCCCTGTCCTTGTTATTATCTTTCTGATTCTAGACATCCTCACGAGTGTGAGGTGGAATCTCATTGTGGTTTTGGTTTGCATTTTTCCGGTGGCAGTGATGTTGAGCATCTTTTCATGTGCTTATTGGCTGGAATATTATCTTTTAACACATGTGTAGATCCATTTGATTGGCCTCAGGTTGGCAGTATCACATGGTTGAGACAGGGTTGCTGCGGGGCATTCTGAGCTACTAGGGCTGTTTCTAGAAATGGCTGTGAACTGAGCAGACAACCAGGGAGAGAACTCGGTCTGGGCTGGTGATGAATGTCTGGGAGTTGCCCATGAGGACACAGGAGATCTTGAAGCCCTGTGAGTAGATGAGATTGCTGGCATTTCTAAGTGTGAGGGGAGAAGAAGTTCTTTTTTAAGATTTTATTTATTTATTTGACAGAGAGAGACACAGCAAGACAGACAAGCAGGGGGAGTGGGAGAGGGAGAAGCAGGTCTCCAGCGAAGCAGGGAGCCCGATGCGGGGCTCGATCCCAGGACTCCGGAATCATGACCTGAGCCGAAGGCAGACGCTTAACAACTGAGCCACCCAGGCGCCCCAAGAAGTAAAGTTCTTAAAGCTTTGGGTACTCTTGGAAGTTAAAGGTGAGAAGAGCAGGTGGAGACACATCATAGAGGCCCGCTCTCCTAATTCGGGTGTGGGGTGGGACAGGACCTATCAGAGTGAGAAGGAGATACGGCTGCTGATAGGCATGGACCATCAGGATGAGGTCTGAGGGTAGGCAAGGTCCCAGCGGGCCACAGGCAGTGGCGTATACCCAGCAGGTACACAGGTCTGTACCTGCCAGAGTTTAGGAACGAGACTCATCCTTAAGTCTCCACTCCGGGC
>NC_138382.1:51047810-51057630 GCF_054177405.1 Leptonychotes weddellii
TGTTCAGCTTAAATGTCAACTCTTCAGAAAGATTCTTCCTGACTACCCATGAAAAGGAGCTCCTCTTATTAGTTTCAACACAGCACTCAATTTGTTTTCTATCATTGTCCTTATTATAACTCATGGTTTTATATTGTTAAAAAAAGAAAACGTCAGGCCCCAAATGGTGTCACTTAGACCCAGTTCCCAAACTGGGGCTTAATACCCAATCTAATTGCAGTTGCAACCTCCCCCAGAAATGTGGCCTTAACAGGTCATTCAGGAAATTTTTCTTTCCATCAGAGCCAATGACTCTGTCACCTGGATCCTCTCCATCCCCCAAAGAAAGATGTGGGGATGGGGCACCTGGGTGGCTCAGTCGGTTAAGCATCTGCCTTCAGCTCAGGTCATGATCCCAGGGTACTGGGATCGAGCCCCACATCAGGCTCCCTGCTCAGCATGAAGCTTCTCTTTCTGCTTCTCTCTCTCCCTCTGCCTGCAGCTCCCCCTGCTTGTGTTCTCTCTCTGTGTGTGTCAAATAAATAAATAAAATCTTAAAAAAAAAAAAAAGAGAGAGAGAAAGATGAGGGAATCTGCAGGATAGGATACCTTATCTTTTTCCCTAGCAAACAGACTCCTCTGGAACAATCCTTTTCTTTTGTGAATAGCTTTCTTGCCCCCACCCTCTGTCTATAAAAACCTTCCATTTCGTACAGTTCTTCGGAGTGCCTCTCTACTTGCTAGATGGGGTGCTGCTCAATTCATAAATCATTTAATAAAGCCACCTAGATCTTCACACTTACTTGGTTGAATCTTGTTATTTAACAATATCGATGTGTGAATATAGTTTACTTTTATTGTAAACTACAGGTTACAGAAAAGGACCATACTCTTTTGTTCCCCATTTTATTCCTGGTGCCTGACACGCAGTAGGCACTCAGAATTATTTGTTGGGTGAGTGAGGTCCCGTTTGGAAAATGGAGGCAGGTAAGGTGTGTACACAGATCAAAATCCCCCGATGGAGTCAGTATGAGTTGACTTTCACCTTCCAGAGCACCCAGGGTGTAATGGTGGGCTTATTTTCTCAGGGACAGTATAAAAATGATGTTTATGTTACAGGAATGAGGCCCAAGGTTGAGGAAGCAGGAAGTAGGTGTGGGTGAGGGACTAACAAGGGTGCCTGTAAATGGAACAACTGAGAAACTTGGGAGAATCAGACAACTTGGCCCCTTAACACCAGGGCAGGTCCTTGGCAGCTGGGGTTGGGAAACTTGGGTGGATCAACAATTCACTTCTTCCTCAGAGGAACTTTCCAGAAAGCTGACTTCAAGAGCAACTCGGGCAACAGTCATGTTTGCCTAAGAGATTGAAGGTGGCCTGAGTAAACATATGAAGTCAGTTATGTCTCAGTATTCACCGTCATTTTTCCTTTTCTGCACTTGTGCATTGAGCAAATATTTATTGGCACCTATTATATGCTAAGTTCTGTGCTTGGTGCGAGGGATACAGTAGGAAACAGTCCAGGTCTGCTCTCAAGGAGCTCCTGGCCGTGCGGGACACTTACAAGGATCTAAGCAACTTAAGGGCAGAGGTATGGTCTGTCTTGCTCACCATGGTATCCCTAAAGCTTTGCCCTGGGTTTAGTGCTGAGTAGGTGATCCAGGTGGTTCCTGACCCAGAGAAGTTCACAGCCTAGAGGGAAGACAGACAAGACAAGGGGCAGTTACCATAAAAGGTAATAAGTGGGCAAATACGAGTCTTATGGGAGCCCAGAGAAGATTGTTGGGGAGATCAGAGAAGGTTCTGAGAGGAAGTGACTTCTATACTAATGGACTAGAAGGTGGTCAGACATGGTTCAGTATGGTGGAGGTGGAGAAGTGGGAAGCCTACGGACTCAGACAAAGCTTATGCCAAGGCCTGGAGGTGAAAGACCATGATCCTTCAGGGCAACTCAAAATAGTTCAGTAAAGCTAGAGCACAGAATGGCAAAAGATTAGGTAGGAGTGCCAGGTCATAGGAAGCTTTATAGGAACCAACTTAAGGAAGGGATTAGTATAGTAGGGCTGACCACAGGGGCCTCAGACCCAAGGGTTTCAGGTCCGGGAACTGGGTCTCCATCCTCTCTCTACCTTGATCCCCATGACCCAGCACTCTGAGTTACCTTAGTTTCTCTAAAACTAAGTTCTTCCTTACCCTCTCCTGCCAATACCAGAAAAAAAAAAAAATCCCTTGTTGGTTTTAATTCGTTTTTAAGACCTTCCCACCTACTCTCATGCATTTCTACATATTGAGCATGGCTTCATTATCCAAGCAGAAAAAGCAACAGAAAGCACTGGAAACTGGCTTTTAAAAAAAGAATGAGCATGAAATGAAAATTGCGTCTTTTCCTCCTTTCTATAGTAAGATACAGCACTACTTTAATTTACTGAAAGCTTTTATTTAATCATAAATACCATCAGCCTAACTTGCTTTTGTGGGATGGTTGTATTTTTATTTATTTATTTATAAGGTTTTATTTATTTAATTTAGAGAGAGAGAGAGAGAGAGCGTGAGCGCAAGCTGGTGGGGGCTGGGCAAGGGAGAGGGAGAATCTCAAGTAGACTCCACACTGGGCACCAAGCCCGACGGGGCTCAATCTCACAACCCTGAGATCACGACTTGAGCCGAAATCAAGAGTCAGATGCTTAACCGACTGAACCACCCAGGTGCCCCTGGTTGTATTTTTAAATGTGATTTCTCCTTTTTTCCTTTTAAACTTAGCTTTCACTTATTCACAAATTTTTCAAAACCATAATGGTTTTCTTTAGCACAAGTAGCACTGAGCTACTTTAGTGCTGGGTTTAATTTTCTCTGGACTCAGGCAGGATCTTTTGCTCAGCCTCAGATGTCCAGTGCCAGTTAAACTTGACAGAACGCAGGTGCCATCCAGTCTAGCACGCCCACATATAACACATAAGTGAACCCTGCTACAATCCCCTTCTTTCCTTTAGTTGCTTCCTCCTGGCCTCCAAAGGTGCCCTTCTCCAGAACCCCTCAACTCTGGGACCCCATCTAGCCCAGGATCCATTTTCCATCTGCTTTTAACAACCAAATGTTCCCCAGAAAAGGTCTATTTTTGTCCCTTCTGTTTCCTCACCTCCTTTGGCCAACAAATCTGCTCTCTCCAGCGGCTCCCTGATCCCCAAGTCCGCTGGTCTCTTCTTTCTTATTCTCCTGGACTGCTCTGGGCCTTTGACCTTGTGGGTCTCCCCACCTCAAGACCACCCTGGTTCTGTCACCTGCTTCTAGTCTCTTTTCTCTATTTCTGCCGTGGCAGCTGCCCAAGGTCATTCCTCCACGCTGTTCGTCCCACTGCACACTCTCTCCTACAGCGATCTAACTATCCCTGGTCTTGTCCTCACTCAGAATGGCTCAGGTGTCTCTCTGGCCCAGACCTCGACTGAGCCTCAGACCCGCCTTTTCTCCTACCTGGTGGGCAGTTTCACCTACATATTTATACCAACGTGTCCAAACCCTACTCTTCTCACCTTCCGCCCAGAGGTGCCTCCTCCCTGCCTTTCTCTTACTGTTATTACTTTGCTCATCAGTTCTGGTAAGTCAAGTTGGAAATCAGTGTTTTTTCTTTTCTTTACTGCCTCTTATTTCTGAACTTTGCAACCTAACAGCGTACTGCAACAGCCCTAGACTGGGAGGCAGACCAGGGTACTGGTCCCAGCTCTGCTCTGGCTTTCTGGATGGCTTTGGGTAAGTCAGTGGAACTTTTTGAACACGTTGTCTCTCATGTAACAAGATTGGAGACCACTTATTGAAACCTTACTACAGGCTAAGTACCGTGATCAGTGTTTTCTATACATCATCTCACGAACCTATATAATTTCCCATTTCGGGGAAAAGGAAAATAACGTTCAGGAAGACTAACGTATTCATGATCAAGAACCAGTTAGTGGGAGGACCTGTGCGCAAACCAGCTCTGTAATTCCAACTCCATAATCCATTTTTTCCATTACACCGTAGGGCGCGCTCTCCCCACGCCCAAGGCAGCCGTCTTCCCCCTCCCACTCCCCTTAGGAGAATGTAGGCTCACGGGGGAAGCAGGAAGGCCGCGACCATCAGTGGCTCGCCTACCCGGCCAGGAAACGAGCTCAGCTGAAGCGAACCAAGCTAGATTTCCTCGTCCCGCCGCACCGCCCGCCTTGCGGGAGGCCCCGCCCCCTGCCTCGATTGGCTGGCGGGAGCGAGTTGGGGTCCGCGGATTGGCTGCGCGGCCGCCGGCTAACGCGGCGGAGCTGACGTGGCCAGCGCGGCGTGTAGTCCCTACTGGGCTGCGGACCGGGCTCGAGGCAGGCGGTGGGGCGCCGGGACGCGAGCCGCCGCGATGCCGCTGGAGCTGGAGCTGTGTCCCGGGCGCTGGGTGGGCGGGCAGCACCCGTGCTTCATCATTGCCGAGATCGGCCAGAACCACCAGGGCGACCTAGAAGTGGCCAAGCGCATGATCCGCACGGCCAAGGTGAGGGCAGAGCCCGGGAGGAACAGGAGGCCGGCCGGGGCCGGGGGGCGGGGCCGCGGGAGAGCCTGCGGCGGGGAGCCGGGACCACCTTCCTCTGCCTCGGTAGCCCGCGTGCGGCCTGGCGTCCAGCTCGCCTGTACCATTTCTAAGTCTTGGGACTCCTCCTCATCCCTCCCCACCTTCCTCACTTGTCTGCGTTACTGCAGGTGCCGCCTAACCCGAACTTTGCCCCCTTCTGGTGGCAGAATGATCTTCCTAAAACACAGGTTTGACCACGTCGTACCGCCTCACATCTTCAGTGGTTCCCCTCTGTCCAAGGGTAGAGTCGAAACCCTTTAACGTGACCTTCAGGACCTTAATGACCTGGTTCCTTCCTGCCTATCATGTTTCACTTCTGACATCTTTCAGCGACATTGAATTACGTCCAGCAAGTTCTGAAGTTCCTGGAAGTTGCTGTGGTCTCTCACTTGCCATTCATTGTGTTTGGAAAATGAAACGGTTAAAATGCCAGGGCTCTGGGTTCAAATTCAGACGCCACCACTTAGCAAGCTGTGTGAACCTGGCCTGGTTACTCAACCTCTCTGAGCCTTAGTTTCATCATTTGAAAATCGGGTTGATGATAGTACTTATCTCAGAGTTGGACCAAATGGGATGACTTATGTAAATCTCTTAGCACAGTACTTGGAGAGGACTCAATAAATGTTAGCTATTAGCTATAGGAGGTTTATGACTATTCAGTGCTCCCTCTTGGCAAACTTTATTTCTCTTCAAACCTGTATTCATGTACAGGTCTGCTTGGATGCTTTTTCCAATCCTTCCCCACAAGGCTGGGCCCCTATCACTGCTCCCATCGAATTGCATT
This sequence comes from Leptonychotes weddellii, assembly GCF_054177405.1. NCBI lineage: Eukaryota > Metazoa > Chordata > Mammalia > Carnivora > Phocidae > Leptonychotes > Leptonychotes weddellii. The sequence goes on from NC_138382.1 coordinate 51,053,159, forward strand.
GTCACTGTCCAAGTTTCTTGCTCTCTTCTAGCTCACTCCATCTTTTTTTTTCCCCCTTCCCTCCATTGAAAGCTGTTCACCTAATGTCATCGATTGTGATTAGGTATTTACCTTTCTCTTCTTTCAGGACTAACTCTGCTTTTATGGAAGCCTACTGGATCATAAAAAATACTGCTAAAGAGTGACAGTTGTACTAAATGCTTTAAGTGCACCATCTCACTTCATTCCTACAACACAGTGTGGTAGATGCTATTTGCTTCATTTTAAAGGCTCAGAGAAGTGACTTGCCGAAGGGCACACAGTAAATACTGGATTTCAGAGCTTTGCTCCTAACCAGGGAGTGCTAGCCTTTGCGTGTAACATTGTTTTCTAGGGGGGAAATTCCTGCTCTTAAGTAGGGAACAACCTGTTTGTGGAGGTGCGACCTCTGAATGCTGAGGTTGTAAAAATACCCACAGATACTGAAGCCAGAGAAACAAAGTTTTTTTTTTTTTTTCTTTCTTTCTTAATTTTAGAAGTTGGTTCTGGGGCGAGGGGAGGAGAATGAAGAGGTTGAGCCTGTGGTGCAGTGGAAAGACACTGTCCTGGTGTGAAGATACCACTTACTAGCTGAATAATCTTGGGCAGGTGACTTTTCCTCTTCAGGCTTCAGTTTCACTTATTTTATAATGTGTGTGTGTTTGTTTTTAAACTTAAAGCAGTGGAATCTTGTGAAATCCTTGTATTTTAGGATTTTTTTTAGTCTTTGTTGCCAGATAAAGTCACATTGCCATGTTTAGTTACTCAGAGTAGCTCGTACAATGAAATGAATCTATTTGCAATATTAAAACTTGAATTCAATTATTTTTATTTTCTTGCAAAATATAATTATATAATATATATCAACTATAAATGTATTACAATTAGAGATTTATTAATTGAATATACTTTTAACTTCCAAATTTTGAAGCAAAGGGAGCATCATACCTTTGCCCATCTTGGAGTTTTGCTGCTTGTTTTTTTTTTGTTTGTTTGTTTTTTGTTTTTGCCAGGAGAGAATAAAAAAAACTTGAACAAAGAAACCATCAGCATTGTAGTAAAACGGGGACAGTGATTGTGTTTTCTGACCCTGGAGTTCACCATAGAATTAAACAGAAATCACTCAGTTTGAGGAAAGAAGAGGAAGAACCTGACCTCTTGTCTTTAGTAGTTTCTGCTACTTCACCTTTATCTTCTTCCTGTAAATGAAAGGTTTGCCCAGAACAGACGGGCTCTTTCACTCCTTGAGCTAGAGCTGAGAAGCAAAGGGAGCAGGAAGCAGTGCCCTGTGAAGGCCTCTCCCTTGGTTTGCCGGAGGCCTGGCTGTAGGCGGCATCCGGGTGGCAGTCATGGGCCAGGAGACAGGTGCTCGGCAGCCTTAGCAAAGCGATCTGTCCAGCTCTGCCCGGGACTCACTGTGCAACGGTGCTCAGGTTACTCTGGGCCTGGGGATCTTCCTCTAGACAATGAGAACGCTGTTGCCCAAGGTCACTTTCCGTTCTCATGTTCTTGTTTTGTTTTTTAGAGATTTTATTTATTTATTTGACAGAGAGAGACACACAGCGAGAGAGGGAACACAAGCAGGGGGAGTGGGAGAGGGAGAAGCAGGCTTCCCGCTGAGCAGGGAGCCCGGTGCGGGGCTCCATCCCAGGACCCTGAGATCATGACCTGAGCTGAAGACAGATGCTTAACGACTGAGCCACCCAGGTGCCCCCACTTCTCATGTTCTTTAAACTTTCCTGACCGTGCCATCTTGTGGTCTTTCCGGGAGTAGGAGCAGTACCGTTAGCACAGATATTTCTGGAAGTGAGGTTTTTAGCAGCACGAATAACTGTCTACAGAAATGTCAGCGAGCCGGAGACTTTAGAGGGTTTTCCTCCATCTTTCTATTGAGTAGTTTTTAAAAGCAATTTTGAGGGGTGCCTGGGTGGCTCAGGCGTTAATCGTCTGCCTTCGGCTCAGGTCATGATCCCAGGGTCCTGGGATCGAGCCCCGCATCGGGCTCCCTGCTCCTCGGGAAGCCTGCTTCTCCCTCTCCCACTCCCCCTGCTTGTGTTCTCTCTCTCGCTGTCTCTCTGTCAAACAAATAAATAAAATCTAAAAAAAAATAATAGTAAAAGCAATTTTGAGAGATTGGGGGCTGAGTGGCAATCGTATTATAGCTCTTATAGCTGGACAGTCCAGCTTTTATGTTATAGCTTCTGTTCAGTAAGGCCTGGGCCTTTCTGAGTCTTGTTTGTGTACTTTTTGCCCCAGAACCTCTTGTTCAAACGAGATGCCATACTGAAAAGCACAAGTACAGAAGAGCTAAAGCAGAGTTGTCTGTTTCCTGCCCCACGAGGGGCTCCTCAGAACAGGTACAGGTCCTGGAGCGAGCCCAGAGCAGCTGTTGATGGAGATGGAGATGCTGAATCTGAGAGCTGGAGTGACTTATCCAGGAGTGAGAGTCAGATCCTGATTTCCCCTCAATTCTGGACCAGTGCTCATTTTGTTATCCTCTGCTGAGTTACCCAACTTAAAATCTTTAGATGTTTAATTATTTTTAATATAAAACAAAGTGAAAAAAAGGGCCATTTTTTTTTTCTTTTTGCATTTTAAGGGGGAAAAAGAGGGGGAAGCCCCATCTCCAGCCTTCTCTTCCTTTGAGACTTTCTTGCTTCTCCTTTTCCTCTTTGCCTCTGTCAGTCAGCCTTATTTTTAAAGATACTGATGTCAGAGCAGTTGTCCCAGCATTTCCCTTTTCTCTGAGAATCCCCGACAGGTCAGTGAAAGGAGCCCTGTTGTGTGTTGCAGGAATGTGGGGCTGATTGTGCCAAGTTCCAGAAGAGTGAGCTGGAGTACAAGTTTAATCGGAAAGCCTTGGAGAGGCCCTATACGTCTAAGCATTCCTGGGGGAAGACGTACGGGGAGCACAAGCGCCACCTGGAGTTCAGCCATGCCCAGTACAGGGAGCTGCAGAGCTACGCCCAGGAGGTTGGCATCTTCTTCACGGCCTCCGGCATGGATGAGGTGAGTCCTCATGGGAGCTGCTCTGCTTTAAATGCACCATCTCACTCCATTCCTACAACACAATGTGGTAGATGCTATTGGTTTCATTTTAAAGGCTAGGGGACAGCAGGTGGCCCGGTGGCATTTGGCCTAGAGTCAGCTCCAGCCATTGCTTACCTGAGACTTTTATTGTGCTTTCTAGAGCTAGAGTTCCCAATCACATTAACTGGATCAATGCCCAACTAAATAGAAGGCCAGGAGGAGCAGAGGCCCAGTGAGATTTTGTGAGAGGAGTACCAGAAGTTTCCAGACAAGCTGTCTTTGGGAGTATGGGGCAGCCACACTGACATCCCCGAGTCCCTCAAGCTTGTGGGAGACCCCTATCGGACCAGTTTTCTCCCAGCGGAAAGTGGCCTGGACTAGGGATCAGGAAACCTCCCTTCTAATAGGGATCCACCTCTTGCTGAGTGGCCTTGGTGGATTTGGGTGGGGGGCGTTGGTAGTCATCCTGAGCGGCTCACAGAATGTCATGCTAACGTCCTGGAAGGGTCCAGTCCTGCTCTGTGACCTGCCTCTTTGAGATTCCTTCATGTACTCTTTTTCAAATGTAAAAATTACAATTGTAAAAATAATAAATATCATCGAAAGTTTAGAAACAGGAAAAACTAACCCATAATCCCTATATGGTGGTTCTTTTTATAGATTTCCTCCTGAAGTCTTTTATGTGCATGTTTTATTGCCTGGTTGCTACATTTGTGAATATTTAGTTTTGTGCATGCTTTTCCCATTTAACATTATGCCGTAAGCTTTTACCCACATCTGGGTTTTTTTCCCCACCTTTACTGAGATATAATTGACATATGAGTCCCCACAACTTTAGTTCCTTTCTTTTTTAAACTTTTATTATTATCTTTTTTTATTTTTTTATTTTTTATTTATTTTTAAAGATTTTATTTATTTGATAGAGAGAGACACAGCGAGAGAGGGAACACAAGCAGGGGGAGTGGGAGAGGGAGAAGCAGGCTTCCCACCGAGCAGGGAGCCCGATGCGGGGCTCGATCCCAGGACCCTGGGATCATGACCTGAGCCGAAGGCAGATGCTTAATGACTGAGCCACCCAGGCGCCCCTATTATCTTTTTTTAAAGACTTTTTTTTTTTAAGATTTTATTTATTTGTGAGAGAGAGAATGAGAGAGAGAGCATGAGAGGGGGGAGGGTCAGAGGGAGAAGCAGACTCCCTGTTGAGCAGGGACCCCGATGCAGGACTCGATCCTGGGACTCCAGAATCATGACCCTAGCCAAAGGCAGTCGCTTAACCAACTGAGCCGCCCAGGTGCCCCTTATCTTTTTTTTTTTTTTAAAGATTTTTTATTTATTTATTTGACAGAGAGAGACACAGCGAGAGAGGGGACACAAGCAGGGGGAGTGGGAGAGGGAGAAGCAGGCTTCCCGCGGAGCAGGGAGCC
>NC_138382.1:51058130-51086628 GCF_054177405.1 Leptonychotes weddellii
ATACCGTTGAGTTTATATAGCAGTCTTGAAATGACAAAATTACAGAGTTGGAGAACAGATGAATGGTTGTCAGTGGTTAGGGAGGGGAAGGGAGGCGAGTGGATGTGGCTGTAAAGCCTTGGAGTGATGGCACAGTTTTGTATTGTGACTTTGGTAGTCGCCGGTCTGTGCATCTGGTCAGACTGCATGGAATTAGATGCACTCCCACACAAAGGAATACATGTAGAAACGGTGGTACCTGAATCGGGTCATAGACTGTCAACGTCCCTTTCCCAGTTGTGATTTTGTACTCTAGTTTTGCAGGGTGTCACCATAGGGGGGAACTGGCTGAAGGGTACAGAGGATCTCTCTGTATTCTTTCTTTTTTTTTTTAAGATTTTATTTATTTATTTATTTGAGAGCGAGCGAGAAACAGCATGAGAGGGGACAGGGTCAGAGGGAGAAGCAGGCTCCCCGCCGAGCCGGGAGTCTGATGCGGGACTCGATCCCAGGACTCCGGGATCATGACCTGAGCCGAAGGCAGTCGCTCAACCAACTGAGCCACCCAGGTGCCCCTCTCTGTATTATTTCTGACAGCTTCATGTCAAGCTATAATTATCTCAAAATAAAAACTTTAAAGTTAAAAAACCCACAAATCCCTTAGTTTTAATTTTAATTCCGTAAATATGAGTAGATAGAACCTACATAAACAAAAATCCTGTAGAGTCCATAGTCACTTTTAAAGAGTGTAAACACCCAAACCTTGGGGGCCCCATGCTGAATGGTGCACATCCAGGCTGTATGGTATCACAGTTAAGCTCGAGGACTCTGGGGTCAGATTCTGAGTCCACGTGGAGGTCGTTCCACCTCTTTGTGCTTCTGTTTGTTCACCTGCAGAGCAGGTCTACGGCCATACCACCCTGAACGCGCCCGATCTCGTCTGATCTCGGAAGCTAAGCAGGGTCGGGCCTGGTTGGTACTTGGATGGGGGACACCTGCAGAGCAGGGTTAGTACCTGAACCCATCTCGCAAGGTTGTTGTGAGGATTATCCGTGATTACTGACATAAAGCATAGCACACAGCTGTCGCTGAGCAAATGTTTGCTACAGTTAAGGAGGGCAACCTGGGCCGAGCGTCAGGACATCTGGCTTCTTGCCCTGACTCTGCTCTGAGTTGATCTCGGTGTGAACTTGGTGAGTCCCTTTCCTCCCTGGGCCTCCGTTTCCTTTTGTGTGTGAACAAGCTGCCGTCCAGAGGCTTTCTCCCAGCTCCGATGCAGAGCCAGGGAAGATACGACTAAGGCCACTTGCACCCGGAATGAGGGCTTTCCTTCTCAGCCCATGCTGCCAGGCATCTGAGCTCCCGGATGTGGCCTCTGAAGGAGAGAGGGCCCCACGCATCTGCGAGGCGTGCTTAGGAAAGGTTACTTGTTTGGGTCGTTCACTCCCAGGTGGCTTTGGGGTAGAAGCAGGAGCAGCGGGGAGATGGAGAAGAGCCTGGGTGTTAGTGCTTGGGGTCTGCCTCTCGGCCTTACCCTTTGGTACCTTTCCCTCCGCTCCCCAGGAAGCCCTGCTGTGTGGTGTGTGCAGCATGCTCTGCGGCCACACTCTCTGAGTTCGGGTTCTGGTGCTGACCCTTTGTGGGTTCAGGCTCACCACATAACCTTTTTGAGCCCCAGGTGTCCCATCTGTAAAAACAGGATAATAAAGATGTGCAGCCCACCTGGCTATGGGGGGGTTGGGTGTGAGGACCGTGCAAGATCTGCGTCCACCGAGTGATAGCTGTTCTGTTACTGAGAGCCCTTTGGAGTGGTTTGGCTTCACGCTGTCTGGACAGGGCGGCGGCTCTGTCCTAGGAATGCTGTTTGTTCCCAGGTATCCTCCTAGCTGACCCAGGCATAGGCAGCCAGGGCAAAGGCATTCTTAAGAGTTAAGAGTTTACAAGAGTTAATTTGCTGGCCCGGTCCCTTTTCTGAACCAGCATGTCCTGTCTGCCCGGCGATTGGAAGTGGGTTGGTCCCTTGTTCTGTTTACCTGGCAGGTGGCTCCGAGTATTTACCCACCCTAACTTCCTTGTGGACGGTAGCCATTTATCGAGTGCTTCATTTTTCTCCACTCCGTGCACTGTCTTAGGGTGTTCTTCGTATGCTGAGGAAAGGTTACAGTGTGGTGGAATTTTATCAAGGCTGACAGAACTACCAGGGCACCTGGTCAAAACTTGCAGAGGGGCGCCTGGGTGGCTCAGTCGTTAAGCGGCTGCCTTCGGCTCAGGTCATGATCCCGGGGTCCTGGGATCGAGCCCCGCATCGGGCTCCCTGCTCCGCGGGAAGCCTGCCTCTCCCTCTCCCACTCCCCCTGCTTGTGTTCCCTCTCTCGCTGTGTCTCTCTCTGTCAAATAAATAAATAAAATCTTTAAAAAAAAAAAAACAAAACCCTGCAGAGAGGCACCTGCAACGGGGCTGAAATGAGCGGAGTTCCTTTGGTCTAAATGGAGAGTTCTATGGAGAAAGCAAATGGAGGCCATGACCATCGAGGTGGCCCCTGTGGGACGTGCTGCCCTCACACACAAGTGTCCTGCCCTAGCAGAGCTGCCCTTTGGGGTGCCCTCTTTCCTCCTCTCTTCTTTCCTTTGCCAGCCCTGCTAGCAGGGTGCCCTCTACCCAAGCCGTGGTGTGCTCTGACTGGGCCACCCGGACTGTCCTGTCGCGTGCTTCCCCTTCCTCATTCCCTCATGCTGCGCAGCTCTCCAGCACCCTGTGTTCTCCCCGGCTCATCACTGCGGGCTTCTTTTCCCTTTTCCACAGGATCTCAAACGCTGAGGGGAGGGGCAGGGGCTTTAGAAAAATCCCAGCTCCTCTTCTTGCTTCTTTTACCCCTCAGATCAGTGGGCCGGGATGCGGAAAGGGGGTTCTGTGGACACACATCGTCGATCCTCATTAATTAATAATTAATTACTACCAGGGTGCCTGGGTGGCTCAGTTGGTTAAGCGACTGCCTTCGGCTCAGGTCATGATCCTGGAGTCCCTGGATCGAGTCCCGCATCGGGCTCCCTGCTCGGTGGGGAGTCTGCTTCTCCCTCTGACCCCCCCCCGCTCTCATGTGCTCTCTCTCATTCTCTCTCTCTCAAATAAATAAATAAAATCTTTAAAAAAAAAAAAATAATTAATTACTACCAACTATTGGTAATAAAGCCTCTCCCCCACACGCTTCCCCCTAATAAACAAGGGTTCTGAGTTGAGTAAGTTTGGAAAACACCGGGATAAAAAAACAAAAGCTAGACAAGTGTATTCATTGGGGCCCCGGAGGAGGGAGCTCCAGCAGTGCAGCATCTCACTGAACCAGGCTGCAGGCGGGACCCGTCCTGCGTGTGTAAGCCTGCGGACGCGCGGTTCCTCTCCGACAGGCTGCGAGCCTTTGTGCTGGGGCAGGCGGGAGCGAGGAGAATTGTGAGGCTGCCCGGCTGCACGGAAAAGGGATGGACGGCGGGGTGGGCAGGCCTAGGGGAGGCCAGGGAGTCCGTGGAGAACGGGGGGCCACCGGCGCTGACCCGGCCTGAGGGCCCTGGGCACGGCAGTACAGCCTAGGGTCTGCCCCCTTGCTGCGGTTGGCACCCTCTGCAGAGATCAATCCAAAGCGGCAGTGTTGGGAGTGGCCGCTAGGTGGGGCTGGCTCTCCAGGGCGGACTGGCCCCTTTCCCTTAGGAGAGGAACCGGCCCGTTTTCCTCACTTGAAAACTCTAGAACTCCATGCAGATTTTCCAACCCCTGTAGGTGAGCTTCTGCACAGTGTTTCTGCTGCGTTTGGTCCCTCCTTGCTCCTGCTCGCCCTGTGCCTCTCCTATTCATGCCCTTGGGATGACTTTGTCATCACGAGCCCCTTCTCTCCGGAGCTGAACATCGTAAGGAAGAGAACTTAGCCTAGGGTTTGCCCTCTTACAGTAGAAAACACTCTCCATCTGCCAGATAGAATGAGAAAAGTGGGAGAAGTCGACTTATTTCGATAAACCCATTAGAAGGAATGTTTTCACTTCCATCTTGGGGCTGGCTTACAGTGTGAGAGACACATAAACAGCAGAGGTGAGAGAGAATGATACAGACGGGACAAGAGAGGCGAGGGAGAAATCCCGCACAGGGAAGACCACGAGAACTGCGGCGAAGGCAGCTTAGCAGGCCTGGGAGGAAGGGGCACTCGGGCCACGCTGGACGGTGTCTCTCGGACCCAGGGGCTTGTGAACGGTTCACTGGCTTGTTACCCACTGAGTGTGGCTCTCCGGCAGCTCTAGCCTTCATGATACTAGAGGATTTACATATGAGGAAAGTGGGTCTCTGAGTGCAGCCAGTGACTGGAGTAGCTTATCCCCTGCGGGCAAGATGGAAGGATGCTCAGGCAGCAGCGGGTTGATTTAAAGAGCCTGCTGGTGGAGTGACCTTCTCACACTGTTCCTCGCCACCGCTGCGCCCTCTGGGTTTCCAGGCATGGTGACCTAGCTTCTTACAAAATAGGATTCATGGCGCAGCAGTGGTAGTATTACCCAGGGACTTAAGAGAAACAGACCTGCAGGCCCCACCCTCACCCGGCAGAGTCAGAATTTGCATTGCATTTGAGCAAGCTCCCTGGGAGAGCCGTGTACCATATTAAAGTGGGAGAAGCAGTGATCCTGCCGATTAGGCCTTCCAAACCTACTTCTGAAACCCAGGCAGCATTTTACAATAGATTGAACTTAAATATTTGGAAACACTGAGACCTTGATTCTTCCCACTTCTCATTTCCAACTCCATTTTTTTTTTTTTTTAAGATTTTATTTATTTGCGAGAGAGAGAATGAGAGACAGAGAGCATGAGAGGGAGGAGGGTCAGAGGGAGAAGCAGGGAGCCCGATGTGGACTCGATCCCGGGACTCCAGGATCATGACCTGAGCCAAAGGCAGTCGCTTAACCAACTGAGCCACCCGGGCGCCCTCCAACTCCCAATTTTTAAAAATAGTAATAAAAGGTAGTTTTGGGGGTTTTTGTAATTTGATAACAAGCTGAGAGTTTACTCTTAAAACTTGTAGCCCACTGGTTCTGTTAGCGTTTGTTGACCCCTCCCAATTTCCTGATCCTGAGTCTTAGTGAAACCCCTGTGGAGGTGAAGGATGGTGAGGGGCCCTCGACAGGTAACCATGAGCAGTGATGTCGTGCCAAAAAAAAAAAGTGAACAAAGGGCGCCTGGGTGGCTCAGTTGGTTAAGCGTCTGCCTTCGGCTCAGGTCATGATCCCAGAGTCCTGAGATGGAGTCCCACATAAGCTCCCTGCTCAGCAGGGAGTCTGCTTCTCTCTCTGCCCCTGCACCTGCTCTCTCTCTCATGTGTGCCCACACTCTCTAATAAATAAAATCTTAAAAAAAAAAGTGAACGAGATTTGTTTTCCCTGTAGGCCGCATGGTTTGGGGGCTGCGGGGGTTTGGGTTTGATGGGCCTACCTACCAGCTGTGGGTCACTGTGTCAGGGTTGGGCCATAAAATGCTCCATTTTTTTCACTTGTGGCCAGGGTTGAAATGGCCTCTTTTCCTGGCTGTTTGATTTTGAATAAAGGGTAAGGCCTTTGAGGGACATTCACTTTCTCACCACCTGGTTTTCTGGATCAAGATTAGGTCCTGACCCTTTTGTGTTGGGGCCCTGGGCTCCTTGGGAAGAAAGGTCTGGCCTGGGTTCTGATTCTTTTGCAGACCTCGGAGCCAGGACAGGCCAGCCTGCAGTGTTTGTTGGACAAATGGACGGGGGGGCTATGAATGAAAGTTTGAATCTGAATGAAATGACTGACATTAACACATCTTTCCCTGCTTTCAGGTTGTTGCGAGAGTCCTTCGGGCTGGGCAAAGAGGAGGGGTTTTTCTGTTTGTTTGTGGCTCCTCGCCTGACTTAAGGACAGTGATTTTGAACAGTGGTGAAAAAGAGCTCCCTCTTTGATTTTTATAGATGGCAGTTGAGTTTCTGCATGAGCTGAATGTTCCGTTTTTCAAAGTTGGATCTGGGGACACTAATAATTTTCCTTATCTGGAGAAGACAGCCAAAAAAGGTAAGTGTTTCATTTTTGCCCTAAAATGAGGAAGTCCAAATCTTCCCATTTTTACTCTAGTAGAGCCCACTAAAGGAGTCTCTTGAAGACAGACATTAGAAACCTCTTTTCAGTTAGCATTACTTCTATTTTTCCATGTGCTGACTTGAAAGAAATGAAGCGTAAGTCAGTTTTTATAAGAACCCTTTAAATTAAAGATTATTTTATTATTTTTATTTCTACGAAATTGAGCACATGGCAGTATATATAAAACTTCTTAGAGAAAGTTTTGACTTTGAGAAATAGTCTGTACGTATAGTGTAATATCCAACCTCTGCATATTACAGTTTGTAAGTGGCTTTGTAACATGAATCATCTCATTTGACCCTCCTCACAACCCTGGGACTGAAGCAGGTTACAGGATTATGCTGCTTTATACTGAGTTCATAGATGAGGCATGCGAGACCACAGAGCCGGGAGGCGGCAGCTCTGGGCCTCACATTTACTCATGCCCTTGAGTTGGGGGCCGTGCTCACCCTACCATTTGTGCAGCCTCTTCATCCAATGAGATGCTCATCTTTCTCCGAGGAGTGTGAAATTCCTCTGCCTCCTGAATTCAGCTCACTTCGCTAAACAATAATATTGGGGGCGAGGGGAGTCTGCATTTCCTCAGAGTCGAGGGCAGGAGTCCACCAAGCTCCCCTCTTCCCCCACAGTGGCTGGTACAGTGTCTGAGAGATGCCTGTGGAGTTCATCTGAATGATGAGACCAGCCGTTGGGGTATGATGCTTGAGGGAGAGTCAGAACCCCTAAGGAGAAAGTGATGATGGTGTTGGTGTTGGGTCACTCAGGCCGCCCAATGGTGATCTCCAGCGGGATGCAGTCGATGGACACCATGAAGCAAGTCTATCAGATTGTGAAGCCCCTCAACCCCAACTTCTGCTTCCTCCAGTGCACCAGTGCGTACCCGCTCGCCCCCGAGGACGTCAACCTGCGCGTCATCGCGGTGAGCAGGCCATTGTCTGATCTGGCGTTTCTTGAGCCATGTCCTGTGGGAAAGCTGGGGCCTTTCTTGTAGCCAAAATTCTAACCAATCTTGACGTGCTTCATGTAATCTGAACATCCATTGACAAATTAGAACCAGCTGTGCAGTTAAGGAATCAGTTACATTCTAAAGAGGGTGATTGTAAATTAATTTTTCTTAAAACCATTCTTAACTTTTCCTACTGTGAGATTTAAGGTGTGAGTTCTCCTAATTGTCTGTATACGTTTTCTGTACTATGTGTATTGGCCATTAGAGGTCCCTCTTCTGTGAATTGCTGGTTCATATCGTTTCTTAGTATGTTGTCTCTTGTATGTGTGTGTGTGTGTGTGTGTGTGTGTGGTAAAATAGAAGATTTACCATTTTAACCATTTTTAGATGTACAGTTCAGTGGCATTAAGAACATTCACATGGCTGTGCGACCATCACCACCATCAGTCTCCAGAATGTTTCCATCCTCCCAAACTGACACTCTGTACCCATTAAACACTGACTCCCCATTCCCCTCGCTCCCGGCAGCCACCATTCTGCTTTCTGTCTCCATGAATCTGACCCCTCTAGAGGCCTCATATAAGTGGAGTCCCACACTAGGTGTCCTTTGTGTCTGTCTTCTTCCACTTACACACCGTGTGCAAGGCTCCTCCACGTTGTAGCGCATGCCAGGATTTCTTTCCTTGTTGAGGCTGAGTAATATTCCATCGTGTGTATGTACTGCATGTTGTTTACTCTCCGTCGATAGGCATTTGGGATGCTTCTACCTTCTGGCTACTGTTGAATAAGGCTGCTAAAGTCACGGGTATACAAACAGCTGTCGGGTTTTCTTCATATTGAGTTGCAGGAGACCTTGAAATGTCTGGCTTTTTCTGCTCTCTGCTATTTGCCAGCTCTGTTATTTTTTGCCTGTAGTTCTGAGCCTCCGTGAGGCTCAAAGTGGTTATAGTGACAGCCTTGAGGGAGCTTTCTCTCCCACCAGATTTTGTCTGCTCTACCTCAAGTCATTTCACAGATGGCAAAATCCAGTCCCAGAGGGAAAAGGCCTTACTTGCCTGAGATCTCACAGCAGTTTGGTGGCAAAGCTGGGACTAGAATCCTTTGTCTCTTGTTGTCTCAGGCCACCTCCATCCCTTTCTCCTGGTAGCACCTGAAGCTTAACTTAATTAGAAATATGTATATGTAATTATCCTACAAAACCATTGTAGTTATATTAGTGAAATTCTAAATATACCAGACACATAATCCTGATACTGCAATTAACCAGTTTTCTTTTATGTTTTCCTTTTGGTATTTTGACATTCTGGGTTTTTTTTCCCCATGATAGTGTAAGCTTTTGTATATGTTGCTACAAAGTCTTCATATTTAACTTAAAAAAAATTAGCTTTTTTTGAAAACTGACACTGCTACCTTTTTACCCAAACTTCTGTCTCTCCCAGGTGGTAGCTTTTTCTCCATTTCTAGCTCATCTCTAAATCATGTCATTTTAAAAATTTAAACATTTCTTTTTTAAAAACTCAAATAGCTCTGAAATATAAACATTCTCTGTAATCTCATCCCACAGAGATTACTATCATCAACAATTTGCCTTATGTGACTCCAGATATTTTTCCTTGATTTTCCTTCTGTGGAGATGGCCCCCCTTTCTCTTCATTCTCACCCAGGGTGCCGTCCTGTCCTCTCCCGATACTGGAGCACAGTGAGGGTCACCCGCCCACCCACCCCATCTCAGGCCCGGCCCACCCATATTCCAGCAGTTTGACCCTGCAGCCTGCATTCCCTTGTCCATTACGCGCCCTCCGGCCTGGTTTTCAGGGCCTTTGCCAATCAGCTGTCCTAATCTTTTATTAAATCCCATCTGGGTCTTTCTGCTACACTTAAGCTTTCTGGTCCCCCTCAGTGACAAGACTCACTTGACGAATGTCTTTTGCTGCCTTCAGTGAATTATAGATCACAGATTAATTAATTATTTAGCATTTCCACCAAAGGATCGTTTCGAGACTGGGCTGTATATATTACTGAGGACGATATTTGTGCGTACAGCAGGCTTGCTTTCAGCAGCTCAGGCTAATTAAATGTGACAGATGCTTTTTGAATGAGTTTAGGCATTCGGTCATAGTTCTGTTGCTACTCCTGGTGGTTTGTGCCGTGTGAAGCACTCTTAGGTGCACTCTTGCTAACAGTAGCCGTTGTTCTTGGAGCATTCCAGTGTGCCGAGTGCTCTTCATGCATTTGGAGCAGCCCTGGACAGGCACCAGTGTTAGGCCAGGACGGAGCAGCTCAGAGAGCCTCAGCTTCTTGCCCGTAGTTGCACAAACAGTGAGCGGCCAAACTGGGACTCCGTCCGAGGTCTGCCTGCGTCTGCACCGTGTGCATGAAGTGCCACAATATTTAACCGGTTTCCTTTTTTTCCTATTCTAAAGGAGTATCAGAAGGTCTTTCCTGACATCCCCGTGGGGTATTCTGGGCATGAAACTGGCATAGCGGTATCTGTGGCCGCCGTGGCTCTGGGCGCCAAGGTGCTGGAGCGTCACATAACTTTGGACAAGACCTGGAAGGGGAGTGACCACTCGGCTTCGCTGGAGCCTGCAGAGCTGGCCGAGCTGGTGCGGTCCGTGCGCCTTGTGGAAAGGGCCATGGGCTCCCCGACCAAGCGGCTGCTGCCCTGTGAGATTGCCTGCAACGAGAAGGTGGGTTCTGTACCACCTGCCGGAGGCCAGGCTGAGCCTCGGGGTCTGGGCTTGGGTTAGCAGCGGGAGAAGCATGTCACTTAAGGGAGCGTCAGCAGTTTCTGCGGCCTCCTAGGACCCTGTTGCAGTTTCCCACTTAGCCTCTCAAGCCTTTGGCTCCAGTGCTCTAGACTCCAGGGGCTGTCAGGGGGCGAGGGTAGCCTCGTGAGACACTTGGGTGGTGAAGTCCTACTCCCTTGGAGTAGGTAAGCCTTGAGAAAGTTAGGCAGAGGGGTTCCGTGAGGCGGTGGGAGAAGGGCCTGTGATACGTCGAGGCATCTGGAAGCAGAGGAGGCCCTGGATGGGCGGGGCAGTGGGTTGTCTCTGCAGTTGGAGGGGGATGACGCCAGCCTTCCCCCGGGAGCGGTGGGAGCTGTGCAGCATTGACCTTCAGACAGACGGGATGGGGAGGCCAAGGAACACTTCCTGCTTTGCTGACCATCTGGACTTCTTGGAAGCTGTGGCCTAGACCTGTCTCGGCCTCTGGTCACAGAGCCAGGCGCCCTGGGGCTGCCGGGAGTGCAGGTACTCCTGATGTGCTGCGGCTCTCTCGGTGGAGGAGAGCCCAAACACTAGGCCATGGGTGAGGAGTGTTGTCATCTTTTATTCTAGTAGGGCCTGACTGCTTCCCTCAAAGATGCCTACGTACCAGGAAATGGAAATCATAGTAAAAAGAAACAAACTGCCTTGCCGAGGAAAAGGGGAGGGAATTGCACCAGAAGAGCAGAAGGAGAGTTGAGCCCTTAATTTGGTTTTGAGCCTCGCGGCTCCCTGGGCAAACAGTAACTACAGCAGGATGATGCGTCATCTGATAACATCCACTGGCAGACCTTTGGTCCTGGCACGAAATTTTAGAATTGATTCCTTGGCCCTTACGTGGAGGATGTCGAGTGAAACGGATTTGTTCAGCAGCATTTATGGACAAGACCTAGAAAGGCTTTCATACTTCCGGTACCCTTTATTCCCCTCCCCTGCCTGTCCTGTCTCCCCCTTTGTAGGTGACCCCCTTTCCCATCCTCTGAGTAGCAGCATACTCAGTCTTGTGAGTCCTCCATATTCTTACTTTACCGAGCAGGGTGGCCGTGGGCCAGGACTCAGGATCCCGGTTCATTGCAACTTAGACCAAGTTATCTGCCTTCTGTGGACCTCAGTTTCCCGTGTTTAAAATGAGATACTGAACTGGATGATGACAGAAGTAATTGTAATTTTCATTTACTGGGAGCACTCTGTGTTCCAGGCAGACTGCATACATTATTATCGCTAATCCTTACAGTTGTCTCACAAGCTGGAGGTACTGTTATTTCCCATTTTACAGAGAAACTCCACCAGGCTTGTACCCACCTAACGGGGATTTGGACCTGGCTCTGTTTGGCCGTATAACCTGTCCCCTTCCTGTGCCATTTATCCGGAGGCCCCTCATTTGAGCCTCTGCGTTCACCCCACATTGGCCAAGGCCCTGTGTGTGAGATACTGTTCTAGGCACTGAGGGGAGAACAGAGTCCCTGCTCCCAGGGTACCTGTGAAGACTGGTCAGGGACCTTGGGTATAAAACAACATGAACCAGTTAACTTCTATGAAGCTGGCACTGAGTCTTAATTTTATCCACAGCTGGGCAAGTCCGTGGTGGCCAAAGTGAAAATTCCAGAAGGCACTGTTTTAACATTGGACATGCTCACGGTGAAGGTGGGTGAGCCCAAAGGCTACCCTCCTGAAGACATCTTTAGTCTGGTGGGCAAGAAGGTCCTGGTCACTGTCGAAGAAGATGACACCATCATGGAAGAATCGGTAGAAAATCATGGCAAAAAAATCAAGTCTTAAAATAAAGTGCCATTCTCTGAATTGCCTTGCTGGTACTGTTGGGTGAGGTGGGATAGGAGTGGTGGTCTCTAGAAACCTGGCTTTCATCTGCTGCTCCTCCCGAGATACACATTTTTGGGCCAGGCACTGGCAAGCCCATAGGAGGGATACAAAGAGCAAACATGTCAGTATCTGCTTCGGGCTGGCTGGCCCAGAAGGGGTGTTCAGTTGCTGTGTGGCTACACGGGTGTGTATGTTTGTGTGTGTGTGTGTGTGTGTGTGTGTGTGTGTGTGTGTGTGAGAGAGAGAGAGAGAGAGAGAGAGAGCGCTGGCTGTACAAGGGTCTCTTCTTTAAGCCTTCATTCATCCTGCCCCTAAAGCCAGTCCACATGACCTGAAATGTCCCTTCCCTCCAGACCTCCTGTCTCTTCTCCATTGTCCTTTTTCCCTCCCCGCCCGGGGACTCTGTATCCAGGGAGCTGCATAGCGGTCACCAGGGTCATCAGAGAAGGGATTGGCCAGGCAGCCTGCAGGCTGAGAGACGCTGAAAGCCTGCATAGCTCTATGAGTGAAGAGAGAGAAAGGACATTCATTCCTCCTTTCCACAATATGGAAAATATGCTGTGTGCCAGGCCCTACTTTAGGTACCGGGAGACAGCAGTGAACAGCCCACGTTTCCTCTTCACGGAACTTCCACTCAGATGGGGACAGAGGAACAGCAAACCAGAAGCATAGTAAGTAAATCACAGTAAGTTGGAAGGTGGTATGTGCAATGGGGGGAAATAGGGCTGTGTAAGGGACACGGGGAGTATGGGCTTGGTGTATTTGTAGCTGGTGGTGACCTTTAAATGTGGTGGTAATGCTGAAAACAGCCCTTCCCTACTCATAATGAAATTACAAACCCAGCTAACAAGACAGATCCGCAGTGTTTTCCTTTGTGGAAGAGCAGTGTGGGCCTTTCACAGAGAGCCAGTATCGGACACCCCTCTGTCCTTCTGAACCAAGACTGAGATGAATGATTCTTTTCAGATATACTTCCAGATTCCTATTTATAGGAATTCATATTTATCTGACCTTGTTCACTATCGCGCCTTGTTTCAAAGTATATACTTGAGTCTCTTCAGATGCATAGAATTATTTAGCCTTTTGAAGTTTCTTTACTTGTGAGTGTAGAGCCTCCCTCCCCTGTGGATCCCAAAGCAGTTTTTGCAGAGGCACGGATTTTTTTTTTTTTTTTTTTTAAGATTTGTCAGAGCGAGCAGAGTGGGAGGGGCAGAGGGAGAGAGAAAATCTCAAGCAGACACTGTGCTGAGCGCAGAGCCCGACGCGGGGCTCGATCCCGCGACCGTGAGATGACCTGAGCCGAAATCAAGAGTCAGATGCTTAGCCAACTCCGCCATCCAGGTGCCCTGAGGCACTGATATTTGCAAGTTTCTGGGTGGGGTGGGGAGGGAATCCTGGGCTGTACTCATGTGTAAAAGAGAATGCGTCAAATTGATGTGCTGAGAACTGAAGTGTGATTGAAAAGGATCACCGGTGTATGACATGGGTGGGTAGTCAGTGTGCCCGTAGCCAGTAGCAGCGGGCTACCTCGTGCTGCACTTGGCCAACCTGAGGGTGGAAGGATTGACAGCCCAGCGTACCTTTAGTCCACTGTGGTTGGGAAGCTCAGGTAGAGAGGACATCCTTGGCCACCTGCCAGGTGGGAGGTGCACAGACGGGTACCGTTGGAGAGTTCCTGGCCTGCGGGGTGCAGGCACCTCTACGAACTGTACCCCACATGTGTGAATCGCTGCGATGTTTTCTAAAGGTCATGGAGCCATGGATGGGAATCCTGGGATTAGGGATAGGAGAGGAGGCCTGGCCAGGGAAGGCCCCATGGTGGCACTTGAGTTCAGCCTTGTAGGTTGAGAAGTGACAGAGGGAGGAATCTTGGGATTTGAGGCACAGGCTTGGGAGGTGCCAGAGTGTCCAAGGACATGCAGGTGATGGTTTGGCAGGGAGTGGCTCCATGGGGACGAAGGATTTTGAAGGTGGTCAGAAAGGAAGCAAGGGGGGTGCCTGGGTGACATAGTTGGTTAAGCAGCTGACTCGATTTCGGTTCAGGTCATGATCTTGGGATTGTGAGATTGAGCGCCACGTCAGGCTTTGCGCTCAGTGTGGAGTCTGCTTGAGATCCTCTCTCCCTTTCCCTTTGTCCACCCCCACCTCTGGGCTCGTGCTCTCTCTTTAAAATAAGGAAGTCTTAAAAAAAAAAAAAAAAGGGAAGGAAGGAAGCAAGGGCCTAAAAGCCTGCAGAGTTTAGACTTTATTCTATTGGTGGTAGGGAACCATGGAAGGCTTCTGGGGATATGCTGGACTCAGATCTGGCCCCCCACTCTCATGCTTACCCCTAACTTCACCTCACATGCAGCTTGGCTTCTTGGGCAGGCTGTCCCCTCTTCATAGTACAGACTCCTGCCCACCAGGACCAGGCTGTGCAGGCCCACCTGTGCGTATCCTCTGCTAGGCTGACATCACGATCCCCTGCTCCCTGACAAAGTAGAATTGCAGAAACAGAAGAGATCAATAGGCAAGGAAGGGTCCTGGAATCTCTTAAGAACCAGTAAGTGACCGCAGATGGCTTCCATGTTGCTAAAGGATGATCACAAAGATGCCAAAAGCTACGCAGTACTGTCTTGGATAGGAACAGCTAGAAGGTAGTGCCTCTTTGTACGTAGGCAAGCACTCAGTTATAGTCATATGTAGTGAACTCCCCATCACTGGCACTATTCAACCTGGGACCAGCTGACTGCCACAAGAAAATTGTGGAGGGGACGTGAGGTGAGTGAAGTCCTGTCCAGGCCTAAGTGCTGTGTACTTGAAGCAACATGAACTCCCAATGAAGAACATGGTTACAAGGGATATATTCATATTTATTAAAACAAACCACAGTTTATAAAATTAAGGTCATTTAAAAAATATCTGCAAGCAGTTTGCTGTATTAAGAAATTTCTGTAAGTATATATCTGAAGGAGAATTAAGTGATTTTATAGTCATAGACCCCAAGGAAACTCTAGTCCTGTATTGAGACTATCCTGCTACTGCAGGCTGTCTGCTGGGAATGCTGACGGGTCCTCGCATGGTACGGTGCTGTTTGGTTTTTAAAGCAAGTTCATAACCACTGGCTCACGTGAGCCTCCCAACACTAGCAGGCAGGGTCATTACCCCCATTTTACAGATGACTCTCAGAAGTGAAATGACTAGCCCGAGGTCACATGACTGTGCACCGAAACCACCGTTTTCTGGCTAGCACAGGTCTTGATACAGAGTAGGCATTGGGTCAAAGCCAGTTTTTGTCCTGTATAGTCCAGCTCTGTCTCTGATATGTGAATTCCAAACTCAAGTTCCTCTCCGGGTGCAGGACCTCATCTCAGCCCAAGGAAGGTTGGCAGACTCAGTAGGCCAAAGTGAAGCATCACAGGCAAAACAGGAGTGAGCAGGCACCAGCCAGAGACCAGCCGTGTTCACCTGAACAGTACGGCCTGGCGGACGTGAGCACGACCCCAACTCCACCACTGGCTCTGTGACCTTGAGCAAGTTACTCATTCTGGATCTCCGTTTTGCCCTGTGTAGAATTGGGGTAACTTTCTACCTCCTAGGGATGATGTCAGGATCAAATGAGTTAATAGTTGTAAAGCATCGGAACAGTGCCTGACAAAACAGCAGGTGCTCTTATTACTTGGCCCTGACTGCCATGGGTCTGGAAATACGTCTTTGTCTGCAGGGAGAAACAGAGATGCAGGGTCAGGCGCATCCATCTTCTGTCGGGGAGGCCCTGTCAGAATTCAGCTCTGGGTCATCCCCAGTAGAATTAATTCCCCTCTTTTCAGGATTCCCAGAGCAGTGTGCTTAGACACTATGCTCTCTATCCAGCTAGAGTTTTAAGTGATTTGGTTACAACCAAAGGCACTCTTTAAGGTTCCTTCTGCCTTGATTTCCACTTGTATTACATTGCCCTGTATGAAAGTGGCATTTTTAGGTCAGAAAACTACTAGAAATTGGCGTTTTTATGTGCTTCAAATTAATGAATGCCCTGAAACCATAAGTGGGTTTCAGCTTTGCATCTTCTTCACCCTACCACTGCCCTCTTGCCAACCACCTAAGAAGGTAATTTAACACAGTATGATTTCAAAACCATCTAGGGAATTTGACAAATAATGATGCTAAATCTTCAGAACTGAGGCACAGACCCAGAAAAGAGGCCTTCCCCTTCCTGCTAGAGCTGGCCTGTGAGGTCCTCCTGGTTTGGCCTTTTCTATTTGTCACTTCTTGATGGAGGATGGGGTTCTCTGGGCCGTCCAGACTTTACTCTTAGCTCCTCCTCTTTTAGTTCCAAGACAGTTGGGAAAACTGCCTGTGGTTGCTAAGCAACGGTCGCCCGCTGGTTTCTTCCCAACATCCCTTGAGGAATGAATAAGCAGTAAAATCTCCCACATTGAAAGCTGGGCCTGAAGAGCTGGGACGGGGCAAGTAAAACACTTGCCTTGGGGCTGGGGCATGGCCCAACTTAAGGGAACTTTCTTTTAGGACCTTAGTCTCCCCAAATGTACAGAGAGGTTAGGGTGGGTGATTCATGAGGACTTCTCAGCTCAGCTGTTCTTTGCTTCAGTGATAGACAGCTGCTGGTCACTGGGAGGGAAAGGGACATCCTGACCTTTTCAGGGTGGGGAGGGTATAGGACATAGCTGCCCTTGGAAAGCTTCCAACCTAGCTGGAAAGCAAGGTCCTAGATGTGTGGTTCTCCTAGTGTGGCTTGGGAAGACTTCCTGGGGCAGTTAAGCCAGGGGAAGGCTGAGACAGGCAAAGGTGCTGAAAGCTCTGACTGGAGGGTCTCTGAAAAGAGCAGCAGAAGCTAGATGAGCCTAAGGAGTTTGGGGGCAGACTAGAAAAGCCTTGAATGCTAAGGTAAAGTGCCTTTTTTCTCCCTGAGGTCCTTGGGAACCTCTTGGTAGTTCCAAGAGGTTAAATGAGGTTTTAGGCACAGCAATCTGGCTGTACAGAGGAGGATGAGAATGGGAGAGGGTTCAGGCCCCAAGGTGTTACGATGCTCTTGTGGCTGCTCTGAAAAGTGACATGGACAAGCGGAAGCGGAGTGGAGAGGAGGAGGCAGGTCAAAGGGACATTAGGGGGAAAGGGCTGGATGACTCTCATTCATTCACACATTTATTGTGCGCCTACTAAGTGCCAGGCATTGCTGACTGCTCTGTGAGGGAGAGGCCTGAGGCTGAGGCTGACCTATTCTGACATGATCAGGATGCTCAGGTTCTCTTGTGGGTGGCACTTGGGAAAAAAACAGTGTAGTGGCAGGGCGCTCGCTGGTGGTGGTGGAGAGGTCCAATGAGACCCGGTAG
Organism: Leptonychotes weddellii; assembly: GCF_054177405.1. Classification (NCBI taxonomy): domain Eukaryota; kingdom Metazoa; phylum Chordata; class Mammalia; order Carnivora; family Phocidae; genus Leptonychotes; species Leptonychotes weddellii. The sequence goes on from NC_138382.1 coordinate 51,075,095, forward strand.
AGGACCTGTGTTTAGGGCATGTCTGAAACTAGCCCAAGAGAGGAGCCTTTTCAAAGCACCCGGCAGGACTAGTGGGGGAGAAGATGGGGGTGCTTGGGAGCTGGCAGTAGCCCAGCCACATTGGGTCTGGTGGGGAGACCAGAGCAGTGGAAGGCCTAGGGCGGTCACTCTGGTCTCGGCCCCTAGGGCAGCCGGGAGATGCTGATGGCCCCTTCCCAGAGGCGCAGGGCCGGGTAGAGCGGCTCCTGGAAAGTGGCCCGGAAGGTGTGCAGGTGGCTCATGCCGCCGGACACGTCGTAGAAGGAGAGGACGCCGGCCTCGTAATCCAAGAAGACCCCGAGACGGTCGGGGTCGTCGCGGGGCCGCAGGCGGCTGCGCTGGCCGTCGTGGAAGGCCCAGTACTCGAGGTCGTAGCGCTTGAGGCACCAGGACTGACGGTTGCAGCCGAGGCGGGCGGCGGCCGAGGCCCCGCAGCGCCGCAGGGACGCGTAGGCCACGCCCACCCACCAGCCGACGCCCGCCTCCTGCACGTCCACTTCCCAGTAGTGGCGGCCGGCGGCGTAGCAGTCGCGACCCAGCACCTGCCACAGCTTGTCAAAGCGCAGCGCGGGCGTGGGTCCCAGGCGGCCCATGAGGCCGCAGCGCACCGTCAGGCGGTCCGCAGAGAGGCGCAGGCGTGCGTGCATCGTGTCCGGCTCCAGGGTGGGCGTGCGCGCATCTACGGGGGGGGGGCGGGGCGGGGGGGCACATATGGTGGGCGGGGCCAGCGCGGCGCCCCCGGAACCAGTCGGGGCTCCTGTCCCCGCCCCTCCCCTCCCCTCCCCACAACTTCACCGTAGGAAACGAGACACCCGGAGTCGCCAGTGGATAAATGAAACACCACCCTTTAACCCTGATTGCCTCAGAGGAGGTGGGAGGTGGCAGTGGGACATGGGAAGGAGTGACAATTTCACTGAATTTTGTGCCATGGAATTTGTTGCCAATTTCTAAAAAAATTAAGAAATCCTGTCCCTATTCATGCTTGGGTGTATACCCTTCCAGTTTTTATCTTGACACTTTATACTTTTTATTGGTATCATGCCATACACGCTTTTGGGTAATCTGGTTTTTTAAATTTGTTGATGTATTTATGAACATTTTCCCCTAACAAATAATATTCTTTTATCAGAGCGTTTTAATGGTGACCCTAAGATTTTGATGTGTTGGATGTATTATACTTTAACCTGTCCTTCCCTCTTCTCAATATTTAGGCTTTATTTTTTTTATTTTATTCATCTATTTGTCAGAGAGAGAGCACAAGCAGGGGAAGTGGCAGGCAGAGGGAGAAGCAGGCTCCCCGCTGAGCAGAGAAGCCCTAGGTGGGGCTCTACCCCAGGACCCTGGGATCATGACCTGAGCCAAGGGCAAACGCTTAACCAACTGAGCCACCCAGGTGTCCAGTATTTAGGCTTTAAAAAAGCTCTTGAAAACACAAATATAATTACCTCTTTATGCATCTGATTATTGCTTGAGGATACATTCCTAAAAGAGGAAATGCTGGATCAAGATGGGTAATTTTGCTTTTAAGGCCTTTGGTAAATACTGCTAACTTGTATCCCAGAAATGTGGTGCTGACTTAACTCCCAATAATTGTTCTTACTGCATTAAACCACATCTGTAGGCACAAAAAACAAAGTCTAGATGGTAGGGGATGTGGACGTTCTGCTTTAGTCGATACTGTAGAATCGTTTGTGGAGTTTCCTGTAGCAAGGTTTTGCACATCTTTTGTTAAGATTTATTGCTGATTTTTTGAAAATGTCATCGAAAATGTTTTTAAAACTTCATTTTCTAATTGTTTATTGCCAATATATAGAAATGAGTTTTGTATACTGGTACTACATCCAACAGTTGTTCTCAATTCACTTAATAATTCTAATTTATCTTTTGATTATATTAGATTTTCTGTAATCATGTCATCTATGAATAAGGATCTCCCCCCCCCATCTCATCCTTATAGCTTTCACTTCTTTTTCTTACCTCAAGGCACTGTACAGGACATCCAGAAATGTGGTTATGGTAGGCATCCTTTTCTCCCACTTCTGGGTAAATACTCAACAGAAAGGCATGCATATGTGCATCAAAAAGACATGCACAGGGATGTTCATAGCAACATCATTCACTACAGGCCAAACCGGAAACAAAACCCAAAATGTCCTTCAATAGTACAATGTGTGCTACATTCATACAATGGAATACTATATACAGCAGTGAAAACAAACTACTTCTACACACAATAATATGGATAAATCTCCCAAATATTATGTTAAGTGACAGAAGCAAGACACAAAAAAGTACAATCTGAATGATCTAGTCATATAAAGGCCAAAGACAGGCAAAACTAATCTACAGTGTCAGAAATCAGGAGAGCAGTTACCCTTGGGGGAGTAGTGAATAGGCTGCATGAGGAAGGCTTTTGGGGAGCTGGAAATTTCCATTTCTTGGTCTGAAGGAGGTTATAGACTGTATTCACTTTTAAAAAATGATTGGGGCACCTGAGTGGCTCAGTTGGTTAAGCCTCCAACTCTTGGTTTTGGCTCAGTTCATGATCTCAGGGTCGTGAGATCGAGCCCTGCACTGGGTTCTATGCTTGGCACAGAGTCTGCTGGAGATTCCCTCCCTTTTCCTCTCCCTTCCCCTCTGCTGCTCCCCCTCCCCACCTCTGCTCTCACTCTCTAAAAAGATAAAATCTTTAAAAAAATGATTGAGCAGCACCCCTTTGATTTTGTACTTTTATGTATTTTATATTTCAAAGTTTACTTTAAAAGGCACATGCCCAGTAATTCCACTTTGAAAAATTACTCTTAAAAAATGAGCTAAGGTATATACCATTCACTTATTAATTCAGCAAATATGTACAAGAATGGACATTTATTGCAGCATTGTTTACAGAAATGAAAATGTAAAGCAGCCTAAATGCCCAGCATTATGAGATTGGTTAAATGTGGCCTATTCAATCAATGGAATACCACGCATCCTTTAAAAATAATGATAATATTTAAATCTATTGAAATAAATTGTTCAAGGTATACCGTTAAATAAAAAATTTACAGAATATGTGATCCCACTTTAAAAAATCTGTATACATACATGTTTTTAAAATGTCTGAAAGAATGTATGCCAAAATATTAATAGCATTTTTCTTTGGGGTCGTTTTTTTAATATATCTTTTTTTTTTTAAATCTAATTTCTAATTTTCTGTAAGAAGCATCCATTACCTGTGTAATTTTTTCAGGGAACAAAGATTTTCACAATGTATCACTAAATGAAAACACAGGTTACAAAACAGCATGTATAGTATGATACCATGTTTGTAAAAAATGTATATATTAAATATATCCTTGTATGTATAGAGAAACCAAAGAAAGCTAACAGGGCAAACAATAATAGTAGTTATCTATGGGAAAGTGATTTTCTTTAAAAAAATTTTTGTTTTTGTTCCCTAGTTTTTCTACAATGAACATGTATTATTTCTGTATTTAAGATTTTTTATTATTATTACTTTTAGGTAATAATCTCTACACCCAACATGAGGCTCAACTCACGACCCTGAGATGAAGAGTCGCATGCTCTACCAGCTGAGCCAGCCAGGTGCTCCTTATTTCTGTTATTTAAAAACTAGCAATAAAGGTTGAAAAAACCCAAGTTGGGTGTGTTAAGAAAAAAGGGGGGTGACCTCCATTTCTGTGACCTCCCCCCCCCCCCCCGCTTACCCATGCACCCGGCCCTCTCCACCCTCCCTTTGCTACCCGCTCCCTGGGGCTTACATTTTAAGAAGAGTGATCGCTCTGGTGAGGGGCTTGTTTTCAAAAGGGAAACTAGCTTGGTGCTCGTGGAGCCCGAGAGCTGGCAGTTCGTGTCTGTAACAGATTGTGAGAAATGAGTGCCTGGTGCTCATGCAAGCACAGCAAATTACAAAACGTACTAAAAATACTACAAAAGTGGAGATTCGCATTCTCTCTCCCCCAGAGGCGCATGCAAATTTAAGCAGTAAATGCAAATTCAGGAATTCGAGACAGACAGGAATACTCTAGGACAATACTCGGGTCTAAGGAGAAGTGTAGTTCGGAGGGTGGGAAGTGAATTCAGGCCAGTGTGAGTGAGCCCCGAACCCGGGGACAGGACAGCAGGCTCAAGGAGGACTGGGAGAGTCAACGATGTATTCAACAGTCAAGCATGGGGGCAACTGCCTGGCAGACATACAAATTCCGGGATAAAATGGAAAATGAGAAATTAGGCCATCAGAAAACGTCCTGTCCAGGTCTCATTCCAGTGCGAGGGGTTGAGGGGAAACCCAAGCCATGGTCCCTGTCTTCCACAGCTCCATCAAGTAAAAGAGGTGAGAAGTGGGCTCACCTGAGCTACCCGCCAAGGCACGGAGTGCTCCAGGTCACAGAGGAGAGAGAGGAATCAGGGCAGACATCATGGAGGACGAAGCGTCTCAGCTAGCCCTTGAAGGACAGGGAAGATTTGGACATCCAGAGAAAAGGATGGGAGGCTTTCCCAGCCGGAGGGTCTGGGCGGGAGCACAGGCATTAAGGGCAGGTGGTCGTAGTGGCACCTAAACTGGGGAGCCACGGAAGGTGTCTGCGAGAAGGCAGACACGAGCAGGACTTTCAGAGCTCTCTGTGGTGGGGAGTTGATGGGGCAGGGTGAGCGTGGAGGCAGAGGTCCCGCTCGGAGGCTCAGGCCTGAAGTGGGGCAGGCCGGCCGGCAGAGGGGCCGGGGGAGGAACTGCTGCAGTGGCGGACGAGCCAGGGCCTGTTTCCTGGGAGCGGCCTGGAGTCGAGCAGCAGCGGACTGCGGGGAAGATGCACGTCCCCTTCTCAGAGATGCCGTCCCCACGTCCCCGTAAAAAATCCAGCTCCTCCTCCTGGTCACCCTGAATTCTCACCCTGCTGTACTTTTCTCCAGAGCACTTACTGCTGACATACTCAGTTACTGTCTGTCTTGCTCCCAGAGCACGGAGCCCCACGAAGGCAAGACCTTTGTTTTTGTACGCTGCCGTGCCTAACAGTGAAGAGGAGCTCAGTAAATGTTCTGGAGGAATCATTAAGAGCGGAGATGAATGAAGGAAGAAAGGTTTCTGAGCGCCTGCTTTGTGCTAGGCCCTGCAGGGACCTCGGAGCAGGACTCAAAGTGGTTCTTACCCTTTGGGCATTTACGACAGGCAGGGGGAGGCTCTGGTATCCAGCTCAGGGACAGCCCCAGGCCGGAGATGCAGCAGGGCGAGAAGGGGGAGAGAAGCAGTGGCCAGCATAGCCGGCCCCGGGTGGTGTGGAAAGGCTTCCCAGGTGAGCACCGCTGGGCTGGCCCCGCAGGGACGGTGGGACTTGGCCAAACAGAGAGAGAGGAGGAGGGGAGTTGGCTATTCCAGCTGGGAGCCCAGAGCAGGCAAAGATAAGGTGCAGCAGAATCCTGGGAGCAACTTAGGAGTTAGAAGCAGAGCAGGATGGTTGCAAGAGGCAGGACAGGGTCTCAGAAGAGGAAGGAGGTGAAGTCTGAAGGGTGGGTAGGGCCTAGGCCCAGGAGTCCTCCACCGCCCAGCCATGGGCCTTTGTGTGGAAGAGACAGGAGTTAGGTCTTCGCAGTCGCCTCTGGGTTAAAGGGTACTAGGGGAATTAAGAACACAAGGATGGTCACGCAGCAGCTTACTCTCCTTCAGGCGAACGTCCAGTGGTGTCCGTAACATGCTCTGCATGGCGTCCACGAGGCCCTTAAAGAAGCTCTTGACGGGCTCGAACGAGAGGGGTTCGGGGTAGCACAGTTCTCCCAGGCTCATCTGCTGCTGCATCTCCTGCTCCGCGTCCCTGTACTCCTGCGAGGGTGTGCGGGGGGTCAGGGTGGCTCTGGGAGCAGCGGATGCTGTCCCAGGCTCCACCGCTGCACCCTGGGACAAACCCGGGCCAGCAAGGGTGGCCCCCACCCCGCCCCCGCACCTGGGAGCAGCCCAGGCTGTGCTCCCGGAAACAGCTCTGGCGAGACTGCACTGTTGACTTCTCCCTCCCTCCCTTCCTTCCATGTTCCTGGAGCTCTACTCAAGGCATGAGGAGCAGAGGAAGGAAGGAGGTTGGCTGACTGCACCTGCCCTTAAGTTGCTCACCACCTTGCAAGGGGCCCTGAAACTTTCCAGACACTGCCACTAGGGCTCTGCCTGACGTACAGGGGGATGAAAGGAACGACGGGCCAGTTTTCCTGGGGAAAGAGCCCTCTGGGCATGTCCAAAGGAGGGAGCAGGAAAACCACGTTCCAGGAGGGAAGTCAAGACCCTGGAAATTCAGCTGGAATGCCGACTGAGAGAATGTGCCCCCCACCGTGAGGACCTGTCCTGTTTACTGCCTGGACCTCACCCTTTAAATAGCCTTCCTGGGTTAAGTGTGGCTTTGCTAAGTAGAAGCTAGAAAACTCACTCTCCCAGCCTCCTTTGCACCGCGGTGCAGGCATGTGACCAGGCTCCTCCAATCCGAGGCCTGGGTGTGGGAGTGCTGGTGAGGCAGTGACAGCTGCTCGCAGTCTCGGGGGCAGCAGGGAGGTCTCAGTAAATGTTCATAATAGAATAAGGAATGAACTTGAGCACACCTGTTTCTGACCTTTGCCAACTCAGGGAACAGCTCCCTAGCCACCCATATTTCAAGCCAGAAGCTGGGCATCATCTTGGATTCCCCCTACTTCCACTCACCAATCCCGCTGCATCTCAAACCTGCCTGCCTCTCCTCACCCTGATGCCTGTCTGCTGGCCCTGGCCTCTGCAGTCCATCATCCTCCCTGTCACCAAAGTGACCTTCCAAAAGCATTACGCCGACCAGGCCGTTCCCCAATTCAAAACACTCCCCTGGCTCCCAAATCTTTACAGGACAGTCTAAACCCATGGCCAGGCACATATGGCCCTCCACTAACTAGCCCTGGCTTCCGGATCCAGCTGCATCTCCCAACAACCCCTCCTCCCTTGTACCCCTGCCCTGCCTCCAGCCAGGCTAAACCCTAGCGGTTCTCCAGCCTGCCAGGCCCTCATGTGCACATGATTCCTTTCTGCCTGGGATGTCCTCTCCGCTCTGTCCCTCTGTATATCCCTGGTGAGCTCCTCATGCTCCCACACCCAGCTCCACGGGCACCTCCCCTTAGAAGTCTTTTCTGACCCACACCCGCCATGCAGAACTGGACATTTCGTAGACATACTTTTGCTGGCTCGCTTGGGCTGCGTTGTAAATAACTTTCTGAGCATGTCTCCCCACCCTCAAGCTCTTAATGTCAAACAGGGGCCTGGCACAAGCAACTTGCTCAGTATATATTTGAAGAATACATGAGTGAGCAAATAGAAAGGAGGAATGATGGGGCGCCTGGGTGGCTCAGTTGTTAAGCGTCTGCCTTTGGCTCAGGTCATGATCCCAGGGTCCTGGGATCGAGCCCCGCATCCCTCTCTCGCTGTGTCTCTCTCTGTCAAATAAATACATCTTTTTCTTTTTTTTTTAAGATTTTATTTATTTGTCAGAGAGAGAGAGAGAGCACAAGCAGGGGGAGCGGGAGAGGGAGAAGCAGGCTCTCTGCCGAGCAGGGAGCCCGATGTGGGACTCGATCCCAGGACCCTGGGATCATGACCTGAGCCGAAGGCAGACACTTAACCGACTGAGCCACCCAGGTGTCCCTAAAATCTTTAAAAAAGAAAAAGGGAGGAATGATGAATGATGAACATCAGTAGCTCTGGCACCAGAGAATAAAGAAAAAAGATGATAAAGCCCTGAAACTGAATCTATGATACAAGAAAAACATTCTTCTCCATGGAAGCATCCCTTTGTATTAGATATCCCTACCAAGTACCATTATTTTTAAAGAAACAAACAAATGTACCCCTCTGTGCACCTTGCCCCTCTCAAAGTATAATATCCAATGTGCCTAGGAAAGCACCTCACCCAGAATTGTTAGGTGTATTCTTTTGTTAGCTAACAATGAGACACACGGGCTGAACTAAGGCCACATACACGCACAAGCCTAGAAATATTTGCCGTGGACTGGCTTAACTCGTTTGGTACTGCCTGATTTATTTGTTGGGTCTTATTTTCCAGTCAAAGGCTAATCTGTGATTAGACTCAGTGACACCTTTATTTAGTTGTCCCACAAGCCTGTAAAGCATCTTACAAAGGTTATCTAACACAGCAAAGTTTTCCTCTACGGCGAGAAAACGTAAGCCAAGACAACACCAGGATAAGAAAGTAAGCTGGAAGCCAGAGTGAGAGGAGGAACAAAGTGTATGCCGCCAAAAGCCATTTGAAACCTATGTAGCTCTGAGGTTGCCAGAAGCCAGGGCGAAGAAGGAAACGGGAGGGTTATGTGAGTAGGAAAGCCATCCCAGTGCACAGGGGGCCGAGCAGGAGGATCAGCACAAGAGGGGAGTTTCTCCTGTGGTTCCTTGGGAACAGGAACACCACTCTCAACAACATGTGTTCACTAATATAGCAATGAATCACAGGGGCTATTTCCTAGATGCTCCCTTGGTATAAGGTAATAGCCTCCAACAGAGCCCAGTGGCCAAAGAGTACCATCCTTCTCTCCCCTTTGAGCAAAGTGTGAGTCACGTCTTGGAGCCTGCTTGGTAGCTGGAAGGACCCCTGCCTTTCCAGGAGGGGGTCTCGAGTAAGAGTGCGCAGGCAGAGGGCCGGGCAGCCGTGCTGGTGGCTCTGGAGTCAGGCCGACCTGGGTTCTGATCACAGCTCTGCAGCCTATTAGCTTTGTGACCTCGGACGAGTCACTTCACCCTCCCTGGGCCTCAACTGCTCATTCATAAAATGGCGTGAGAACATCCACTTTGCAGAGTTTTAGTAAATATGAGAGCATAAAGTGCTTGGAACATAGAGCCCCCCCCCGCCCAAAATGGCGGCTGTTAATTTTATGTCGTTAGTCTAAGATGTATATACTCTTGCTAACAATGCCTATTTCCTTACCACTTGTGTGGGGGCAAGAAAGCCTGCATGCTGACAAGGCAATTCTCAGTGCATAAACCCTGTGTTCAATGCCACAGTAACTGAAATGAAATGCCGGGGGCGGGTGGGGGGGGTGGAGAGCAGGGGTCCGCTGTGAGGGCAGGAGTCCAGCATTACCTGCAGCAGCAGTATGGGATCGGGCTCCTGGCTGATACTCCAGACCCTGCTGGAGAAACTGTGCATGCCATCTATTTGCTCTTTGCAAGATTCGATTTGCTCCCTGTACGCCTGGAGGGTTAGCTGTGTGTTTTTATCAATGAATTTCTTGGCCAGCGTTTCCTCTTCATCAAGTAGTATTCTGAGTTCAGTGAATTTTCCCGTCAGCCAGGTTTTACTTGACTCTGCATGAGCCTGAAAAGAAACCAGTTGCAGATGATATCACTACCAACGAGGAAATCCGGAATAATCAACATGAAACAAATTATTACAACCTCTAAAAAGTGAGCTCAGGAAGGTGGTCGGGCAAGTGTAAGATCAGCTTGTAAAAATTCCAGCTTTCCCAAGTACCACCTATAACCAACTGGAAAATGCATGGAGAAATATAGTGGGAAAAAAATAGCAAGATACCGAAAAATAAACCTAACAAAAATTGTAATGAACTACATAAAGAAAAGCATAAAACTGCACTAAAAAGACATTTAAAAAAAAAAACCAAACCTCTGAATGTGTAGAAGAAAAGACCATATTCCTGGCTAGAAAGATTCATTATAGTCTACAAAGTCATTGCAATCCCAGTCTTAACATGTGGATTAAACAAATGGTAAATTATGATGGCAGAGAATAAGCACAAGAAAAGCCAAAAACTTCTTTTAAAAAGATCAATGAAGGATGAGCTGCCTTATTAAATATGAAAACAAACCGTAAAGCTACATGATTTAAAACCCTGTGGCTTAGGCACAGACAACGATCAAGAGCCAAAAGAGTTCAGAAATGAACTGTGTGTGTGTGTGTGTGTGTGTGTGTGAGAGAGAGAGAGAGAGAGAGAATGGTGGCACTTCAAATTACTGGGAGGAAAGAGTGAACTATTCCATAAATGGTATTGGTACAACATGCAATTAACCATGTATTTGAAAAAATATTTTGTTAGATCCTCATCTTATACCATATATAAAAATAAATGCAAACAGAACCCCACCTTGCCAAAGCAGTAGTCTTGCCAAAAAAATGAGACTCTGTGTCTGGTAACTCTAAATTTACTTTAGAGATCCAATTTAGAGGACGTGCAGAGAACAGAGGAACATGACAGGCATCAACTTGAGAAATATGCCAACCAAATACATTTTGAAAACTTTATCTCACTTCTAATTCAAACAAACAAAACGTGACATTTATAACACAGTTGGGAATGTGACCACTGGTTGGATACTGGATGATATAAGGGAACTGTTGTGAATTTTCACAGGTGTGATGATGATAACATGGCTGTGCGTGTTAAAAAAAAAAAAAAAAAAGCATCATCTTGTGGAAATAACACCCTAAACTTTTACAGATAAAATGGCATGTCTGGTATTTGCTTCTAAATAAATGGGTATGCTTGAGGTTTTCAACAACAAAAGATAAACAAATTCCACATAGATTAAAGCACTACACATTTAAAGCCATCTATCAGAATGAAATACAAAACAATTTTATTCTAAAAATTTGAGACCTTTGTAAGAGGAACCTAAAACTCAGATAGCTAAAAGGTAGCCATAGTGGGTTTGATCAGATAAAAAATGAAACTCTTCCTAAGAGGGAAGGTTCTGTAGACAACGGTTCCACGACAGGTAACAAACTACACAGGCTTATCATCCATCACATACAGTAAAAAAAAAAGAAATCATTTGATTTAAAATGGACCAAATGCATGTAAGTGCCAATAGCTGGATGAAGGGGTACGCAGCCTCTCAAACAGTCAAGGAAGTGAGCGATGTACCAGAAAATACCTTCTGGCCATCAGCCTGGAAGATAATAGAGTATCGAGTGATGTGTGGAGTAGGCACTTACCTACCCTGCGGGTCACAGTGTCTCTTGGCACTGCATTTTTAGGGGACAATGTGATGATATAAAAATTTTAAACGCAGCCATCCTTCGATGTAGCAATTCCTCTTGTAAGAATTGATCTCAGAGGAGGAGGAGCAAGATGGCAGAGGAGTAGGAGATCTAAATTCTGTCTGGTCCCAGGAATTCAGCTACATAGGGATCAAACCATCCTGAACACCTATGAACTCAACAGGAGATCGAAGAAGAGACTAGCAGCAACTCTCTGAACAGAAAAGCGACCACTTTCTGGAAGGTAGGACGTGCGGAGAAGTGAATCCGAGGCGATATTCGGGAGGATAGACGGCAGGGGAGGGGGCCTCCGTCAGCTGCTGCTACTGGCAAGTGGTAGAGCCGCGGAGCACAAAATCGGAACTTTTAAAAGTCTGCACCGCCGAGGGACGTCGCTCCGGTGGCTAAGCGGGGGGTGGAACCCTCCGGGACAGTGTGGTCTCAGGACCCTTGGGGTCACAGAAAGACCGGGGGTGCCTGAGTGTGGCAGAG
>NC_138382.1:51087128-51119048 GCF_054177405.1 Leptonychotes weddellii
ATGGAAAAAAGACAAATGGTGTTGGGAAAATTGGACAGCCACATGCAGAAGAATGAAACTGGACCATTTCTTTAGATCATACACAAAAATAGACTCAAAATGGATGAAAGACCTAAATGTGAGACAGGAGTCCATCAAAATCCTAAAGGAGAACACAGGCAGCAACCTCTTCGACCTCAGCCGCAGCAACTTCTTCCTAGAAACATCACCAAAGGCAAGGGAAGCAAGGGCAAAAATGAACTATTGGGACTTCATCAAGATAAAAAGCTTTTGCACAGCAAAGGAAACAGTCAACAAAACCAAAAGACAACCGACAGAATGGGAGAAGATATTTGCAAATGACATACCAGATAAAGGGCTAGTATCCAAAATCTATAAAGAACTTATCAAACTCAACACCCAAAGAACAAATAATCCAATCAAGAAATGTGCAGAAGACATGAGCAGACATTTCTGCAAAGAAGACATCCAAATGGCCTACAGGCACATGAAAAAGTGCTCAACATCACTCGGCATCAGGGAAATCCAAATCAAAACCTCAATGAGATACCACCTCACACCAGTCAGAATGGCTAAAATTAGTAAGTCAGGAAATGACAGATGTTGGCGAGGATGCAGAGAAGGGGGAACCCTCCTACACTGTTGATGGGAATGCAAGCTGGTGCGGCCACTCTGGAAAACAGTATGGAAGTTCTTCAAAAAGTTGAAAATAGAGCTACCATACGACCTAGCAATTGCACTACTCGGTGTTTACCCCAGATACAAATGTAGTGATCCAAAGGGGCACCTGCACCCCAATGTTTATATGAGCAATGTCCACAATAGCCAAACTATGGAAAGAGCCCAGATGTCCATCAACAGATGAATGGATTAAGAAGATGTGGTATATATATACAATAGAGTATTATGCAGCCATCAAAAAATGAAATTTTGGCATTTGCAATGACGTGGATGGAACTAGAGGGTATTATGCTAAGTGAAATAAGTCAATCAGAGAAAGTCAAGTATATGATCTCACTGATATGAGGAGTTTGAGAAACAAGAAAGAGGATCATAGTGGAAGGGAGGGAAAAATGAAACAAGACGAAATCAGAGAGAGAGACAAAGCATAAGAGAATCTTAATCTCAGGAAACAAACTGAAAGTTCCTGGAGGGGAGGGGGGTGGGAGGGATGGGGTGGCTGGGTGATGGACACTGGGGAGGGTATGGGCTATGGTGAGCGCTGTGAATTGTGTAAGACTGATGAATCACAGACCTGTACCCCTGAAACAATACATTATTTGTTAATAATAAAAAAAAAAACCTCCCAAAAAACAAGAGTCCAGGGCTAGATGGATAAAAAAAAAAAAAAAATCGATCTCAGAAAACATTTTCACACATGCATGAACATTTGTGTGCCGAGATGCTCACTACAGCACTGTTGGTGATAAAGTTGGGCAAAATTTTCGATATGGGAAGTATATATATGTTTATTATATACACTATGGCGGCATTCATACAATGAAATAACAGGTAGTGATTTAAAAGAAGGCAGTGTTCTGATACATGCTATAATATGGATGAACCATTAAGTCATGCTAAGTGAAATAAGCCATGATTTCCTTTTATGAAATATGTACAGTAGGCCAGTTCACAGAGACAGGAAGTAGATGAGAGGTTGCCAGGGGCTGGTGGGAAGGGAAGTGATTGCTTAGTAGTTACAGAGTTTATATTTGAGGTAGTGGGAAATTTTTGGAAACAGACAGTGGTTATGAGTGTACAACACTGTAAATGCAATTAGTCCCACTGAATCATACACTTAAAAATGGTTAAAATGGTAACTTTCGTTATGTATTATTTTACCACACACACACACACACACACACACACACACACACAGAACACAGTGGACCCATACGCCCCGGCATGGAAAACTCTCCAAGACATCACGTGAAAAAGGGCAAGCTACAGAATAATATATATATAGGATGATCCTATTTTTGTAAAAGATAACTAAACAAAAATTATATACGAATACAGGTATGCCGGCCTTCTGAAAGTTTGCGTTGGTCCACTTTGCTTTTAGAAAGACCTACATTAGTATGGCAATGTTTTTTGTTTTTTTTAAAAATTTATTTATTTGACAGAGAGAGACACAGCGAGAGAAGGAACACAAGCAGGGGGAATGGCAGAGGGAGAAGCAGGCTCCCTACTGAGCAGGGAGCCCGATGCGGGGCTCGATCCCAGGACCCTGGGACCATGACCTGAGCCGAAGGCAGACGCTTAATGACTGAGCCACCCAGGCGCCCCTAGTAATGGTTTTTGTCTTAAAAGCGAAAATCCTCTTCAGGTTTCCCTCAGTTAGAAAACGGGTATTAATGTAAGTCTTTTCTGGGCGCCTGGGTGGCTCAGTTGGTTAAGCGACTGCCTTCGGCTCAGGTCATGATCCTGGAGTCCCGGGATCAAGTCCCGCATCGGGCTCCCTGCTCGGCAGGGAGCCTGCTTCTCCCTCTGACCCTCCCCCCTCTCATGTGCTCTCTGTCTCTCTCATTCTCTCTGTCTCAAATAAATAAATTAAAAAAATCTTTAAAAAAAAAATAATGTAAGTCTTTTCTAAATGTGAAGTGGCTTAACTCAAATTTTAAAAAAGCAGGGAATGCTCTTTCCTTTATGCCCTTTCTACCTACAAAAGGTTTCACAGATCACTATTTTTTGATAGCGGGGGGAAACCTGTCTATGCATCTGTATGTTTGCAAGTGCATTTATTTTTTTAAAGATTTTTATTTGAGAGAGAGAGAGATAGGACATGAGAGAGAGAGCACAAGAAGTGGGGAGGGGTAGAGGGAGAAGCAGACTCCACTGAGCAGGGAGCCCGATGCGGGGCTCGATCCCAGGACCCTGAGATCATGACCTGAGCCGAAGGCAGACGCTGAACGACTGAGCCACCCAGGCGCCCCTCATATGTGGAATTTAAGAAACAAAGCAAACAAAGGAAAAAGAGAGAAATAAAAATACAGACTCCTAGCTACAGACGATAAATGTGGTTGCCAGAGGGGAGGTGGGTGGGGGGATGGGGGGATGGGTGAAATAGGTGATGGGGATTAATAGTGCTGTTACTGTGATGAGCACTAGGTGATGTGTGGGATTATTGAAGCACTGTATTGTACACCTGAGACTATAACGCACATTCATTATACTGGAATTTAAAAAAAAAATCATTCTTCAAGCAGACCACTATTCACATTTTGAGGGTGTTTTTTGTCTGTACAGGTATATGCTTTTCTATAGTTTGAGACATATTCTCTATACAATTCCATACAACTCTAATACAGAGACATATCTATACAACTCTACTATCATCTCTATACAGTTCTAATATACAAATGTTCCCACTTTGGAGGTAAGGCCTGGTGGTTCATTTCCTTGTGTGATTTGTCGTTTGTATCCTCCTCTTGTCTTCAGCAGGTGTTTTCCGTGGCATCCTGTATGCCTAGGGTTGTGAGAGCACAGCTTGAGAGCCCTGTGGCTGGAGCTCCTGCAGGGCACTCTGTCAGTTTCAGTAGTTCCAGACCTGTTGTATATGAATTTTTCAGTTTTTGCTTTTTTAAGATTTTATTTATTTATTTGAGAGAGAGAGTGCACAAACAGGGGAAGCGGCAGGCAGAGGGAGAAGCAGGCTCCCCCCTGAGCAGGGGGCCTGATGTGGGGCTTGATCCTGGGACTCCAGGATCATGACCTGAGCCGAAGGCAGACGCTTAACTGACTGAGCCACCCAGGCGCCCCTGAATTTTTCAATTTTGAGGGTCCATGAACTCAGACTTGCATTCTTCTCAGTACAGTCCTGTTGTTTGGTTTATTTGTTTTGCTGGTGACTCTCTTTTTGCCCATGACCCTAGGTGGCTGACAAGATTCCTTGCCCCTGGGGCGGCTGGGTGGCTCAGTCAGTTAAGCGTCTGCCTTCGGCTCAGGTCATGATCCCAGGGTCCTGGGATCGAGCCCCACATAGGGCTCTCTGCTCAGTGGGAAGCTTGCTTCTCCCCCCCGCCGCCGCTACCCCTGCTTGTGCTCTCTCCCTCTCTCTCTCTGTCAAATGAATAAATAAAATCTTAAAAACAACTAAAAAGATGCCTTGCCCCTTTCCCAGGCCAGTGGGTGGCGTTTTTCCCGTGCCTGGCTCATGGATGACGCGGTGCTCTGTGCTCCTGGCTTGGTGCAAGTGGCAGGTACCCAGAGCCCCCTCCGAGACAGCCGGGCCCCCAGTGTGTGGAGTGGCTGTCATACACTCCACCCTGCCTTGGTTACTCAGCTCAGCTTCTGCACGGCCCTGCCAGCAAGTACCCTCTTTGTTTTGGGCAACTAAGGATTTCTGCTTTTCGGCCTTTGTGGGTTTGCTTTTTGTTTTTGAGCTTAGTCATATAATTTAAAGTTTTGCCCATTGTGTATCAGCATTTCTGTGTGTTTGAATGAGCAAGGGGGATTCCCCGCGTCAGCTCCTTCTCCCCTTATCGACCAGAACTCTATGTCACTTCATATATGGAGGCTTTGTTGTGGCTTAAGGTCATAATACCTCCCTGTGTCATGGAAAGTTCTTTATCAGTGTCAGTGTTAGAGACTGTATATTCCATTATACGGCTCTACCATAATTAAGCCATTTTCCTAATGTTGAACATTTCGATCATTTCCAGTTTCTCACTAGCATAGAGTAACACCGCAGCGAACATGTTTTGTTTATTCCCTTTGGACACACCCCTGTGTGGGCTCTGTGGGCACAAACATTTAGGACTGTCATGCGCTCTGCCGAACTTTGACCCGTGTACTTTGTAGCAGAGAAGTCAGGGACAGCTGTGCTGCTCCATGCTCGCCTGCGGAGAGGCGGCGCCGGGGAAAAAGGCCATGCGCCTGGAAATTAATCCATGAAACACCTCTGTAAGCAAACGAAAGCCAATAAACTCGTGGTCCAAAGTCCGCTGTCACTTCTCTCTAGTTCCTCCTCCCATTGACCAGACGCAGCCTGAAGGAGGAGCCTGGAAATTCATGTGCAGGAGTCAGCCCCTCTCCCTGCCGAGCAGGGCTGGGGGAAGGGCAGGAAATGGACCTGAGGCACCGAGGCCTAGCCTGGCACCCTGGGGAGGGAAACCAACAGCCTCCGTTCCTGGCTCTGTGCCTTTCCCTGGGACCCACCAGAGCTGTAGGGACTGAACCACAGCATAGGGTCAGGGGGCCCGTGATGGGACAGACGGCAGCCTTTGCCACGGTGGGAATGGGAAGATGAGGACTCGGCCGGGCCATGCTGCTGTTGACGCTGACGGTGCCACCCATCTCTACCGCCCCCACCGGGCAAGGCCACGGCCACCTGCCCGAGTCGCCAGGACATCATAGCTAACAGGGACAGGGCAGGGTTGGGGAGCAGTGGGATGCCCCTGAGAGGCGCCCATAGAAGCGTTGTCCAGAGTCGTACTGAGATATCAGCAAAACCGCTCTTTCCATTCTCGTGGGCTCCTCACCCCCAACAGGACCCGGACAGGCCTCCGGCGCCCTGGGCCCAGATGGAGTCGCAGCAGCCGGCACTCCAGGTACAGAATCCCCCACTCACCCATGAGTGGACTTCGTCGCTGCCCAAGTTCCTTCTGTCCCCAGTCCCTAACCTTTTCAACTAGACTATTCAGGCCCTCACCTGGCCCCGGCCCACTCCAGTGTGGGATCCATTTTCACTTTGAATCAATGTGGCCCAAACCACTAGACAGCATACTTCCTTGTTTCATTGCCAGAATTCCCTCCCTTCCTCCCATTCTCTCTCTCTCTCTCGTTCTTTTTAACTATTTGCATGATCAGCCTTAAGCTTACACCTTAAGTCTTCTTGTGGATGTTTCCAAACAGTTATTCCTGGACTGAGAGTTATAACAATGTGTTGTGTCATTAAGCTGATTTTGTGCATTATTCTTTACGAAGTGGAGCTGTGGAAACTGGCCAGGAGATTATTTGCTCTCTTGGTTTCTAGAAAGGTGCTCCAGGGTGCCTGGGTGGCTCAGTTGGTTAAGCGACTGCCTTCGGCTCAGGTCATGATCCTGGAGTCCTGGGATCGAGTCCCATGTCGGGCTCTCTGCTCGGCAGGGAGTCTGCTTCTCTCTCTGAACCTCCCACCTCTCATGCTCTCTATCTCATTATCTCTCTCAAATAAAAAAAAAAAAAAAAATCTTTAGAAAGGTGCTCCATTGACATACATTGCCTCCAAAATGTGTCTACAAATCAAGAGTTTGGCACACGTTTTCTTTCCTTCATTGGGTCGTTCAGTAGAGATATATCTGTGTCTATGTTCCCTGACCCCTAGAAACCATGTTATCAAGGTAGACTAATTCCCAGGCTAGCCCAAAGCCAATTTAACCGATATTACATGTGGCTGGTATCAGCTAGCCTCAGAACCTAACCACTGTATAGGAAACAGACTTGGGGAACTCCACAGATCATGCCAAACCACATATATAGTTCCTGCCCCACTAAAAAGAGAACATGACCTCATGGGGAGCCTGTCCACCAGGTACCAGGGGCCGTTCTGTTGTGTGGGCTGATGTTTGGGCTGAGGAGAGAGGCTGACCTCTGTTTTGCTTTTATTTATTTTTTTAATGATTTTCTGTTTTATTTTTAAATCGCACTAGTAGTACATGAACACGTTCATTTTTGTTTTTAAAGTTCACAAGAGTATATTAGAATACAGTATAGAACTATAGAAAATGCAAAATGGGAGTACCTCTTCACCATCCCCCCAGTCAGGTTTTCCCAAACATGACCAGAACTAACAGACATTTAAATGCACTTGCAAGGGCCCCTGCGTGGCTCAGTCGTTAAGCGTCTGCCTTCGGCTCGGGTCATGATCCAGGGTCCTGGGATCGAGCCCCGCATCGGGCTCCCTGCTCTTCGGGAAGCCTGCTTCTCCCTCTCCCACTCCCCCTGCTTGTGTTCCTGCTCTCACTGTCTCTCGCTCTGTCAAATAAATAAATAAAATCTTTAAAAAAAAAAAAAATCAATTCAAAATCCCAGCAGGTTTCCTTTAATTAACTAGATGATTCAGGGGCGCCTGGGTGGCTCAGTCGTTAAGCGTCTGCCTTCGGCTCAGGGTCACGATCCCGGGGTCCTGGGATCAAGCCCCGCATCGGGCTCCCTGCTCTGCAGGAAGCCTGCTTCTCCCTCTCCCACTCCCCCTGCTTGTGTTCCTGCTCTCACTGTCTCTCGCTCTGTCAAATAAATAAATAAAATCTTAAAAAAAAAAAAAAATCCACAAGTGAAATCATATAGTATTTGTTTTTCTCTGATTGACTTATTTCACTTAGCATAATACCCTCTAGATCCAGCCATGCCGTTGCAAAAGCAAGATTTCATTGTTTTTTATGGCTCAATAATATTCCTTCTATATATACTACATCTTCTTTATCCATTCATCAGTTGATGGACACTTGGGTTGCTTCCATATCTTGCTGTTGTAAATAATGCTGTAATAAACACAGAGGCGCATATATCTTTTTGAATTAGTATTTTCATATTCTTTGGGTAAACATCCAGTAGTGGAATTACTGGATCATATGGTAATTCTATTTTTAATTTTTTTTTTTAAGATTTATTTATTTTTTTGACAGAGAGCACAAGTAGGCAGAGAGGCAGGCAGAGGGAGAGGGAGAAGCAGGCTTCATGCTGAGCAGGGAGCCCGACGCAGGGCTTGATCCCAGGACCCTAGGATCATGACCTGAGCCAAAGGCAGACGCTTAACCGACTGAGCCACCCAGGCACCCCTCTATTTTTAATTTTTTGAGGAGCCTCCGTACTGTCTCCCACAGCGGCTACACCAGTTTGTTCCTTTTCCTCCACATCCTCACCAACACTTAATGTTTCTTGTGTCTTTTTTTTTTTTTTTTTAGATTTTATTTATTTATTTGAGAGAAAGAGAGAGCACAAGCAGGGGGAGCAGCAGAAGGAGAGGGAGAAGCAGGTCCCCCACTGAGTGGGGAGCCCGATGCGGGGCTCGATCCCAGGACCCTGGGATCATGACCTGAGCTGAAGGCAGACGCTTAACCGACTGAGCCACCCAGGTGCCCCTTTCTTGTGTTTTTGATTTAAGCCATTCTGACGGGTGTGAGATGGTATCTCATTGTAGGTTTTCTTTTTCTTTTTTTTTTTTTTAAGTAGGCTCCACAGTCAAAGTGGGCCTCGAACTCATGACCCTGAGATTAAGAGTTGGATGCTCTACCGACTGAGCACCCAGGTGCCCCTCCTTACGGTTTTAATTTGCATTTTCGTGATGGGTAAAGTGATGCTGAGCATCTTTTCATACGTCTGTTGATCATGTGGATGTCTTCTATGGAGAAATGCCCGTTTATGTCTTCTGCCCACCTTTTAAAAAAAGATTTATTTATTTATTTGGGAGAGAGAGAGAGCATGCGTGCATACAGGACCGTGGGGAGGGACAGAAGGAGAGAATCTTCAAGCAGACTCCCTGCTGAGTGCAGAGCCTGATGCAGGGCTTCATCTCATGACTTGAGATCATGACCTGAGCGGAAACCAAGAGTTGGATGCTTAACCAACTGTGCCACCCAGGCACCCCTGTCTTCTGCCCACTTTTATTTGGATTTTTTGTTTTTTGGGGGGGTTGAGTTGTATAAGTTATGTATTTGTATGGAACCACAAAAGACCTCAAAGAGCCAACAGAATTTTGGAAAAGGAACAAAACTGGAGGTATCACAATCCCAGATTTCAAGATAATCTATGAAGCTGTAGTGATCAAGACAGTATGGTACTGGCACAAAAATAGACAAATAGATCAGTGGAACAGAACAGAGAGCCCAGAAATAAACCCACAACTATACGGTTAATTAATCTAAGACAAAGGAGGCAAGAATATGCATGCAATGGGAAAAAAACAGTCTCTTCAACAAATGGTGTTGGGAAAACTGGACAGCTTTGTGACAAAGAATGAAACTGGACCACTTTGTTACATCATACACAAAAGTAAATTCAAAATGGTTTAAAGACCTAAATGTTAAAGACTTGAAACCATAAAAATCCTAGAAGAGAGCACAAGCAGTAATTTCTCTTACATCGGCTGTAGCAACATTTTTCTAGATATGTCTCGTAAGGTGAAGGAAACAAAAGCAAAAATAATCTGTTGGGACTACATCAAAATAAAAAGCTTTTGCACAGCAAAGGAAACAATAAAATCAAAAGGCAACCTCCTGAATGGGAGAAGATATTTGCAAATGACATATCCGAGAAGGGGTATGGCTGAATTTTTAAATCTCTGTTTCTTGACCAGGAATGGAAACATAAATGCCCCCAAGAGCCAGGCTGGTAACAGTGAGGGAGGTGATCAGGTGGGGGCTGGGAGACCTGGAGACAGGTACCCTTCTTGTGGGGGTGTCCACTGCTCAGGTCTGACAGCTCCCATGTGGGAGTGCAGGCCTAGGACAGCCACATCTTCCTACTTTTCTATATTTAAATTTTTCTACAGATCAACCAACCAACCAACCAATCAGTCCCAGCTTTAAAATGCTGACCACTAATTTCATTCTTCTTAGTACCTTCTGAGGGTCACTGAACTGTAAGTCTAATAAACCGTGTGCAGGATTTGTATGCTGAAAACTTCAAAATGCTGACGGAAGAAAACAAAAATCTAAATAAATGAAGAGATATGCATTCACGGATGGGAAGATAACATTGTAAAGATGTCACCTCTTACATGCTGAATACAATCCTTCCCAAATCCCAACAAAGTAGTAGAGCTTATAGACAAGATCCTTCTAAGATTTAAATGGAAAGGCAAAGGAACCAGAACAGCTAAAAGGATTTTGAAAATGAATATAGTGGGAGGCATCAGTTATTTCAGGGCTTATTCTCACCTCTAACAATCAAGACCATGTGATAATGGTAGAGGGAGAGACTCATAGATCGATGCAACAGAATAGAGAACCCAGAAATAGCCCCACCCAAGTACAGCCAACTGATTTTCAACAAAAGCAATTCAATGGAGAAAACATAGTCTTTCAACAAAAGGTGTTGGAGCAACTGGATATCCATGAGGAGGAAAAAAAAAAACTTGAGCTAAATCTCACACCTTGTACAAAAAAGTAACTCAACAAGAATCATGGACTTCAATGTAAAATGTAAAATTATAAAACTTTTAGAAAAAAAAAAAGGAAATCTTTGGGATCTAGGGCTAGGCAAAGAGCTCTTAGTCATGACACCGAGGGCACAATCCATAAAAGAAAAAAAAATGGATAAACTGGACTTCTTTGAAATTAAAAACTTTCACTCTGCAAAAGCCCCTGTGAAGACAATGAAATGTCAAACCCCAGACTGGGAGAAAATATTCGTAAGCCACATACCTGACAAAGGACTCCTATCTAGCATAGACAGACAACTCTCCAAACGCAGCAGTAAAAAAAACAAACAACCAGACAAACCAATCTGGAAGTGGTAAAAAGACATGAAGAGGAGACCTCTCACCAAAAAGGACAGACATGCGGCCAATAAGCACACGGAAAGGTGTTCAGCATCACCAGCCGCTGGGGAAATGCAAATGAGGACCACTGCACACCTGCCAGGACGGCTAAAATACAAACCTGTGCGAATACTGCATGTGGGCCAGCAAGAGCGGAAACTGGATCTCTCATCGCTGCTGGTGGGAACGTAAGATGACACAGCCGCTCTGCACAATGTTTTGGCAGCTTCTTAAAAAGCTAACCATACAAGCTCCATAGGACCCTGAACCAGCACTCGGCATTTATCCTAGAGAAATGAAAACTACATCCAGGGGCGCCTGGGTGGCTCAGTCATTAAGCGTCTGCCTTTGGCTCAGGTCATGATCCCGGGATCCTGGGATCGAGCCCGGCATTGGGCTCCCTGCTCAGCGGGAAGCCTGCTTCTCCCTCTCCCACTCCCCCTGCTTGTGTTCCCTCTCTCGCTGTGTCTCTCTCTCTCTGTCAAATAAATAAATAAAATCTTAAAAAAAAAAAAACAAACTACGTCCACACAAAAACCTGTACACAGCTGCTCAAAGCAACTTTGTGATAGCCCCAAACCGGAAACAACTAAAATGTCCGAACATAGATGAAAGGTTCAAATTAAAAAAAAAAAAAAAAAGCGGCATGTGAGTACTACTGGATGGCTGGGATATTATTCAGCAATACGAAGGAATGAACTACCGATAGACAAAACAACTTGGATGGATCTCGAGGGCATTATGTTGAGTGAAAAATATCTCAAAGGTCATACACCATATGATTCCATTTTTATGACATTCTTAAATGCCGTAATTATAGAGATAGAGAACGGATTAGTGATTGCCTGGGGTTAGAGACTGTTGGGGGGGAGGAGGCAGGGATGACTACAAAGGTGTTGCCTGAGGTACATCTTGGTGGTGATGGAATCGTTCTGTATTTTGGTTGCTATTACCCGAATCTACCAGTATGAGAAATTGACATAGAACTATATACACACCCCATCAATGCTGGTTTTGATGTCGCAGTGGAGTTAGGGAAGATCTAACCCTTGGGGCAAGCTAGGGGAAAGGTACACTTCTCTGTTCTACCCTTGCAACATCCTGTGAATCCGTAATTATTTCAATATAAAAGTTTAAAAGTTGGGGAAAAGGTTCAAAGAAAGAAAATACCATTTCTTAGATGAAGCTGAAATGTACCCCCTTAGGCTCTGCACACGGGTCCTAATTCTTTCCTTGAGGGCCCCCAAACCATATCTGCCGAGAGATTTGCAGACAGTGACTCCATACCAGGATTCTGTTCTTCCGGCTGAGCGGCCCAAAGCACCTCCCCCATCCCTTCCTGAATCTTTTCAAATAGATGTATTTGCCTGAGCCCCCGAGAAATGTTCTTGGCAACATGAAGGACACTATTAATAACGCAGCTGGGGCCACAGGTGTAAACCACAACTGTCCCCAGCACGCTGGGGCATGGAGCCACAGACCATGCATGCTGGGCCAACAGGGGGCCAACCCCGTGGCCTGGCTTGGGCATCGGCATCTCCACTCTGCTGCAGGCCTGGCCTCAGGACGTCCTGGGTCCCAGCTACTCCCACGGCCAGAGCCAGTCTCTCTGCCTGACTGTGGGGGTCGGTCCAGGGTTCACAGAGCCCTCAGGGCGAGAGGCGCTGGGAGGGCATCCCACTCCAGGCCCCATTTCGAGGATGGGGCAGCCGAGACTGAGAGGGCAAGGGACCAACTCAGTTCGCATAAAAGGACCAAAAGACCCAGAACAACTTTTTTAGAGTCAAATGGCAGCTCAAATGGTAACATCAGTCCCAACTTCCCATTTCAAGCCCACAACAGAATCCATTTAAATAAACAGTGCTATGAAAGGAGAAGCCTGAAGAAAGGACTTCCTTATGGAAATATATTTATACCCTATTTATGTTCTTTCAACAAAGCAGTGACACCCAAAGAGCTATTTGCACCTTCTTTACGCTGCATTTTGCTTTGTTTAAGGTGACTTGGGGTGCAAGGGATGGACGACTAGTCCCTCTAAGAGAATGGCCTTGGTGGTGGCGGCAGGAAAGACTGTTCCTCCATTTTGTGAGGCACTGTGGGGCAAGACTAGGGCGCTGGGCAGAGGTAGATCCACACGAAGCTAACAACACAGAAGCTTCAGGCTCCTCTCTGGCCCGGCCCCTTCATGGTCTTACACCTGATTTTGTGTTCTTTTTCTTCAAAAGAACCTCCCTAAATTCTGGAAGTCCCAAACCCCACCAAACCGGATCTGCCCCTTTGAGGTTTTTATTTCCCCTTGGCTCCACACTGAGGAGAGCCTTGTGTCCGAGAGGAAGTGTGGACATCTCAACTAGAATAAGGAAGAAATGTCCACTTGCCTTGAGCTTCTCAGCAGCGTCTTCTATTTGGGTTATGTTGCCAACTTGCTGGTGCTTCTTGGCTTCCAACTGCTTTAAACATTCTTGGATGAGTTTCTGTATGTGAAGGAGTTAGGAAAAATTAATACTGTGACTCTTGAGATAACAAGCCACCCTGGGGGTCATCTCCCACCCCTGTATTTTGCTTCAGTTGAGGTATCTGAGACTCAAAAGGTGAGATGACTGGGCCCAGAGTCACGGGGCAAACTGGAAGATGAGCTGGAACTAGGGTCCCTCTGATCCTCAGAGGCCCACGTCAGATATTCTTCAAACCTTGACGCCCCCTCCCTTTTTTCTAGAACAATCCTACTATGACCTGATTTTCTCAAATAGGACCTTAAGGCAAACAGCTTGGGGCAGGGGAAGAGCATTCACTTACAGAGTCAGTATTAACTGAGCACCTACTATGTGCCAGGCCCTGTCATAGGGGCTGCTCTCGTGGAACGTACATTCCAGGGAGCCTGTGGCCCTCTGGCCTGGACAGGGGTTCAGAAAACCTGCATGTGTAAGGTCTGTGGGGGTTCATGCTCCCATCTCTCTCCCACCTGAAATGGCTCCCTTCCATATCTCTGTTTTGTGACTGCTGTTTTTCCACAGGTGTGCTCTGCGACCCTCTTCCCCACAGGTCTGACCTCACCTCTATCTGGGCCTTCTTACGGCTGGCCTTACACTCAGCTGCGGGGCCCAGGTCTGGCTGCCCAGCCAACGGAAAGCTTTCTGAGGGCAGGCCTGCTCCATTCCTGGCTCCGCCCCCAGGGACCAGGGAGTGACCCAGAAGCATCTGCTCAATTGAACACAATGACCAAGGGCTGCCAGCTTCGAGTGGACAGCTGGAGGCACCCAGGAAGCTGTGAGGAGCACCAGCCCCAGAGTCACACGGGACCTCCTAGATCTGAGTCCTGGTTCCCCCTTCATGGGAACCGAGTGAGTGACTTCACCGCTCTAAACCTGTTTCCTCAGCTATAAACATGGAGCTAACCCCACGGCGTCACCACAGAGAATGAGAAGTACACAGAGCGCTGGGTGCAGTGCTTGGCAGGCACTAAATACTCGACAGAGTTCTTACTGTCATTGTAACATCCAACAAGCATTTGCTGCTGTGGGCAGCTGTATTCTAGGTAGTGGGTGGGGATGGGGACACAATGGTAACCGAAGTACAAGCCATAGCCTCAAATTCCAGGAGCACGTCCTCACCCCACTGTGATTTCTAAGCCTTCAAGTCTAGCTGCTGTCCATCACCCTTCCAGTCCCAGGATGCTTCTCCTGTCAATGCTACCTGGTAAAATCCTACTCAGCCTTCAAGGACAGTTCCAATGGCACTCCTCCAGGAAGTCTTCCTAGGCTCCCTCTTCCTATTTCACATTGTCTTCTCTCTGGCTTCCCAATTACAATACTTACCACACTGTATTGTCACCATCTGTTCTCACCCCACCAGCCAGTGAACTCCTCCAGATGAGGGAAGA
This sequence comes from Leptonychotes weddellii, assembly GCF_054177405.1. Taxonomy (NCBI): domain Eukaryota; kingdom Metazoa; phylum Chordata; class Mammalia; order Carnivora; family Phocidae; genus Leptonychotes; species Leptonychotes weddellii. The sequence goes on from NC_138382.1 coordinate 51,101,471, forward strand.
ATTGATCTATTCCTTAGCTCATGGCACAAGGTATGTGCTGAATGGATGTTTGATGAGCGGATGGAAGGATGATGGATAAACAGGTGAGTGGGTAGATGTGTGAACACAAAATGAGTTCATAGGTAGGTAGGTGGGTGGGTGGACCTGCCCTTGAGACACCCAAGCCCTATCTCTGGAAAGCAGCCATGTTAACTCTGGAGACAGCCTCTGAGGAGCTATTATTATTACAACCATTATATAGATAAGAAAAGGAAGACCTTGGAGGCAGAGGCAGGCCTGAAACCCAGGACTCCACCAACTGGACCAGCCCCCACAATGCCCATTTTCATCCTGGAGCTCCAAGGTTGTCATAATGTGAAGAGAAAGGTCATTAATCACAGAAGACTTCTAGGAGGAGGAAGGGGTAGAATCTACATCTGTCAGAGACAGGAGGGCCTGCCTATCCCAGGGAGGCAGACGGATTTGACCAGAGCCACAGAACAAGTTGTCCCCAAGGGCGGAACAAAAGTCTAGAGCCCCTGACCACTATTAGGATTCCGCACGGGTGAGGGCTCCAAGGTGAGAATGGGCCAGTGGGGGCAATCCAGCTGTGGAGTCCTGGACTGAAAGCCAGCCTCAGCTTCCAGAACCTTCCTTTTCTTATCAATAAAATGGCTGTCACAGCTCCCCACAGGCTGTTAAATGCGTGGAACCGGAACTGGCGGGGTGGGGGGGGGGAAGGGGGGGAGGGGGAAGGGGGGAGGGGAAGGGCGGAGTGGGTGGCTGGAGGCGGCTCCTAGGGCAAGCAATCAAGCACTCCCCAGCCCCCGCCTGTGAACTCCAGGAGAGAAAACCAGAGATGTCTGTGTGGCTTTTCATCTGCGTTAAAGAGCAGACCTGGGGCGCCTGGGTGGGTCAGTCGTTAAGCTCTGCCTTCGGCTCAGGTCATGGTCCCAGGGTCCTGGGATCGAGCCCCATATCGGGCTCCCTGCTCCGTGGGAAGCCTGCTTCTCCCTCTCCCACTCCCCCTGCTTGTGTTCCTGCTCTCACTCTCTCTCTGTCAAATAAATAAATAAAATCTTTAAAACAAAAGGGGGGGCAGACCTTCTTCCAACCCAAGGGCAGTGTGGTGGACCCGCCGTGGTGGACGAGGTCAAGGACATGTGCGTATCAGCCGGGGCTCCCAAGTTCTCACTCCCAAACCCACCTCCTCTGAGGCTTAACTGCCCGTTCGCAACAACCCTCCGGCTCCAGGCCTAACCAGGACCCGGCCGCCAGCCCGGCACGCCCCTCCCCGCCCGTTGCGCCCCCCGCGCGCCGCCCGCGTCCCCACCTGCACGTGCACCGCCTCCTCCAGCGCCAGGCCGACCGGGTGGCCGCGGTGCGCGCCCAGCACCGGACAGAGCGCGCACACGCAGCGGCGGCAGCGGCGACAGAAGAGCTCGGCCACGCGGTCGCCGTGCTCCGGGCAGCGCCAGCCGCTCGCGTCCTCGCGCTCCGCGGGGCCCGGCTCCCCAGGTGTCCCGCTCTGCGCCCCTGCGCCCGCCATTCAGCCTTCGGCTTCGGGCGGCCGCGGTGCGGGGGAGGGGCTCCCGCGGAGAATCGAAAGCTGGGCGGTGGGGCGGGGCGGCCCCGGGCCGGCCCAGCTCCCGCAGGCAGGATGGCTGCGCGTGCCCGGCCGGCAATAGCGGCCGTCTCGGCCCCATGTTGCCCCGCGGGCTGCGCGCCCGCCGCGTCTGACCCGGCAGCTTCCGCGGCGCGGAGGGCCAGGCCCCGCCTAGCGGCTCGGAGGTGGCGGCAGCCGGAGTGGGGCTCGCTCCCGGAGGGCTGGCTTAAAGGAGGGGGGCTTCCCCGCGCAGTCTTGCGAGTCCCGTCACTCTCGGAGAACTGCAGCCCTGTTGGCTGTGGCCTCCCCCGGTGGTGTGCGTTACCGACACCTTTCACTTCCCCTTGATTCTCTCTGCCCTTTCCCCAGGAGAAATCACCATTCCCGCAACTGTCGGAATCACTCTGGAAACTCTGATTGCCCCGGGCTGTCTCCGCGTCCACCAAATGTAAATTGGTACAGCCAACATGAAAAGCACTATGGAGTTTCCTCAAAAAATGAAAAATGGAATGGAACTACCCCATGATCAGCAGTCTCCCTTCTGGGTATATATGAGAAGATTATGAAGTCAGTATCTGCAAGAGATATCTGCACTCCTGGGTGCATTGCAGCATTATTCACAATAGCCAAGACGTGGAAACAACCAGTGTCCTTCCAGGAATTAATGGATAAAGATGTGCCGTGTGTATATACGGTGAAATGTTATTCAGACCTAAAAAAGGAAATCCTGCCATTTGCCACATGGATGAGCTTGGAAGACTTTATGCTCAGTGAAATAAGCCAGGCAGAGAAAAACAAATACTGTTGAGTTTCACTTATATGTGGAATCTAAAGAAACAAAAACAAAAACAGTTGAACTCCTAGCAACAGAGTGGAATGTGGTTGCCCAGGGCTTTGGGGGTGGGGTAAAGGGTACAAACTTTTAGTTGTAAGATGCCTTAGTTCTGGGGATCTAAGGTACAGCCTGGTGCCTATAGTTAATAATACTGGACTGTATACTTGAAATTTTCTTCGTGTAGATCTCAAGTGTTCTCACCACACACTATGTGAGATAATAGATGTGTTAATTAACTTGATGGTGGTCATCATTTTAGAAGGTATACATATATTAAATCATCACATTGTATATCTTTAAAAGTCATGTACCATCTAAATATATACAACTTTTGTCAATCGTTACCTCAATAAAGTTGGAAAAAAAAAATTCTCAGTTCCTATCCTTGGCTCTTGAATACCTTTGATCCCTGCCCTGTCTATGCTCTCTACCTTTTGTTTCCAGACCAGGGAATAGGCGGTCTTCTCTGCTTGGGACCTCTCTTCCCCAAATACCCTTTTCCCTGCCTACTTCTATTTATCCTTCAGGTGTCTGCCTAAATATCACCTCCTCCAGGAAGCCTTCCTTGCTTCTCTCCCAGAGCAGCCCACACTTCCCCATCCTGGCCCTCCTCTTCCTTCCAACCATAACTAAAAACTTCAGAGGGCAGGGACCAAGTCTGTTTTATCTATTTCCCAGCCTGGTCTCTGGCCCAAACAAGTAGATACTTAATTGGTATTTGTAGAACAAATCAAGAAAAGGAAAGCTCCAGGTATTAAAATGTCTAGGCAGATGTTGTTTATTATTTTCTTACATTCTTTCCATTGTACGATTTCACATCTATTTATTTTCACTTTTATTTCTTAATTTTTTTTTTACAAAGGTAAAAGGAACTTCAGAAACATTAATACAATCAAACTATTTCAGGCACGGTTTCATATTAAAAGCATAGATCTATTTTTGATTTCCTTCTTCCCTCTATGATATAATCTTAAATTTAGTTTCAGGAAGAACATTTATTGTAGAGCTAAGGATAAGCCCCATTGCTCATCTCCCAGTGCTGTCTTCATTCTCAGAAAGCTCCTGAGTCAACAGTCAGGGGGCTCCCAGAGTATGGAGTAAAGAGATGAGTGCACATTCTATTTGCCCTGAGTGTGCGGGCCGGGCCCTACAGATGCTGGGCAACTTCTACTTCATCAGTCAAGAACATAAACAAAAAGGCAATTTTAAAAAATGGCTTAAAAAAATATTCGATAAAAATTACCTATCCCTCTCCCTTGCTGTGAAATAATTTAAATAATTTATTCTAGTTTAAAAAAAAAGCAAACCCAAAAAACAAGTTTGTTCACGGATGCCTTCACATTGTTTTTCAGCATGAGGTCTGGGTCCCTTAAGGGGTAGGGAGAGCTTGAGAAGGTTCTGTGTGGAGGAGGCATTCGGGATGCTCCCCAGACTCACCCCCACCTCCTGTTTGCAGCCAGTGCGGGTGGGAGGGATACTTCTTCATTCTCTGAGAATGACATGGGGATAGTGTCATTATTCTGACCAGGGGGACGATGCCTGCCTGGCCCATGTTAGAATTAGAGCTGGGTGTGCCAGGGAACCCTATCCAGGGGAGTTCTGTTCCCTCACAACCCCTGGGATTTGGCCTTTGGTGAGCCCCAGTGACCAAGTCAACAAGATAGGGGATGAGGGTGTCTGGCGTGTGTAGGCAGACAAGGGGTCAGAACCATGGCTAGGGGAGGGGGCGCTCAGGGGTCCAGAGCCCTCATCGAGTTGTAGCCAGGGGTCCCAGAGAGACATGGGATGACGCTTCCAACCTGGACTCAGAGGATGGGGTTGGAGTCCCGGAGCCTGTCTGATGCTCACTGTCCTTGTCTCTACTGCAATTAGGTACAGATGGGCTAGCCCAGTGGCTCTCCATCCTCACTGTACTGCAGAATACCTGGGAACTTATAACAACATACACAAAGCCAGGCCCTACTCTGGAGATGCAGCTTCAACTGGTCTGGGGTTGGGACTGGGCATCTGTATTTCTCGAACCCTCCTAAGAGGACTCTCATGTACAGCCTGGATTGAAACCTACCAGGTTAGGTGGCCTCCTCCCGTCCCAATCTTAGCTCCAGGACTGCCCTGTGCAGTGGGCAAAACCCCATCGCCTGCACCTCCTCAGTAAGGAGGGGGTATATTTAATTTCCAACATTCTCCATCTCTAGCTAGGCTGCTGTACTGACCACTGAGAAAGAACCTTAGCGAATAGGCTCAGAACACAGACTCCCAAAGGAGGGACATATAAAAACTCTCAGGCTAGAAGGGAACTTCAGGGTCACCCGGCCCTACTCCTTGCCTAGTGCAGTCCTCCCTCTCCAGAAGTGGGTGGCCATGGGGCTCTGCTGGCATCCTTCAGTGCTGGGGCTCCCTCCCTCCTGGACCAAAATCTGCCTACATCCTCCGGAAGCGGGCAGGCTCTGTGGCCTGAGGGCTTTGGGGGTGGCAGTCCGTGGTCATGGGAACCACTCTGATGTCTGCTCCCCCACATAAGGGATAGTGTCTGCCCATACTTGGCTGATTCTGGTTGAAGAGAGGATGGTGTGGGAGCCTCCTATCTGTGTTCTAGCACTGGGCCAAAGCTTGACTTATTTCCCCGCAGTTAAAGCTCCTCTGCCCGTTCACCAATGTCTTGTGAGTTCCTACAGCAGACCCTGATCATCACCCTATAGGTAGTTTTCCTCAGGTCACGGCCAAGGTTTCTCATCGCAGGTGGCAGATCCTGTAGAGGGCAGCACACCCCAGCGACCCCAGGTTCAGATGGAGAAATTGAGACCAGAGAGGGAAGGACTTGTAAGAGGTCACTGCACAAATCAGGGGCACAGCCGAGGCCAGAATAAACGGATTCCTGCCCTGTGGGCTGAGACTGCATCAGACCAGAAACAGCAGAAAGACAGACCCAGCAGACCAGAGGCTTGACCCAGCCCTGTCATGAACCCTCTGCGGATCTTGATCACTTGTCTCTCTCTGAGCCTCAGTTTCCCCACCTGTAAAATGAGGAAGTTGGGCCAGATCACTGTTTTTCAAACTTCTAAAGGTTTTTTCAGAAAAATTATGTATTCCACAGAAGCCAATATTTAAATCAGTAAGAAAGGGAACTGTCTGGTTGGAGCAGGGTGGAGGGGGGGCATGGCCCTTCTGCTTAGGCTTCCTCCCATTCTGTGGACCACAGTCTGAAAATCACAGGCAGCTTCCCCTCTTAGGTCCTTCCAGCTCTAACAGAAGGCAAGTTATTGTCTAAAAAGAGTCAATTCAGACACTTGTTTTGAGAAGGCAAATAGAAAAACGGCACCACATCCCTCCCACTAGAATCTTTCAGCAACCAAGAGTTTTCGTTTTCTGGTAAAAAATATAGAAATAGTGGTTGTTCTTGGGGGACTTGTGGTTTGGTTCTGGACCTCCCATGGAGCCGAGTGGTGTCCCTGAGGGCGGGGAAGGCAGAGGTCTCTGCTCAGAACCTCTCTGAGCCCATCTGCGAGTTTTTGACCTCCAGTTCCAACTGTTTGGCCTGCACCTCGCGCTGGGTCAACAGCTCCCGGAGTCTTCGGATCTCCTCCTGTTGTCGATAGAACATCTGCAGCAGCTGGGAAAGCACAAACAGAGGGAGTGATCACTCCATGTCCCAGGATGTGAGGGGTCAGAACACCAGCAGAAAGGACCAAACCTTGCCCCCTTTTCACACAGAAAGGTAGAGGCGATGAACACGGCTGAGGCTCGAGGGAGCGACCATTGCGCGGGCCTTTATAAACCCTCTTCTTCACCCAATAAATGGAAATTTTAAACAACTCGATGTTTCAGACCTTTTCTTGCTTCCTTAGATCCCCTGTGGACTAGAGGAAAGGATGCTTGGCCCTGAAGTCTGGAGACTGGAGTTTTCACCACTAAACTAGCTAAACTATGTGACCGCAGGCAAGTTACTCATCCTCTCTGACTTTCAATTTCCTCCTCTAGGAACTGGGGGTCAGAAAATGAACTGGGCACTAGCATCACTGCTGCGCTGTAGAGAATCGCAGCAGATGCTGGGCGCTCCCCCTAAGACGAGATCGGGCGCGTTCAGGGTGGTATGGCCGTAGACTGGGCGCTCCCCCTGAGGATGTTCGAGAAGCCTCTGCATGCTCACCACACCCCTACGAGGGGGTAGTGTTAGCACCGCCCCCCACCCCCACCTGTGCCACTGTGGAAGCTGAAGCTAAGAACGATCCAGCCCCTGGCTCTGAGGGCCTCCCGTCACTGATGCTGAGCAGAGGCAGGCTCAGAACTCTGTGAGACGGCGGCCCCTGTGTTTTTAGCCACTCCATACTGACTCCCAGGGATGGGGGGCGAGTTCAGTCAGGGGATATACCACAGTGCCCACCACAGGTCCTGGGACGCGGTCGGCACTTAACAAATGTCGACTCTGAAGCAGAAAATCCTAGGGTCAGAACTGGGAGGGACTCTAACACCAAATCAAACCCTCTGCAGCTTGTAGATGGTTTTCCGCCATCTGCATGTAAACCCGCCATCCTGGCAGACATACAGCGCTCACTGCCTATTTGGTGAATGAAGTCACAGAGTGAGTCAAGCGGCCAGGCCAGGCCCCACAGCTGGTTGTTGTCACCCCTCATTTTCTCCCCACCATCCCAGTGCAGGCACCACCCTCCTCATTCACACCTCGTTCTCTGTCTTTGGTGGGGGACACTCCATGTCAAAGCCGTTTGTGAGCCGAGCTGTCTTCTCTTCTGGCCTGTGTTCAGCTGCTGCCTGCCTGGGCACCTGCTCCTCCAGCAGGGAGAAGGATCTCCGGCCATCTTCTACAACCACCTTCCCTGTTTGGTTGGAGGGGGCCGTGGGGACGGAGGGGGGTCTCTCTGGGAGCAGTGGCTGGGGGCTCAGCAGCTCGGAGCAGGGCCTCAGGGACACCATGACTGGCCCTGGGAGGGAAGCAAAGGGCTGTGTGAGGCCCGAGTGCTCATGAGCAGATGCCGACACACACAGGCACAGGGCCACGGGACAGGAGTGGAACTCTGGCCACATGCAGACGGGAGCCAGCCCGCACACCGGGGCAACCATGGTGCAAACACACTCATGTGATCATCTAAGCGAGGCCTGGTTTGCAGGGGCAGCAGAGTGCACGCCCTGGAGCTGCCCCCACACATGGCAAATGCCTCCGGTGAAGCCTCGTCCTTGCTTTGTAGGGACAGTCCCATACACATTGCGCTCCACCATCTACCAGTTCATGAATCCTCCCCACAGCCCTGAGAAGCAGGGGAGGCAACCTATCAGTCACAGAAGAGGCAAGAGGCCCAGACAGGAGCAGACCAAGTGTTACCCAAAGGGGAGGCAGAAGGAGAGGGAGGTCCCAGGCACAGAGACAGCTGCCGGGGTGGGGCCGAGGAGCATACATTGCCTCCCCTGGGCTGGCCCTTAGGTGGACAGGACCAGGAGGGGGTCAGCACAGGGAAGAAGGGCCTGGGGCGGGGGCGGGCAGTGGGGAGCTGCTGCCTAGAGGGTCTCTTAGGTCGAAAAGTAATTGAAGGGGCGCCTGGGTGGCTCAGTCATTAAGTGTCTGCCTTCGGCTCAGGTCATGATCCCAGGGTCCTGGGATCGAGCCCCGCATCGGGCTCCCTGCTCCGCGGGAAGCCTGCTTCTCCCTCTCCCTCTTGTGTTCCCTCTCTTGCTATCTCTCTCTCTGTCAAATAAATAAAATCTTTAAATAAATAAATAAATAACAAAACAAACGAACATGGAGGGGGAGAGGTCTCAGGGTCCTAGGATCGAGCCCCGCATCGGGCTCCCTGCTCGGCGGGAAGCCTGCTTCTCCCTCTCCCACTCCCCCTGCTTGTGTTCCCTCTCTCGCTGTGTCTCTCTCTGTCAAATAAATAAATACTTAAAAAAAAAAAAAGAAAAGTAATTGAAAAGGTGGGTATAGGAGGATGGGCAAGGGCACCCAACTGAGACTATCCACTCACTCCGCACAGCCTGGAGTTTCAGGAAGTTTTCCATGGAGCAAAATCCCTTGATTTGGAAAGACTTTCCGGAGCCACTGGGGACAACCCCTCCCTTCTTTGACCCGTATGTGACCATCCTAGCCATTGGGGACTGACTGTCCCAATTTTAGTATATGTGCTGCCGAAGCGAGCACTGGGGACTGACTGTCAAGGACCATTTGGCTGGGGTTATGGGAGAATACAACTATAGGCCACGCCCCTCTCAGCTACTTGGGGCCACTGGACACTCCCATTTCCCCTCACATTCGCTCGGGGCCTTTTGTCTGCCCCCCTCACCTTTATTCATGCCACGGAGCCACTCCTGGGCTGTCAGAGACGGCCAGGCTCCTGCCGTGGGCGGGTAGATGTCCTCTTGATAAGACTCCGACTGCAGGAGAAGCCAGGACAGTGAGGACTGGGGCGGCAAAGGGGCTGCCCAGATGGGAGGGCCCTCAGGGATCTGGGGTCCAGGCTTTCCCCACCTAGGAGTTGAAGAAACCAAGGCCCAGGGAGCAAAGGGACATGCCCAAAGTCACACGGCAACTCAGGAGCAGAGATGGGGTGGGACTCGGGACCCTTAGCTCCCAGCAACACTGCACGGACAATGAGAAAGGCCTTTCCCTTGAGGAGTGGCCATCAGCCTCCTTGCTGCTAGCCCAGGGGCATGGGCTCTGGGCTCCAGGTGCCAGGGCCTGTGCTCTCCAGGAGGGGTTCCCGCCTCCCTCACAGATGGCCACACCACCCTTACCCGCCGGGGTACAATCATGGATATAGGCTCAATGAGGCCTTTGCTTGCAATCAGCTTGTAGAAGCGGAAGATCTCGCAGGAGGTGACGTCGAGACCTCTCTTTGGCATGACACCTGCGGGCAGATGGCCAAGGAGGGCTCAGAGGTTCCGGCTGGGCTGGAGTCACAGGGACCCAGGGTGAGTGGCAAAGCCAGACTGCACATCTGGGCATGAGCAGAGAGCACCCTCCTCCCACCACCCTTCCCTCTACAGACAGTTCATGAGCAAATACCTATGCTGGGCTGGGCCCTGTGCTGGGAAAATGGGGTTAAAGTAATCAGACTTGGTCCTCACCTCCAAGGACTTCAGTGATTTTAGCTAGACTTTACGGGAAGCGTGCTCTGCTCAAGGCCCTCCCTCACCACCCCCTCACTTGTGCCCGAGCTGCTCTGAACAGAGCTCCTGCCCCTGTTTTCTGTTGATTAGTGCTAGCATGGTGTCTTTCTCCTTCCCTTTGCCTTTAATCTAGCTGTGTCTTCATGTTCAAGTGGGTTTCTTATAGACAACGTGGAGACGTGTCTTTTTTTTTTTTTATCCCCAGATACACTTTTAAAGCAGGGGCTCTCCTAGGTCAGTCTCTCTTATGTCATGGCTACTGTTGTAACTGCTCCACCTTGGCCTAGAACGCCTTCATGCTCTCCCTATGCTGTGCTCTGCTCCCCTTTTGGCTCCTCAAGTGTTGCCTCCTCTGGAAAGCCTTCCTTGACTTCCTGCTGCTTGCTCCTAGAGAACCTCCTGCACACCGCCATTAGAGCTCCCACAGAGTCAGTGTTGATCCGCCATCTGCCCTGCCGAATGGGGGCCCCTCCAGGGCGGGGCCCTCATCTGACTCGGTCCTGTCTCCCCAGGCCCCATGTGGCCTCAGTGTTCCATACTCACCCATCCCCTTCTGCGGGCTATGGGAGCGGTATTCTGTCAAGTAGCTCAGGTGAGGTTTGTCGGCGCTCACCTCATAGTAGCGGATGTTTCCATCTCCCTGAGGAGGGGGAGGGTACAACTCAGAGCCGCTTCCCGTCAGCCCCCTCCCGGCCCCCGCAGCCATGCAGCAGAAACCCGGTGTTACAGCGACAGAAGAGCTGGCAAAGCCACTCCACACAAGAGAACACCAGGGAGCTGTCATCAAAGCAGCAGGGGGTCCTCATTTTAACACTCGATCCCCCCAACCATGACCCAAAGCCCACCTCTGTGCCTCCAAAGCAGAAGCTCTGGGAGCACAGGCCTGAGTCCCACTCCCAGCTGCACATAAAGGTCAGGAGTGGTGGGTCCTGAGATCATCCAGTGGGTCTCACCGCTGGGGCATTTCTGGTTGTCGCTGTGCTGGTGACTGGGGAGGGGTAGGGGGCAGGGAGCACTGCTCCAGGCATTGGTGGGTGGGAGCTACGGTGTCAAGTACAGGATGGTCTCACCCAATGAAAACCTGCTCCACCCCAAATTCGAAGGTACCCCTATTGAGAAACACCAACGGTGCCTCCTCATCTAGCCCCAGAACTGAGGAGCGACAAGCTTGGGGTGTCTGACCAAAGCCCTGGCCCTGGGCGTTCCCCGGAAGCCAGGACGGTGGGATGGGGTACCGTGTTCACCACAGGGAGATTCCTGCTCGTCCCTATCCCTGCCCTGCATCCCAAGAGCCCCCGGCGGCTGTCTGGCTAGCGGTAGGGTTAGGCTGGGGAAGTCCTGCTCCCTGCTCCCTCCCATGCCAGGCTGACCTTCCCCACCACGTAGAGCATGTTGGTGTCCGCGTCATAGAAGGGAAACAGCACGCCCGAGGAGCCATCCAGGTCCATCTCTGAGAGAGGCTGGGAGAGGTTGTCCTGCAAGAAAAGGGAGACCAGGAAGGCCTGTGGGTCACTCCTGGAGGTCCTCAGTGGTGTTCTCGGAGATGGGAATGCCTGCCAGGGGGCTCTGGGTGAGTGTGAGTGTGTGTGTGTGCGCGCATGCATGTGCATGTGCATGTGAGAGGGAAGGAGACAGAGGGAAAGAGACCACCGCCTTTTATTCTGCCGGCATTTTGCCTTCAACCCATCACCTCTCACACACCTGCTCGCACGCCAGCCCTCCGCCTGTTTATTTGTTGTAAAAGATGAAGGAGGAGGTTCAGAGAGAGGAAGCGATTTGTCCGGTCTTTGAAACTCTAGCCAAGGGCTCCTTCAAATCAATACTGCTTGGCTTGGCCCCTACCCTCACTGCCCTCTGCCGCTCCCCCTACCCACCTGCCTTAGTGTTCGGTTCCAAGCCCTTGCTCCAGCTGTTCCTTCTGCCCAGAGGGACATCTCCTCTCTCTCCCCCCACCCCCCGCCCTGTCCTGGTCCCCGGAGTGGCCACCTTCCCCCAACCCCGACACTCCCTCCTTGAAGGAGAAGATGCACAAGGTCTGGGCTCGCTCCCTCCGGCTGTTGGCATCCCCCTGTTTTTCATCCCTGCATCCTTAGCACCAGGCAGGCTCTGCTAAGTACATGCTTGAGCAATGAGTAGGGCATGAATGAAAGAGTGAATGAATGAAGCCAGCACTCGGCTGAAAGGCGACGGCGAGGGGCAGGGCAGGGTTGCACGGGAGACTCACCTGGTCCCACACGGCCAACTGCCGGTTGTTCCATCGGGATGTGCCCGTGGACAGCAGCTTGTTCAGGTGCCCCAGAAACAGCACTTTGTTGGCCCGGTGCTCCGTGCAGTTGGCTTCCTGGACGGACACGTGCGGTCAGGGGCTCGCGGGTGGCAGCTAGGGGCTCTGGCCTCCCTGCTTTTGCTGCTGCCGCTGCGGTACCTAGAATGCCTTCCTTGCTCACCACCTAGCTCTGCTCCGAGAATCTTTCCAGAGGTACCACCTCCCGGAAGCCTTGCAGAGACCCTCCCATCCACATGGAGTCGCTCCTACTATTTTTGCTGAGGGTTCTTTTCCTGAGCTAGGATAGAGCTCCGTGCTCTTGCTGAAAGATGCCTGGGCGCTCACTGTATGCAAGGCCTGGGGCTGGGCGGGCACTGTCACCTGCGTTATCTCGTTCAATCCTCCTGGAGGAAGGACTCATGACCCGCTGTTGCAGATGGGGAAGCAGAGGCTCAGAGAACAGAAGTGCTTGTCTACGGTCACACAGCAGGCGGCAGGAGTGACATGCCTCCTGACAGAGCTAAGGCACACTGACAAATTCTGGAGTTAGACCAGGTTCAAAGCTCAGCTTTCAAGGTGGGCAAGTCACCTGACCTCTTTTCAGCCTCCGTTTTCTTCATCCAAAGAATGGGGGCGACATATCCTACCTCCCAGCAGCGCCAAGAGGACAGACGGAGCTAGCACACGTGAAGGCTTGGCCCCAGTGCTGACAGCATTAACACCCTGTTCTCCGAAGCCTCCCCCAGCCGCTCACCACTCCTTGCTCCTCTGCCCCCAAGCCAGACCCCAGCCCAGCACAGACCTGGAGGACGGCCCCTGCCCGGGGGTCGAGAACCCGAATCTTGCGGTCTTTACAGGTGGTGGCCAGCAGGCTGCCGTTGGTGTTGAAGGACATGGAGAGGACCGTGCCTTGGTGGCAGGTAATCGTCCGCACGGGGTTCATGATTATAGACTCCTTTGTGTCCAGGTTCCAGACCATTACCTGTACAGCAATGAGCTGGCTCTGAGCACAGCGGCCACCCCGCCCCTGGCTCCCACAGTCGCACGCCCGCCAGGCTGCAGTGAAACACGGTATCCCCAGGAGGGAAGCCGCAGATGGCAGTCTGGCCAAGAAGCCTCGGGTGGGAGGATGGATCTGCCGGCTGAAGCTGCCACGTGGCAGGAGGGGAAGCCGGGAGTCAGGCAGTCTGGCGGTGAAAAGAAAACACCATCTGCTTTGGAGCAACAAACCATCCATGCTGGGAGGACCCCAGGGGACGAGCTAGTCCAGGGGCTTTCACACACTTATTAGCAGCAGTTTCCACCTCACACAGATAAACAGGGCTGCCATGTTCAGCCGCGTAGGTTGTGCACTGCACAGCTCCAGGGCAATCCCTTCCCATAGCCCGTGACGTGACCTGCGCCCCGTGGAGTTGTGTGCAGAATAACTTGCACAACCGTATACGGTAGCCCTGCAGACACATCCTACATAAACGGATAAAAGAGTGCTTCTGATCAGAAGGGGGTGAGAGGCTCTGTCAACCACTCCCATCCCACCCTTTATCGATTACAGAGGTGCCCAAAGTGCCTCTATAAAGCCCTATGTTGTGAAGGGGAGAGTTTAAAAGCCATGGCTATGGTCACACCAACCCCATTTGTGTACAAATTGAGAAACTGAGGCCTAGGGAAGACAAGGGACTCTCCTAGTTCCTACTGCAAGGCAGAATCTAGGGCTCCTCTACTATGAATTTTCCCAATCCCCAGGGCCCACAGACTGCCAGCTTCTCAGTCAACGGGGCAGTGGGAAGCTTCTCTGGATAGGACCCAGCCTATCCCCTCCAGGAGGACTAACGGGTTGAATAGTGTCTCTCCCAAAACTCATGTCCACTGGAGCCTCAGAATGTGACCTTATTAGGAAACAGTGTCTTCACATATGTAATTAGCTATGATGAGGTCATACTGGATTGGGGTGGACCCTACATCCAGTGACCGGTGTCCTTATCCGAAGACGAGAGGACACGCACGTGAAGCTGGAGGCAGGCTGAAGCGGTGCAGATGCAGGCCAGGGAATGCAGGGAGCCATCAGAAGTTACAAGAGGCACGGGAGGGTGCTGCCCTAGGGTCTTCAGAGGGAGTGCGGCCCTCCTGACACCTTGATTTTGGACTTCTGGTCTCCAGAACTATGTGAGAATACATTTCTGTTGTCTGAAGTGCCCAGTTTGGTCATGCTACGGCGGCCCCGGGAAATGAGTGCATGGACCCACCTTGAAGTCGTAGCCAGAGCTGAAGAGGATGTTGGCAGCCGTCGGGTGCCACTCCACCAGGCCCACCCTGCGGGTGTGGCCCATCAGCTCCTTCTTGCAGACTGTGAGGTTCTTGGTCAGCAGCTGCTTGGGGATGTCCCAGATCTTAATCTTTCAGGGGAGACACAGGCGGGGGTGGGCGCATTGTTAGCCAGGCCACCTCGGTACCCCGGCCACCCTAAGCCACAGAACTGGCAATGCCCAGCAGAAGGGCCAGGGGAGCGCTCTCCGTATGCATCTCTCACTCAACGGAGGCGCACCTGGAACCCTCAGAGGGCCAGAGGCTTTGCCAAGGTCTTCCGGCCCAAGGAGGGGCTGGCGTTGCCAGAGTTGAGCCCCGGCCTCCAAATCTGCCTCCTGGTAATAAGCTTTGCCATCCTAATGGCCTGTGTCATGGGCAGCTGGGCGGGCCACAGGCCTGACTCCCAGGCTGGATGTCAGATCAAATCCACCTCCCAGCCTAGAATATCCCTCAAAGTACAGTCGTCTACCCCCTCCTTGTCCCAAAGGCTCAGCCTAGAGCCCCGAATGCCCGGAGCAAGTGTTTGTGCTCTGTCATCAGAACACTAGGGAGCCAGTGCAGTCTCTGGAGCAGGACAGGGTGGGGCCAAGCTCTTTCCTCTGGAGTGGCCCCCTTGGATGGCCTCAAAGAGGAAAGATGAAGGGCCAGAAGGACAGGCTGGATGGGGTCATGGCCTGTATTTCACAGGAAGGGTCTGGGAAGAGGAGCTGGGGCTTCCTTTCAGAGTAGTGTTGTCGAGGAAGGAAGGGGCTTCCACAGAAGAAAGTAAGCTTCCTGTTAAAGAGGCATACAAATGGAGCTGGGGGGGCGGGGGGGGTGACACAGAGGGGATGGCAGAAACTTGATGCTCTTTGTCGTCCTTCAGAGCTCTCAGGCCCCTAGGTGACTGTACATCCCCTTTCCCTCAGAGATACAAGGGTTTTCAGGTAGACTTTGCTTTCAGTTCAACACATATTCACTCCCTGGTCATCTGGATTTAACCCCAGGAAGGCAAGCCCACGAGTGCCAGAGGTTCCCGATGAGGCGCTGGGTGAACGCTATGACTGCACGGGACTGGCCGCCGCAGGACGGTGGACTCTGGGCAGGTCTGTGTGCAGACACCATCCCCCATGCTCCTCAGAGCTAGAGGGCCGCCCCTGCCCCACGGGTCCTGGGGACAGGGAGGACACAGCAGAGCACTTTCCATGGGAGGGCCTGGGGTTAGGCACTCCCACCCCCCACCCCCCAGAGCCAGGTGCACTCCTCCTGCCCCTGGGGCATCTGGGAAGGAATGGGGGCCAGAGATGAGGATAGCTAGGAATTTCATAAAGACCCTGAAGGGAGTCTTCAAAGCAGGACTTGAAAAGGCAGGTATTCTAGGAGTGGGGACAGACTCCGATACTGGATATCCGCCCCTGGAGACAAGGCCAATTCTCCCAGGGCCTGACCGCATCTTCAGTGAAACTACCTCAGCAGACACTGTCTTTTATGCTCCTTGGCATCCCCTTGTGCAAAGTGACACAAGTCCTCTTAGAATTTTCTACCTGCTTCTCCTGAGGAACTGCTCTGTTTCCTTTCATCAGACAGTGAGGGTTCCGCAATACATTCTATTTCCCTTTTTGCCTTGACTGCTAGGCAGCTCTGAGCTAACCCTGGAGCTCAGCAGTTGAAACCCTTCACAGCCAACGTCCCAAGGATCATTTCTTCAATTCCTCTATCCGTGGCTACTGCTATTTAGGGAAGGGGCATAGCTCAGTGGAGATATACTGGGCTCTGGAATCAAGCCTTAGTCTGAGGCCTTGCTCAGCATCCACAGCCTGTGTGACTTTGGGCAAATTGCTGAACCTCTCAGATCCTCAGGTTCTCCATAAGAAAAATATCCTACCTTGTGGGGTTGCCGGAAAGACAGGGTGAAATAGTGAGAGTCAGGACCGTGGGCTGTGTATTTTGTTTTAAGCCATACTCACTGCATTTTAGAGGTGGGCAAAGAATAAATTATAAATAAATAACATCGAACATTGTGGGAAGCAGGGATTATGACCCTGGTACAGAACAGGGGCTCAAAAGGTTGGTGGGGCTGAAGCTTTGGGGACGGTTGTGGTGCCCACATTCATATAAGGATCCCACTTCTACCCTTTTAAAGCTCCCTTCCCCACTGTCTGTGAAATTAAGTGTCACAATATTTTCTGGCAACAACAAAAAATGCTCCTCAAAGCATTTTATAGTTCCCCCAGAAGATGGGCTTTTCCACTGGACTATGAGTCTCACTGGATCCTCATTAGATAGTTGGGAGCTATTATGCCCATTCTAGAGGTAGTGGGACTGAGGTCCAGAGAGAAGATCTAAAGGGGTGGTGCCCCAACTCCTAGAGCCCAGAACTTCTCCCGCACAATCTCACTGAGTCCCTCCCTGCCACAGTGGCCTCACCTCATGAATGATCAGGGCATCAGGAGCATCTGAGCCCAGAACAGACACCATTTCACCTCCCCGCGCCCCAAGCCCCCTCCTCTCGGGAAAGGGAACCGCCTCTCGCGCTGACACTCACTGTGGTATCTTCAGAGCAGGAGGCGATCTCAAAATCATTAAAAGGATTCCACTTGATGTCTAAGACGTTCCCTCTGTGCCCGCAGACCCTTGGGTAGTGGGGGTCCAACTTTCCCGTCTGCAAAACAGTGCCCAGGAGTGTTGGGGAGAAGAGGGGGCTAACTCCACTTAAGCATCCGGACGGTCCCTTGGCAGTCAGCAATCACTGAGTAGACAGGAAAACGTAAGGGACAGACGGGGTGTGAATCTAGGCCCGACCACCATTCTCGGTGTGATGCTGGGGGGAGTCACATCACTTCTCTGAGTCTCTATGTCTTCCTCAGTAAAATGAAGGCAATAATAGGTATTTCCCAGGGTTCACATGAGGATCACAGGAGATGAGGTGTGGAAAGGGTCTAGCACAGTGCCTAGCACATAGTAGGTATTCAGTACAAGGATATTTGCCCTCACACACTGCTGGTGGGAATGCAAAAATGGTGCAGCCGCTTTGGAAAACAGTCCGGCAGTTCCTTAAAAGGTCAGACATAGAGTTACCATGTGACCTAGCAATTCCACTCCAAGGTATATCCCCAAGAAAAGTGAAAACACAGGCCTACAAAAAAACTCACACACCAATGCTCACAGCAGCGTTATTCATAATAGCCAAAAGGTGGAAACAGCCCAAATGTCCATCAGTGGATGAATGAATATACAAAATGTGGTATATTCATATAATGGAATATTATTCGGCTAAAAAAAAAAGGAATGAAGAACCAACACATGCTACAACATGGACGAGCCTTAAAAACACGCTAAGTGAAAGAAGTCAGACATAAAAAGCCACACATTACAGGATTCCACATAAATGACCAGATGTGGTACCAGACGTGGTTTCATTGTTAAGAGCAAATTAATACATCTTCTAGTACCCAGTCTTCAGAAGGCTGACTAATACCTGAAAACAGGTAAA